>NC_135879.1:96210191-96776583 GCF_964194155.1 Cetorhinus maximus | reverse complement strand
GGATGCATTTTAAGAATTCCACTCCCTCTAAATATATCACACTTTCACTAATCCAGGTAATGTTGGGGAAGTTGAAATCCCCCACTATTACTACCCTATTATTTTTACACTTCTTTGAAATTTGCCTACATATCTGCTCTTCTATTTCTCTCTGACTGTTTGGGGGCCTATAGAGCACTCCCAGCAATGTGATTGCTCCTTTTTTGTTTTTCAGTTCTACCCATATGGCTTCATTTGAGGAGCTTTCGAAGATGTCATCCTTCCTTACTGCTGTAATTGATTCCTTGATCAATATTGCGATACCCCCTCCTCTTTTACCTCCTTCTCTGACTCGCCTGAAGACCCTATATCCTGGAATAATGAGCTGCCAATCCTGCCTTTCTCTCAACCATGTCCCTGTGACAGCAACAACATCATAATTCCATGTTTTAATTTGTGCCCTCAACTCATCTGTCTTATTTGTCAGACTCCTTGCATTAAAATAAATACCATCCAACCTTGCCAAACTCCTTGTGCCTTAACTGGCCTATAATTTCTATGCCTTCCAGACTCACTTGCTCTCTCTTCTAATTTTGGCTGTGCATCTCCCCCTGCTGAACCTCCTCTCAGGATCCCATTCCCCTGCCAAGTTAGTTTAAACCCTCCCCAACAGCACTAGCAAACCTCCCCGCAAGGATGTTGGTCCCATTCTCGTTCCAGTGCAACCCGTCCACCTTGTACAGGTCCCACCATCCCCAGAAAGGGTCCCAATGTTCCAGAAAACTAAAGCCCTCCCTCCTGCACCATCTGTCCACCCACGCATTCATTTGGACTAACCTCCTATTTCTATACTCACTAGCGTGTGCCACCGGAAGTAATCCAGAGATTACTACCATTGAGATCCTGTTTTTTAATCTGTTTGTGTGAGAGAGAGAGAGACAGAGAGAGAGAGAAGGGGGAGAGAGAGCGCGCGCGCGAGAGAGAAGGGGGAGTGAGAGAGAGACAGAATGGTGGAGAGGGAGCAAGAGAGAGGGAAGGGGGAGAATGAGAGAATGGGGGAGAGAGAAAGAGACACAAGGGGAAGAGAGAGAGAGAGAGAGAGAGGTGAGGGGAGGAGAGAGAGAAGGGGAGAGAGAAAGAGATGGTGGGAGAGAGATACAGAGAGAGAGAGAGAAGGGGGAGAGAGAGAATGGTGGAGAGGGAGTGAGAGAGAGAGGAGGGGCAGAGAGAGGAGGGGCAGAGAGTGAAAGCGAGAGAGAAGGGGCAGAGAGAGATAACGGGCAGAGAGTTAGAGAGAGATGAGGGGGGAGGGAGAGAGAGAGAAAGGGGGAGGGAGAGAGAGAGAGAGAAAGGGGAGGGAGAGAGAGAAGGGGGAGAGAGAGAGAGAGAAAGGGGAGGGAGAGAGAGAAGGGGGAGAGAGAGAGAAGTGGGGAGAGAGAGAGATGGCAGGAGAGAGACCAAGAGAGAGGGAGAGAGAGAGAGAAAGGGCGAGAGAAAGCGAGAGAGAGGGAGACACACAAGGGGCAGAGAGAGAGAACTGGAAAGAGAGAAAATGGGGGAGAGAGAAGGGGCTGAGAAAGAAGGGGGTGAGAGAGAGAGAAGGGGAGGGGGAGAGAGAAGGGGGGAAGGGGAGAGAGAAGGGGAGAGAGAGAGAGGGAGAGAAGGGGGAGAGAGAGAGCAAGAAAGGGTAGAGAGAGAGCGAGAGAAGGGGGTAGAGAGAGAGAGAGAAAGGGGGAGGAAGAGAGAGAAGGGGGAGGGAGAGAGAGAAGGGGAGAGAGAGAGAGAGAAGGGGAGGGAGAGAGAGAAAAGGGGGAGAGAAAAGAGAGAGAGACAAAGGGGGAGAGGGAGCAAGAGAAGGGGGAGAGGGAGAGAGCGAAAGAGAGAAGGGGGAGATGGAGAGAGGGAAGGGGAGAGAAGGGAAGGACATAGAGAGAGAAGAGAGGGTGAGAGAGAAGAGGGGAGATAGAGAATGGTGGAGAGGCAGAGAGGGAGAGAGAATGGTGGAGAGGCAGAGAGAGAGAGAGAAGGGGGAGAGAGTAGAGCAGACAGAGAGAGACGAGGGGCAAGAGAGACAAGGGAGGAGAGAGAGAGAGAGAGAGAAGGGGGGTGAGAGATAGAGAGAAGTTGGGGGGAGAGAGAGAGATGGCAGGAGAGAGGCAGAGAGAGAGAGAAAGGAAGATAGAGAGAGAAGGGGGGAGAGATAGAGAAAAGGGAGCAGAGAGAGAGAGAAGGAGCGGAGAGAGAGAGAAGGGAGCAGAGAGAGAGAGCGGGGGAAGAGAGAGAGCAGGGGGAAGAGAGAGCAGGGGGGAGAGAGACAGCAAGGGGGAGAGAGAGAGAAGGGGGAGAGAGAGAAGTGGAGAGAGAGAAGGGAGAGAGAGAGTGAGAGAAGGGGAGAGAGAGTGAGAGAAGGGGAGAGAGAGCAAGAGAAGGGAGAGAGAGAGAGACGAGGGGGGGAGGGGGAGAGAGAGAGAGAGAGAGAGAGAGAGCAGGGGAGAGAGGGGGAGAGAGATGGAGAGACCAGGTGGAAGAGAGAGGGAAAAAGGTGGGAGAGAGAGACAGAGAGAGCGACGAAGTTTGGAAGGAGAGAGAGGAGTAGGGAGAGTGAGAGAGGGACAAGGGGCAGAGAGAAAGAGAGAGAAGGGTGGAAAGAGAGAGAGACGAGGAGTGAGAGAGAGAAGGGGGAGAGAGCGAGAGAGTAGAGCAGAGAGAGAGAGAGAGACAAGGGGGAGAGAGAGAGACGAGGGGCGAGAGAGAGAGACGAGGGGCGAGAGAGAGAGACAAGGGGAGAGAGAGAGAGAGTAGGGGGGTGAGAGATAGAGAGAAGTTGGGGGGGGAGAGAGATGGCAGGAGAGAGACAGAAAGGAAGATAGAGAGGGAAGGGGGGAGAGAGAGAGAAGGGGGAGAGAGAGCGAGAGAAGGGGGAGAGAGAGCGAGAGAAGGGGGAGAGAGAGAGCGCGAGACGGGAGAGAGATAGAGATGAGGGGGGTAGGGAGAGAGAGAGACAAGGCAGGAGAGAGCGGGAGAGAGAGATGAGGGAGGGAGAGAGAGAGAGATGAGGGAGGGAGAGAGAGAGAAGGGGGAGGAGAGAGAGAGAAGGGGAGAGAGATAGAGAGACAAGGCGGGAGAGAGAGGGAAACAGAGAAGGTGGAAGAGAGAGACAGAGAGAGCGATGAGGTTTGGAGGGAGAGAGAGAAGCGGGGAGATTGAGAGTGGAAAAAGGGACAGAGAGAAAGAGAGAAGGGTGGAGAGAGAGAGAGAGACGAGGGTTGTGAGAGAGAGAGAGAGAGAGAATGGGGAGGGAGAAAGAGAGACGAGGGAAGGAGAGAGAGAGAGACGAGGGGTGGAGAGAGAGAAGGGGTGGAGAGAGAGAGAGAAAAGGGAGGGAGAAAGAGAAGGGAGAGAGAGAGAGAGATGGCGGGAGAGAGACTGAAAGAGAGAGAAGGGGGAGAAAGTGAGTGAGAGAGAGAGAGAAAAAAGGTGGGAGAGAGAGAGAAGGGGAGAGAAATGGAAGATGCAAGGGAGAGAGAGAGAAGGGAGAGGGGGAGATAAGGGGGGAGAGAGAGAGAGAGCAAGAGAGGGAAGGGGGGAGAGAGAGAAGGGGTAGAGAGAGAGAGAAGGGGGGAGAGAGAGAGAGATAGAAGGGGGAAGAGAAGGAGAGTGAGAGAAGGGGAGGGAGAGAGATAGAGAGAGAGAGAGTAGTGGGGAGAGGGACAGAGAGAGAAGTCGGGGGAGAGAGAGAGAGATGGGGAGAGGGAGAAGTGGGGAGAGAGAGAGAGTGAGAGAGATGGCGGGAGAGAGACAGAGTGAGGGAGGAGAGAGAAGGGGGAGAGAGAGAGAGAGATAATGGTGGCGAGGGGGAGGGAGACAGGGGGAGAGAGAATTGTGAAGAGGGAGAGAGAGAGAGAAGGGGGCAAGTGAGAGAGAGAAGGGGAGAGAGTGAAGTGGAGAGAGGGAGAGAAGGGGAGAGAGAGATAGGAGGGGTAGAGAGCGAGCGAGAGAGAGAAGGGGAGAGAGAGAGAAAAGGGGTTGGAAAGAGAGTCGGAAAGGGGGAGAGAGAAAGAAAGAAAGAAGGAGGGAGGGAGAGAGAATGGGGAGGAGAGAGAACGGGAAGAAAGAGAAAGTAGTGGGTGAGGGAGAGAGAAGGGGAGAGACAGTGAGAGAATGGTGGAGAGGGAGGGAGAGAAAGGGAAGGGGGGAAAGAGAGAGAGAGATGAGAGAGAAGGGGCAGAGAGAGAGACTAGGGGGAGAGAGAGAGTAGAAGGGAGAGAGAGAAGCAGAGGGAGAGAGAATGATGGAGAGGGAGAGAGAGAGAGAGAGAGAGAGAAGTGGGGATAGAGAGAGAGCAAATGGTGGAGAGGGAGGGAGGGAGAGCGAGAAGGGGCAGAGAGAGAGTGGGGGGAGAGAGAGAGAAGGGGGAGAGTGAGAGAAGGGTGGAGTGAGTGAGAGAAGGGGAGAAACAGTGACAAGGGTGGAGAGACGGAGAGAGAGAGTATGGGGAGAGAGTGAGAAAAGGGAGGGAGAGAGAGAATGGGGGAAAGAGAGAGAAGGGGGGAGAAAAAGGGAGAGAGAGGGAGAGGGAAGGGAGGAGAGAAAGGGAGAAAGAGAAGGGGGAGAGAGAGCGAGTCAAGGGGGGGAGATAGAGAGAAGGAGAGGAGAGAGAAAGAAGGGCGGAGAGAGAGAGCGAATGATGGGGAGGAGAGAGAGAGAAGAGGGGTAGAGAGAGAATGGGGAGAGAGAGAATGGGGGAGAGAGAAGGTGGGGAGAGAGAGCAGGACAAGGGGAGGAGAGAGATAGAAGGGGAGGAGGGAGAGAGAAATGGGGAGAGAGAGAGTGAAAGAAGGGGACGAGAGTGGGAGAGAGAAGGGGATGAGAGAGAAAAGGATGGGTAAGAGAGAGAGAAGAGGGGAGAGAAATGGAAGGCGGAGGGAGAGAGAGAGAGAGAGGGGATGGGGAGAAAGAGAAGAGGTGAGAGGGAGAGAGATAGGGGAACGAGAGAGAGAAGGGAGGGAGGGAGAGCGAGAGAGAGAAGGGGGTAGAGAGAGATGGAGAGAGAGAGAGAAGGGAGAGGGTGTGCGAAAGAAGGGGAGAGAGAGAAAGAGAAGTGGCAATAGAGAAAGAGAAGGAGAGAGAGAGAATGGTGGAGAGGGAGGGAGAGAGAGAGAGAAGGGGCAGACAGAGAAAGACTGGGGAGAGAGAGATAAAGAAGGGGGGTCAGGGAGAGAGAGATTAGGGGGTGAGAGAGGGAAGAGAGTGAGAAAATAGTGGGGAGAGAGAGAGAGAGAGAGAGAGAGTAGGGGAGAGAGAGACACACACACAAGGGGAGAGAGAGAGAGAGACAGAAGGGGGAGAGAGAGAGAGTGAACAGAGAGACTGACTGAGAGAGCGAGAGAGATGGGGAGGATGAGGGAGAGGGAGAAGGGGGAGAGAGAGAGAATAGTGGAGAGGGAGATAGAGAAGGGGGGAAGAGAGAGAGAAAGAGAATGGTGGAGAAGGAGCGAGAGGAGGGACGAGAGAGGGAAGGGGGAGAGAGAGAAGGGGTTGGGGAGAGAGAGAGAGAGAGAGGGAGGAAAGGGGGAGAGAGAAAGAGAGAGAGAGAAGGGGAGAGAGAGAGAGAATGATGGAGAGGGAGAGGGAGAGAGAAGGGGAGAGAGAGTATAGGGGAGAGAGAGAAGTGGGGCTAGAGAGAGAAGGGGAGAGAGAGAGAGCAAATGGTGGAGAGGGAGAGAGAAAGAAGGGGAGAGTGTGATAGAGAGAGAGAAAGAGAGTGGGCAGGAGAGAGAAATAAAGAAGGGAGAGAGAGAGGGAGAAGGGGAGAGTGAGAGACAAGAGCAGTTAATGCTGAATTAGGTGTTTTCTGGATTCTATTTTTAGGATAGGCACCGGAGAGAAGGGGGAGAGAGAGAGAGAGAGAAGGGGGAGAGAGAGAGAGTATGGGGGAGAGAGTGAGAAGGGGGAGTGAGAAAAGGGAAGGAGAGAGAGAATGGGGGAGAGAGAGGGAGAGAGAAGGGAGGAGAGAAAGGGAGTGAGAGAAGGAGAGAGAGCAAGTCAAGGGGGGGATAGAGAGAATGGGAGGAGAGAGAAAGAAGGGGGTAGGGAGAGAGAAGAGGGGTAGAGAGAGAGAAGGGGTAGAGAGAAGGGGGAGAGAGAGAAAGGGGTGAGAGAGAGAGGGAAGGAGGAGAGAGAGAGAGGGAAGGGGGTAGAGTGAGATAGAGAGGGAGAGAGAAGGGGGAGAGAGAGAGAGAGATGAGGGGTGAGAGAGAAAGGGAAGGAGGAGAGAGAGAGGGAAGGGGGTAGAGTGAGATAGAGAGGGAGAGAGAAGGGGGAGAGGGAGAGAGAAGGGGGAGAGAGAGAGAGAGATGAGGGGTGAGAGAGAGAGAGAATGGGGGAGAGAAAGAAGGGGGGAAAGAATGGGAGAGAGAGAGAGACAAGGGGAGGAGAGAGAGAGAGACGGGGGAGAGAGAGATGGGGAGGGGAGAGAGAGAGAGAGAAGAGGATGGGAGGGAGAGAGAAATAGAGAGAGAAAGAAGCAGGGGAGAGAGAGGGGAGGGAGAGTGATAAAAGTGGTGGAGAGGGAGAGAGGAGGGGGAAGGGGGGAGAGAGAGAAGGCAGGAGGAGAGTGGGAGAGAGAGAGAAGGGGGGGAGAGAGAGAGAGAAGGGGAGAGAGAGAAAGAAGGGGCAAGAGAGAGATATAGAGAGAGAAGCGGGGAGAAAGAGAGAAGAGGGGAAAGTGGGGGACAGAGAGAGAGAAGTGGGGGAGAGCGAGGGAGAGAAAAAGGGGGGGGGCGAGCAAGAAGGTGGGGAGAGAAAGAGAGAAGGGGGAGAGAGAGAGAGGGAGTGAGAAGGGGGAGAGAGGGAAGTGGGGGAGAGAGAGAAGGTTGGGGAAGGGGGGAAGAGAGAGAGAGAGAAGGGGGGAGAGAGTGAGAGAGAGAAGATCCTTGGAAAGTGTGCAGGATTCATCAGCTGTGGTTACGGGACACATCATTCTTGTTGTCAACCAGCTATATGTATGCAGTCAGGAATATGGCTATTGCCAAATAGAAGGATCATGACAGCTACATGAATAAAGATTGATGGTTGTCACAGACAGGTTGAACATTACTGAAATGGAATTCCTTCTTATTCATATATGAAGAAGCCGTTACAATAATGCATTTTGTTAACGGTACCTTGCATTCTTGTAAAGACAGCTATCCTATTGAAGTCAACAGTCATCTCATGCTGTGATTTGAAGTTTATTGGCATTTTAATGCAGTTTGATGCTCTTTCAAGTATTACAACATTTGAAACGCATCTTTTTGTCAGCAGTGCCTCAGTTGATAGCCCTCGCACTTTGAGTCAATAGATTGTGGGTTCAAGTCCCACTCCAGGGACTTAAGCACAAAAATCTAAGCTGACTTTCCAGTGTGGTACTAAAGGATGCTGAACCATCAGAGGTGCCAACCTTTTGAATGAGACGTTGAACTGAGACCCAGTCTGCCCTCTCAGGTGGATATAAATGATCCACGGCGCTATTTTGAAGAAGAGTAGGGTGTTATTTCTGGCATCCTGGCCAAGGTTTATCCCTCAATAACATCACGAAAAACAAATTACCCGGTCATTAATTACATTGCTTTTTGTGGAAGTTTGCTGAGTGCAGCTTTAGACTCATCATCAATGCTTACAGTTGCGGCTTGGAAGGAATCAGATGCAGAGAAGTTCAGAGCCTGTGTAACCTTCACCACTGAAAGGACAGTTGGGCTTAAAATGAAGATCCACACTAAGAGTTTGACATGTCTCCTGAATGATTTTCTTTTGGAATCTGAACATCTCGAGGCATTGCTCATCTATGAAACTTTGAAAGCTTGTCTCTGTACCTTTGGAGTCGGGGGAGAGGAACGTGTGGTTGTATGCAGATGCCTCCCATGCAGTTGGTACCCTTGCCCTCTTTCCCTTCAATTCTCTTTCATGTCCTTTGCAACAGTCAGAAATAATGGCATTTTTGGGGAAGTTTTAGTTGATTGGCTTTCTGGAAGTTTAATAGCAAGATAGGAAATAGAGGGCTGAGGAGTCCAGAGTAATGATTGATCCTTTACAGTTGATATACTAACACTGAATTTCCCCTATTAATGGAGTCACTAATAATGAAATTAAATGTAAATATAGTCACAAGAGACACCCACAAACAATTGCACACTTTCTAGACTCAATATAATCATTCACCATTCATTGTATCCAGGCAACAAGAGTGCATGTTTTAGACAGGTAGTCACTCTGGCACCCAAAACAGTGGAGGACGATGTTGGGTGTTACATTGAAAGGTATTATAAAAATGCAGGTACCTCATATTCATCCCTGCATCCTTGGGTGGGCAAGTGTTTCTCTGGCATAGCAGAGCACAGAGCAGGAAACTGCAATGGTATTCTAGGGTGCTTCTCCTGCACTAATTTGCAGACCCTTCCACACCATTTCCACTTCTTTGTGGTGGGCCAAGAGCAGAAAGCCCAGGTCTCAGTGTTACCATTCTTATGTGAGATATAGAATGGCTGTTTGTGCTGCTCCCCACCAACCTCGGAAGAGCACCCCTTCCTGTTTCAGAATGGTGTATTCTACCTGTATGATTGATCCTTTACAGTTGATATACTAACACTGAATTCCTGTGGAATTAGTTAATGCTGAATTAGGTGTTTTCTGGATTCTATTTTTAGGATAGGCACCGGAGACGATCTAAACATAGGTGAGTAATTTTATGACATCACCCTCCTAGCCAGTAGTCTCGCTTGCTGGGAGTTGTGATTTTGTAAAACGTACCCCCAGTGAAAGAGAGACTTATTGTCCTGTCTACAAATACTTTCAGTTTATCATTCTGGGCCCCACAGATTAAAATAATCACTTAATTCACTTCACTTTACTCCCCCCAGTCACCTATCAGCATTCTCAAATGTGGACAGAGCATTGACTGAAGGAATAATATTATGCCTTTAGATTCCAGGCATTCAATTTTCCAGGTTACACAGGTATTAGCCACTAGGATGAGGTAGGTGGAGGATGGGCCATCGAACCCTCTTCTGTTTTAAGAAATGGCTGATTCACAATGGGGAGCACTGATGCCCTTGTCCAGTTTGTTCCATGATACTTTCCACACCACCCCCCACCCCCCACCCCTCCCCTCCCCTCCCCTCTCCTCTTACGATTATTCCATGGGAAACCTTTTGAAGAAAGCTGTATTTGATGTCACCATTAATTTGAAGCTGTGGTTTTACTCTGACTGATACAGTGAAGGTTATTGTGATGTCACAAGGAAGCTTTGAGATCAGAGCTGCTGTTGTGACATCATAAAAAAATGTTACCCAACTGTGGTGAGTTAGCAGAAAGGGTTTCAATGGTTAGTACTGCCACAGCTGCATTATGAAGGGCAACAAGAGAAACAAAATACAGGAATAAATACAGGAGCTAACTGGAGTTCTTGTTGCTTTAAAAAGCATTGCCAGTGTTGTGAGTATATAATAATACTGATAGAAAACACTTGTGCATTTTCATTAAAATGCAAATTGCAGCATAATTGACTGACCCATTAATGCCATTCCTCAAGTCAGCCTTTTCATACTAAATTCTTTAGCCACTGCACATTGGCATTGAATTTTCCGATTTCCAGTATGTGGATGACACAGTGGCACAGTGCATTGACACTCCAATGCATGATACTCCTGAGCAGTGGGGTATAGGGTTGGGCTGGTGATTTCTCATGTCGTGAGTTCCTGTTCTCTGCTGTGATGCTGGTGGACGAGCCAAGCAAATGGGAGCTTGTTCCAAATGAAATGAAAGAAACATTGGTTGTGGGGGGTGGTGAAAGTGAAAGTAATTTCAGTTCAGGAGTGGCATTGGTTAAAAAGGCATTGCAGTAACCGGACAGGAACTGAATATAAAACAAACTGAACCTTTTAGATCTACATGTTTACACCTGGGCCTTTAACATACTTTGAGCAGCAGAGATTGCTGGAGCGGGGACAGGTGGTGCCAATGTCATAATTCTAAAGTTCTGGCACAGCCCCATTTTTATTGATGGTACTTTCATTACTCCAGCAACTGCTATGTCCAGCAGAAATGTGCTTCAAACACATATCAGTGGCAACAACTGTGGTTGACTAAATCAAAATAAGACAGTTCTTTTAAAATTTCCTCATACAATTACAATACATGTTAGATTTTTGTCCATTGCACCAGCTATCAAATTATTTTAATCAGCAGTGAATTTTGGTTATTTTTCATCTGTTGTGCATTTGATAGTTATAAGAACGGATTTTTAAAAATTGGCGGAACACTCAAGTAACTACCCCATTTGACTATTGCTGAGCACATGCCCTTCTACATATATGTAGTTCTAGGTATCATAAATGACTTGGACATGTTAGTTTTAATAGAGAAAATCATGGACTACCTTCCCAGAAAGAAGGCAGGAATTACCAATGTAAAATACAGCTATAGCTTTAAGTTGGGGGTGTGGGGGGGTGGGGGGTGCGGAATCATCTTTTTAAAGAATAGAGTGAATATGAACGAATTTTCAACAAGGCAAGATAGACACGGAGTATAAGAGACTGAAGCAGCATATATCCGGAGGACAAAGGGAGTCATACGGTGAGACAGATAGTCACAAATTGGTGAGATTCAGCAATACTGGCATGGATAAAACTTACTGTCTGTTTTAATCATAGAACAGAATGGAGTCTTAGGTTCAAAAATGAGCAAATTAGCAGTGAAGTTAGACAGAACCACTTCACCCAAAGGATGTGGAATGACTTGCAGGAACCTATTGTAGGCAGAAGAATAAACAGGTTCAAGTGTCTTGTCTTCCTGGGGATGCATGAATGAGGGGATATGATGAGAAGGCGTATAGGTGACATTCAGAAAAAAGAATGTACTTGTTAAACCCAATGGCTTACACTCGTACAGCAAGCACATAAGAACATTTTTAGAATATTTCTCAACTAGACTACAAAGAGCCAACTAATGGGTAGTTTTCTGATTTCATGCTGCCAGCGGGGGCAGGGGGCATCCCACCTGATGGAAGTTGCATATTGGAAATTCAGAGAATGCAAAAATATTTGTCAGAAAATCATTCATCTCATCTTTCTGAATAACCAGATTTGTTGCTGGTAGGCACGCCTTGTCCACGCTGCTACCAAAGTCAAAAAACTGCCCCTTCAAACTGCTTCTGCCAGTATTGCTGAATCTCACGAATTTGTGACTATAATTAGGCCTTGGATCTGTCTCACCGTATGACTCCCTTTGTCCTTCGGATATATGTTGCTTCAGTCTCTCTTACTCCATATCTATCTTGCCTTGTTGAAAATTTGTTCATATTGACTCTATTCTTTAAAAAGACGATTCCCCCCACCCCGCCGCCACCCCCCTCCCCCCACCCCCCTCAAACTTAAAGCTAAAGCTATATTTTACATTGATAATTCCTGCCTTTTTTGGAAGGTAGTCCATCACAATGCACTGTGTGGAACAGCTGTGATATAACAGTGTCCTGCACAAAGTCACTAGGACAGTCTGATTTGACGTGCTTGCAACTGTAAAGTAGGCACCCAGGCTGTAAAATGTTATAATTTTAACATTTTAAGGATGGCACAGTGGTGCAGCCCAGTGCAACAACAGCAGATTTTGTTATACCAGCACTAGGGCATAGGGTCTTCCTGCCAATGAGTACTCAGGCAGAAACTAAATACTTTCCACAGAATGTAACAATATCGCTTTGTTGACTTATGTAGTTGTTGTAAGGTGTTGTGTATAGTTCAGTAGGTCTCACAAAGAGGTTCTGAATCTTATGTATGCATTTATTAACTACTAGTAGCTATATACATATATAGAGTACAAGGTCTAAGCGAGGAGCTGTCTCCATGCTTGCTTCTACATACATCTCTGTCCGGACCAAGACTGCCCTCAAGACTTAGGTCATGTGTTCCTTTACATCACACTGTGGGGTGGTACTGTACCCAGTCTCATGTTAACCCTTTCTATGCCAGACCCTTATACTACACACCCCACCGCCCCAAGTCTTTATCCAATGTATTTACAACATATTTCTGTTTACCCAACATATTTGTATTACTTCTACTACTCCTTCTCCCACCTCAAGTCCCTGCGTATACAGGTTCAGGCCGTCTGGAGGCTTTATAATTCACTCCAGATCTTGTCTTTACAATAGTTGTAGGAGTGGTAGAAGTGAAAGTAATTTCAGTTCAGGAGTGGCATTGGTTAAAAAGGCATTGCAGTAACCGGACAGGAACTGAATATAAAACAAACTGAACCTTTTACATCTACATGTTTACACCTGGGCCTTTAACATACTTTGAGCAGCAGAGATTGCTGGAGCGGGGACAGGTGGAGTGCGCTGGATAAACTTTAATAAGTAGGAAGTTGTTTTTGATGTGGCCATTCAGGCGTTTGGTTGTCTTCTTCAATTTCCAATGTATAATGAGAGGATCACTTCAAGGGATCAAGAGGAGGCTTCTCCTGTTCCTCCCAACCGGACCACCTAGAGTACTGACGAGGAAGAATCATGGCTGGTCATTGTCTCTCTGGACAATAACGCCCTCTCTATCAAGGTCTTTAAGCCAGACCCTGTCATCCTTGTGTAAATGTGACAGGTCTCTGGTGCAGTACCTTTTGTTGTAGGTGGAAGCCTGCTTCTGCCTGTAGGACTGCTCTCTGTCCTGGATGTTTTGGTAATCTTTGGCTGCCAACCCTGGTATTAGTTTCTTTGGCAGAATTGGGAGTTGTGTGCGGAGTTCAGATGGGGCTAAGCCACATTGTAGTAGGGTAAACCTGTTGGATAACTGCACTGTTGGGAAGCCGTTTTTCCTTAGGAGGGCTTTTATGGTCTGGACCCCTCTTTCTGCCTCAACGTTCGACTGTGGGTATCTTGGAGGGCTGGTACGGTTCTGGAAGAAGTAAGTGAAGGCAAGTTAGGTGAAGTATTTGTTTGCAAATTGTGAACTGTTATCAGACACTATCTGGTCCAGGATTCCATTGCTCATGAACACCTCCTTCAACACTCTCACCATTGCCTCTGTGGTTGTCGTGTACAGTTGCTTCACCTCAATCCATTGGGAGAAGTGGTCCACAATGTGGAAGGATCTGCAATGAAGAAGAATAAACTGATGCCCAACCACTCCCATGGCCTGGATGGGAACTGTGTGGGGATAAGGGGCTCCCCCTTGTCCCGCTCATGGCTTGTTTCAATGATGGCCTTCAGGCCAATAATGTAGCCTGAAAACTTCTCGCATGCCCACGTGACTGCGAGAGCTTCTTTCTTGATCGTGACTTATCGTGCCTCTGTGCCCCACAGTGTGCCAGATTGGGTAAAAATTTTGCCAACTGGTTCACCAAATCCAGGAATCTCTGGAAGTCCGAAATCAAGGATGGGGTTGGGAACTTGCTGATAGCTTTTGTTTTCTGTGAGTCTGCTGTGATGCCTTGATTGCTGACAATGTGTCCTAAGAACAGAATAGAAGTCTTGGAAAATTCACTTTTCTCATTCAGTGTCAGCCCTGCTTCCTGCAAGCGTTCTGTGAGCTTTTTGTCATGTTCTTTCACTGTTGTGCCATGGACCAAAACATCACCCCATGGCAGGGGGAGATGGTGGCATAGTGGTAGACCAGTATTCCAGAGACACAGGGTAATCCTCCAAGTTTGAATCCCACCACAGCAGATGGTGAAATTTGAATTCAATAAAAATCTGGAATTAAAAGTCTAATGATGACATTGCTGATTGTTATAAAAACTTAACTGGTTCACTAATGCCCTTAAGGAAAGGAAGTCTGCTGTCCTTACCTGGTCTGGCCTACGTGTGACTCCAGACCTTCAGCAATCTGGGTGGCTCTTAAAGAAAATGCCCTCCGGACAAGGATAATTAAGGATGGGCAATATATGCTGACATAGCCAGCAATGCCCACACCCATGAATGAATGAAAAAAAAGACAATGCTGTCTAGGCCCTGCAAGATGGCCAACATTGTGTGTTGAAAGATTTCCGGTGTGGATGTGATTCCGAATGGTAAGCGGCTGAAACAGAATCTGCCAAAGGGAGTGATGTGGTCAGCAATCTGGACTTTTTGTCCGGTGGAAGTTGCCAAAAGCTGCTGTTGTTAGCGTCGAGCTTTGAAAACACTGTGCTTTTAGAAAGTTTGGTCAGGCTATCGTCCACCGAGGAAATCGGGTGGACTTCTTCACTGAGCTGTGTCAGGTTGACACAGATACGGATGGATCTGTTTGGTTCTTGGACCATCCCAGAACACCATTCGTTCGGCTGAGTGGCGGGGGAGATGACACCCATTTTTATCATCTCGTCCAGCTATTGCTGCACTTGCTTCACAAGTGGATGGGGTATTTTTCATGGCGTGGATAGGCACACAGGCTTAGCATCCTCCCCCAGTGTAATCCTGCATGTGGTCCTCAGTTACCTCAATCTGGTAAAGAATTTCGGGAACTCCTTTTAAATTTGGAACCAGGCCCTTGCTGGTTGACCATGTCAATTTTCTGTAGGAGCTTGAGGTCAACACAGGCTCTTCGGCTTAAAAGGGGACATTCTTAGTTGTGGAAAATGAACAGAGTCTCTCCCATTTTTTTTTCTTTGCACCTGAGTCTCACCTGTAGAGTATCGTTCACTGGGAGTTTGATGCCACCAACTCCATACAGCTGTGTTGTGGGTGGTCAGGCATTGGGTCACCAGCCGGGAGGACCGTAACACTGGTATCTGTTATGACACAGCTGTTGGTAAAGGCTGTTATTTAAAATTCCAGAGGGAAACTTTAAACAACCACCATAACCCATATTTTCAATCAGTGTGTTTGAGATGCAACTCTGAATTCAGAAATGAACCCACCAAGCCTCCAGAGGTTTTTATATCAAACTAAATGTAATATTTATTAATTTACAACAAATACACATGGCTACAAATTACTGCTATCATAACTTTTTTAACAAATTCCCAAATTAATCTCCACTAAGGCAACAATAACCAATAGACTTAAACAGACACCAGGTAAAGCATTTTTCACCTTACGAATTCAAAATGAGGTTCCTTTCAATTTGTTCCATCGCAGATATAGTGGTAGGCTTAGATCTTACATGCCACTGACCTGCACACACAAAACTCCTTTCTGTTATACCCAGCCATCTCGTTTGAATGTAAATTTTCATTGTATCACCAGGCCCTTTGAACCCCTTTCATAGTACCGGTTTTATTTGTAATATAAACATTGCTTAGTGTCTCCTAGCTAGGTGCAAGATTTCACCCCCAGTCTTTGAATGGTTCATTCAACGAAATACAAATACACCCTTTACCTTACTGTTTACATCTCAACTACTATACATCAAAACACCCAGATTAGCTGGCTTTAATCCAATTAACACACTCACAGGCTAAACCTCTATTTAAAGAAAATAATTTCCAATAACATTATATACATTAATATCTCTTCATGACATCCCCCTTCCTATCGAAAAATGAACCGTCATGATTCTAAAAGATGGCTTCATTTTTTAATACCCATCTCACATTATCTCCTATACTTATTCTAGTGTCATCTTCTTGTAATAGTATGACCCCAATGCCTATATTGCTTGCATCAACGGCCAACTTAGATTGCTTAGCATAATTGGGTACTGCCAAAAATGGTGTCATAGTTAATGCAGTTTTCCAACAATCGAATGACTTCTGACACTCCAGTGTCCATTGAAACTTCTGGCTCTTTTTTAATAGTTCAGTCAGTGGAGTCACCACATGGCTAAAATTTGGTACAAATTTCTGGTAAAATCCACTCATGCCCAGAAATCTCAAAACTTCTCATTTTGTTGTAGGTACTGGGAAATTCATGATAGCCTTGACTTTCGCATCTAATGGAGCCATTTTACCATGTCCAATGGTATGGCCTAGATACGTAACTTGTCCTTTTCACTTTTCCAATTCACCAAATTCACTTTTAGCCAAGTTCATCACCAAATTAGCTTCTTGTAGTCGAGTAAATCATTCTTCCAGATGCTGTAAATGCTCCTCCCATGTCTGACTGAAAACGATTAGATCATCAATATAAACAGCAACATTGCTTAGACCTGCAATTACTTTGTTTGTCGGTCTTTGAAATGTTGCAGGTGCATTCTTCATACCAAATGGCATGACTTTAAACTGATATAGTCCACTTGGCATTACAAAAGCTGATAGCTCCTTTGCTCTTTCCAACAATGGTACCTGCCAATATCCTTTTAGCAAGTCAATCTTTGTGATAAATTTTGATCGTCCCACTTTCTCAATGCAATCTTCCAACCATGGGATAGGATATGAATCTGCTTTTGTCACTGCATTCACCTTTCAATAGTCCACACACAGCCTGTGTGTTCCAACTGGTTTCGGTACCAGTACAATAGGCGAACTCCAGTTACTGCAACTAGACTCAATGATATCATTTTGAAGCATGAAATCAACTTATTTTTGTACTTATGATAACTTTGCCAAATATAATCTAAGAGGATGTTGCCTTATTGATGATGAAACCTTTACCGAGGCATCATGTGTAGCTAAATCTGTCTTCCCCAACTTATTTCCACAAATAGGTTTGTGTGACTGTAACAGCTTTTCCAAATCCCTTTGACACCTGTTTGGAAAGAAACTCAATATTTCATTAAAGTTTTCAAGCACCCCCTCATTATCCAATTTGATTAGAGGAAAATCAATTTCAGAGTCCTGCATTTCTACCTCTTTCTCATCATCCACCATCTTTAACACATATTTTTGTTCCTCTTCCCTGTCAAAGTACTTTTTAAGCATATTTACATGACACACCTTCTGCTTCTTTCTTCTATCTGGAGTATTTATTAAATTATTTACTTCACTAAATTTCTTTTCAATTCTGTAAGACCAACTAAATTTTGCATTTAATGAATCACCTAGTACTGGTAACAAAACTAATACTTTCTCTTCAGAAACAAAGCTGTGAGTTTTAGCCTTCTTATCTGCCTTCACTTTCATCACTTGTTGTGATGTCTTTAAATGTTCCCTAGCCAACTCACATGCTCTGTTCAATCTTTCCCTGAAATTTGATACGTAATCCAGGAGAATAGTTTCTGAATTTTGACCCACCAATTTCTCAAGAATCAATTTCAGTGGTCCCCTTACCTGATGACCATAAACTAGTTCAAAAATGCTAAAAGCAGTTGATGCATTCAGAGCAACTCTAATAGAAAATAACAAAAATGGAATTCCCTTAACCTAATCCTGTGGATAATCCTGTCAGTACACTCTCGTCATTGTTTTTAAAGTTTGATGCTATCTTTCCAAAGCTCCTTGTGACTCTGGATGATAAGGTGTTGATTTAAACTGTTTTATCCCCAAACTGTTCATTACTTCCTTAAATAGCTGTGACATGAAATTTGACCCCTGATTTGATTGTATTTCCTTAGATAAACCGTATATTGTAAAAAATGTAATTAACTCCTTCACAATCTTCTTAGTTGTACTATTTCTTAAAGGTATCGCTTCAGGAAACCTGGTAGACACATCCATTATTGTCAGTAAATACTGATTTCCACTTTTAGTCTTAGGGAGGGGTCCTACACAATCAATCATGACCCTGGTAAAAGGTTCTTCAAATGCTGGTATTGGGATTAAAGGTGCCGTCTGAATCACTGCTTGTGGTTTTCCTGTTACTTGACATGTGTGACAGGTTCTACAGAATTGGCCTACATCCCTATGCAATCCTGGTCAAAAAATAAACCTCTGTATCTTTGCCTGTGTATTCCTAATCCCTAAGTGTCCCTCCATTGGAATTTCATGAGCAACTTCTTCTTGCCTTTGTACTGCCTGCCCTTCTTGTTTTTCTTGTTCTTCCCTATAAGCCTTTGATCTCGTTACAACACAATCAGGAAACAATCCAAGGTACTCCTTCTGTAACACCTCTGTTGAAAACACTTCTATAGACTGCTCAACTACCCATAGGCATCACCCACATTTTCAATTCAGCTATATCATTACCCAGTATAAATTGAACCCTTGCAATGGGCAATTTTTCCACCACTCCTACTACAACCTTACTGTTCTTCCATCTGCTCTTTAAATTTACCTTCCACAATGGAATAGATTTAGCATCCCCATGAACCCCACTTATTATTACCTGCTCCTGCAGTACTCCCTTTGAACAACGCATATCACTGTCCTACAACATAAAGGATTCCCTACCCTCTGTGTCTCTTAAAATTTTAACATCTTTACCTACTCCACCCTGTACACATGGAAAGACTTTCCCTTCGCACACAAAATCTTTAAACATTTCTGCAACCTGCTGTTTAGAATTCTTTTGGATAAATTGTGAACACATTCCCACTTCTTCACCTATCACTGATTCTCTCTGTTTCACCTGTACACAAACCATTGGGTTCTCCTGTGCCTGAACCTCAGAACACACAGTAGTTTTACTTCCAGAGCTTTTCTGCACCCCAATAATTACAACAGATTTTCCCTGCAATTTCCAACACATTGACTTCACGTGCCCAACTTTGTTACAATGAAAATACCTCAATTTTTGAATGTCACTTCTCCCTTCAGCACCTTTCTTTTTATTCTGAGAAAAAACTCCCTGGGAACTTCCAGCTACTCCTTCTCTTCCCTGACTACCTGCCTTCCTTTCACCTTCCCACTTTCTATCCTTTTCCAATTTGAAAGGGTGACGAATGAAATGTTAGCTCTATGAACTAACTCATAATCATCAGCTATCTCTGCTGCTTGTCTTACAGTTTGAACCCTCTGTTCCTCCACATGAGTTCTCACCACTGAAGGAATTGAATCTTTAAATTCTGCCAAAAGAATGACTTCCCTAAGAGCTGCATAGGTTGTCTCTATTTTTAACGTCCGCAAAATTATTTTGCTTTACTCTTTCAAACTCAATATAAGTTTGCCAAGGCTGTTTTCTCATATTCCTAAATTTCTGCCTGTATGCTTCAGGAACCAAGTCATATGCACTCAAAAACGCCTTTTTCACCACACCATAATTCACTGAAATTTCTTCTGATAGGAAGCATATACCTCATGCGCTGTACACACCAACTTAGACTGTAATAATAACATTCAGTTTTTCTGTGGCCATTTTATCTGTTTAGCTAGCTTCTCAAATGAAATAAAAAATACTTCAATATATTTTCCCTCAAAGTTTGGAAGAGCTTGTATAAATTTAAACATCTCCCTATTGGGTTCTACTCTGGAGATAAATCCTTCCTCACCTCCTGGTTTTTAACTGCCAACATTTTCAGTCGGAATTCTCCCTCTCTTTTTCTCTTTCCTTCTTCTCTATCTTCATGATTTCTAATTCCCTTTCTTGTTTCCTTTTTCACTCCTGCCTTTCTACCTGTTCCCTTTGGAATGCCCATTTACTTTCCTTTGCTTCTGATTCAAGTTTTTTCAGTTCCTTTGCTTGTTCAAGTTCAAGCACCTTCATTTGTAACCGAAGTCTCACTACTTCCAGCTGTGACTCACTAGTGACAGGTATCACTTCCAACTGTAGATGCTGTGATATACTTTTAATTATATCTGACTTCTTAGCCCCCGCAGGTAACCCCAATTTTAACTTCTCTGCCAACTCTGTTAACTTACTCATGGTTATTTGTTGCAACCCAATCAGAGTTATATCTTCTACTTCTAGACAAGTCTTAGCAATTGCCAAAGGTATCTTGCAGTCTCACCACTTCTAAAATACCTTGCTAACTCCTAAATTCAAAGTGCTTCTCATACTCATAACCTTGAGATTCACCAATTCCAAACCAATCAAGGAATTATAAGTATTATCCCAGATGGGCCCACATTTGTTATGACACAGCAGTTGGTAAAGGCTGTTATTCAAAATCCCAGAGGGAAACTTTAAACAACCACCATTACCCATATTTTCAATTGGTATCCTTGAGATGCAATTCTGAATTCAGAAATGAACCCACCAAGGTTTTTACATCAAACTAAATGAAAAATGTATTAATTTACACAAGTTAAACACATACACATGGATACAAATTACTATTATCATAACTTTTTAACAAATTCTCAAAATAATCTCCACTAAGGCAACAATAACCAATAGATTTAAACAGACACCAGGCAAAGCATTTTTCACCTTATGAATTCAAAATGAGATTCCTTTCAATTTGTTCCTTCACAGGCATAGTGGTAGGCTTACCAGCTTAGATCTTACATACCTCTGACCTGCACACACAAAACTCCTTTCTGTTAAACCCAGCCTTCCCCTTTGAATGTAAATTTTCATTGTATCACCAGGCCCTTCGAACCCATTTCATAGTACCAATTTTATTAGTAATCATTGCTTGGTGTCTCCTAGCTAGGTGCAAGATTTCACCCCCAGTCTTTGAATGGTTTATTCAACGAAATACAAATACACCCTTTATCTTACTGTTTACATCTCAACTACTATATATTAAAGCACCCAGACTATCTGGTTTTAACCCAATTAATACACTCAAAGTTGGGGTGGTCAATAGTGAGGAGGATAGCCTTTGATTACAGGAGGATATAGGCAGGCTGGTCAGATGGGCTGATCGGTGGCAAATAGAATTTAATCCAGATAAGTATGAGGTGATGCACTTGGGCAGGACAAACAAGACACGGGAATACACGATGAATGGTAGGACCCTGGGAGGTACCGAGGATCAGAGGGACCTTGGTGTGCACGTCCACTGGTCCCTTAAGGTAGCAGGACAGGTAGATCAGGTGGCTAAGAAGGCATATGGGATACTTTCCTTTATTAGCTGAGGCATAGAATATAAGAGCAGAGAGGTTATTCTGGAACTGTATAAAATGCTGGTTAGGCCACAGCTAGAGTATTGCATGCAGTTCTGGAATCCACATTATAGGGAGGGTGTGATTGCACTGGAGAGAGTGCAGAGGAGACTTACCAGGATGTTGCCTGGGCTGAAGAATTTTAGTTATGAGGAGAGATTGGATAGACCGGGGTTATTTTCCCTGGAGCAGAGGAGATTGAGGGGGGACATGATTGAGGTGTATAAAATTATGAGGGGCATAGATAGGGTAGACAGGAAGGAACTTTTCCCCTTGGTGGAGGGATCAATAACCAGGGGACATAGATTTAAGGTAAGGGGCAGGAAGTTTAGAGGGGATGTGAGGAAGAATTTTTTCACCCGGAGGGTGGTGGGAATCTGGAACTCACTGCCTGAAAGGGTGGTAGAGGCAGAAACCCTCATAACATTTAAGAAGTATTTGGATGTGCACTTGCGATGCCATGGCATACAAGGTTATGGGCCTAATGCTGGAAAATTGGATTAGAATAGTTAGGTACTTGTTTGACTGGCGTGGACTCGATGGGCCGAAAGGCCTTTTTCTCTGCTGCAGACCTCTATGACTCTATGACTTTATAACTCAATTAAATGAGCTGCCCATCCAGCGTTAAGGTTGGCGGGCAGGCGAAGAGCCCAGGCGGCCTTCACATTTTTCATGAAACCTCATCCATGGGCAGGATGAGGTTTCATGAAGTGTTTTACAATGTAATAAAAATTTTTACATTAATTCTTTGACATGTCCCAGCTCAGTGACACTGTCACATGAGGGCACATGTTTCAAAACTTTATTCCTTCCTTTGTTTAAACGTACACATGTCAAATGGATCTCCCTGAGGCACCTCCAGAGCGTGCAAGCCATTGTTGAAGGCCTGCATGCACTCGCCTGTTTGATACTTTTGATGCTTCTTGCAGATAGTCATTCTATCCATTGACAAAGCCATCATCTCAGTGACCTGTGACAGCCTCTCCCTCATGCTTGAGATGGACTGCTCCAATTTCTCTGCAGCCATGCACAGAATACTTGAAATACCTTGTCATTATATTGTACATTTCCTACTCCAGCATGTCCTGTTCATGAACAGTTCCCAGGTACAGCATCAACATCCAGTTGAGCAGATCCTGGAGAGTCCTGGTCCTGCATAGTGGATGCTCACTGCTGTTCCTGACTCCATTGTGAAGTGCAAGTCACCATGTGAAAACCAAATTATTTTTTCATGTTCTTTCACCAAAGTGAGAGTATCTGAACTGGTGCATAGTCTGCTTATGTCCTGTGACTGTGCACCCTCTAAGATAGTGAGTTCCTTTGAGGATCTGTTGTCGTGGGTAATGTTGACCTCTTCCTGCTGGATGCATGAAGTGCCTGTAGGGGATAAATGACATGAATGAATATGGTGGAGGTAAGAATGTTTGAAGTTATCATTAGGCACATGATCTTATTTCTTATCAAGTCAACACGAGTGAGTATTGGGTGCCACGTGGCTCTCTGATAATTAATTCTGTCACCAGGTATTTGGGAGGCTCCCATCTCTCCATCTCTGATGGCCAAGAACATGACATGAGAACATGACTATTTTTCAGTGGCTCCTCCTCTGCAGCTGTCAGTTGAGAGATTTGTGGAGGGCTACCTCTGGTCCTCTGCCTGTTCCTGTTCTGTGCTTCTGTCTCCTGCAAGGAAGGAAAGAAATCTATAAGCAAGAGTGTTGAACAAATGGATGGGGAGTTTTTGAAGATAGTGACTATGAGAGAGAAGGTAGGTAGATAGGTGGGGATGTGAGGAAGTGCATAGACAGGGGGGGAATGTAACTGCAAGGTATGTTGGTGTGACAAGTGCTGGAGTGGAGTTGAGAAGACAGAGTGACAGGTTTAGGATGATATGTACAAAAGAGGAAACAGGTGAGACAAACTCGCTGTAGAGTTTTTTATGGGCCAAAAATAAAATTCGGTTGGAAGAAGCCAGTCTTAGTCTTTCTCTTTACTTCAAGTAGGTATTGTGACTTTATCCGAAATGAGGTATCCTCTTAGTAATAGGAAACCAATGGTTAAGTTTGATTTGTGATTAAATGAAAGCATGGAAATGTATAAAATTGTGTGGAATTCAAATATATTGTAACTTTTTCAATACGGAGAGAGGAGTGTAATAGAGCTCTCTTATGGCCATATATTAATGTATATAAGCAAAACTGGATTAATCTAAAATAAAAACAAGTGCTGTAAAAAATCAGCAGGCCTGGCAGCATCTGTGGGGAGAAAAACAGAGTTAATGTTTTGAGTCCAGTATGACTCTTATAATGTCCCTTGGCCAGGCCCCCAAGTTGCAGATAGGATCTGGTTAGGGACCAATAGTGTTTTGTTTAAAGTAGACAAAATTTGAAATTCAAGACACTTGCTCAGTGCATAATGCCACAGAGATCCCACTGAAGGCCACTTCTGTGTGCTGGAGTGCTGGAAAGCTGGGAAGGATTTGTATTGAAGAAAGCTAACCAGTTTCAAACCAGAAAGGTCTTTGTTTCAGAAAACAGTTTGTTTCTGAACCTTCTTTTTGGATTTCCATATCTGAATGGAAGTGTTTGAGGAGTCGTGTGGTATATCTTTATTAAAGTGATGACAATTCTTTGCTTTGGGTAATATTACTGGATTTCTGTGTTTAAAAATCTATAAGTGAGTCATTGACAAGAAGGTAGTTTACTTGTGTGTGTTTGACCAAATAGGTTTTGTGGGGGTTATTCTGAAACACTGTTTAAACAGTGTAATTTAAATCTTACATGCTTAAGTTTTTTCTTTTTAATAAATCTATCAATTTTTAAAATCTTAAAGGTGTTACTGGAGTTTTATATTTTTGGGGCCAGTTGCTCTTCCTCCTTGTTTTCAAAACACAGATCGTAACTAAGTTGTGGGCTCATCCCAGAATTAAAATTCCTTAATTGGGTTAGAATTTGTGAATCTAAAGGATATGAGTATGAGGGGAATACTGAACTCAGGAGGTTTGTGTTGGAAGAATTTTAAAGTGGTGGGACTGCAAAATGGCTTTGGCAGTTGCTAAGACTTTTCTGGGAGTTAGAAAGGTAATTGTAGAGTATTTCAAATCTTTGACTAAGGCTCAGCTGAGAGAGTTAGCAAATAAAGTGCAAGTAGAAATAAAAGTGGAATTTCGTAAGACTGATAAGGTTAAAATACTCAGCATTTAAAATCAAAGGAGGAGGCACCTGAACTTCATGTGTCACAGCTAGAGGTAGTAAGACTTCAGTTGCAAATGAAGCAGCTTGATATAGAAACAGATAGAGAAAGGCAGAAGTGTGAACTTAAAAATGAAATAGAACTGGAGAGACATGAATTGGAAGAACAAGAGAAAGACAGAGAAATGAAAAAAACTTGAATTGGTAAGAAAGGAGAAAGAAAATAAAAGGACAGATTATAAGAAATAGAAATAAAAAATCTGGCATGGGAAAAAGTGGAACAAGAAAAAGAGAAAAAAGATTGCTAGAAATAGAAATGTGAAAGCTTGAATTTGAACTTCAGAGAGAGAAGTTAGCAATTGAGGAAATAGAGAAGGAAAGAGATAGAGACCTTCAGAGAGAGAAAGAAGCCAAACAGTATGAACTGTCTAAAGTGAAACTTAGAACAAAAGGACAAAATGAGAGATAGTAATTTGGATGGTGAGTTTGATTCCTTTGAGGAATTTGATTTGACTAAAAATCTTCAGTTAATGCCTAAATTTACAGAGGATAGAGTTGAAATGTATTTCACCTCATTTGAAAAGGTAGCTATGAAATTGAATTGGCCAGGAAATGCTTGGACTTTAATATTACAGTGTTCAGGTACAACCGTGAGTGCGTATGTTAGCTTATCAGACGAACAGTTTGCAGACTACGAGGTAGTTAAAAGAGCAAAAGAGCTTATGAGCTTGTCTCTAAAGCTTACCAGTTGAAGTTTAGGACCATAAGAAAGAAATCTAATCAGACATTTGTAGTGTTTGCAAGTGAAAAAGGAACTCCCTGGGATCAATGATTTAAGTCATTGAAGGTAGCTAAGACTTTTGAAAATTTAAGAGGGATTATGATTATGGAAGAATTTAGAAATAGTATTCCAGTAACTATCAAAACATATCTAGATGAAATATGGGATAAAATGATCAGGTAATTTGCTATTTTAGCCAATACTTATGATATTTCACACAGAGAGCTGAGTGTGGGAAAAGAGTCATATGGGAGTCAGCAAGGAAATTGGAGGTATAGAAAACCTAGTAATGATAGAAGTGTTAGTAACAAGGAGCAAGCTGAAGGATGCCAGTCTACTAAAGATGAAAAGGTAGATGGCAGAAGTGAAGGGAGAAAGGTGGTATGTTATCATTGTAACGAGGCTGGACATACGAGGTCAAATTCTTGGAAGTTAAAAGGGGGACTAGTTGCAGTGATAGGAACTCAGAAGGATCTGTAAATTAAAGTGTTGTGGGCTCTGAGACCCAAGTGAAAGACAAACCAATAGCATTTGTACAGGTGAAAAAGAAGGAGTCAGAATTAGCCAGAGAGGTGGGAATGTGTTCACAACCTACCCAAGGGTTCTGAAGGGCAAGTCACAGAGATGTTCAAAGATTTTATATCTAGAGGGAAAGAATATACTTGTTTTCTGGAAAATGCAGGAAAGACTGTCAAAATCCTAAAGGAGACAGGTGCCAGTCAATCGTTAATGTTATAGGATGGTGCCATCTGTTGTCCAAAAGGGTTATTGCAGGAGAAAGTGTTAGTTAGTGGATTACATTGATTGTTTAGACCTATAGCAATAAATAAAATAAATTTGAAAGTGACTTGAAAACAGGGGAGGTAATTGTTGGAGTGACAGAGAAATTGCCCATTTCAGGGGTTCAATTTATTCTGGGAAATGATATAGTTAGATCTAGAGTGGTAGAAGAACTAAAATTTTTACAGAAAGAACATCCTGGATTGTTTCCAGATTGTGTGGTGACAAGATCACAGGCACGCAAACAAACAGGAAGTGGAAGAATCTAAAAGACAGGGGAGGATGCCGAACATCAGTTGGCTAGATCAATTTTTGAAAAGATTACTCAGGAGGAGATTAGAGAGAATGAGGCTGAGCTGTTTAGTTCATTGACATTAGTGGAGTTATAGCAGAAGAACCCAGAATTTAAACAGCTATATCAGACAGCTTATTCTGAAACAGAGGCCGAACACATTCCAGAGAGTTATCATCTTAAAGACAATGTGTTAATGAGGAAATGGAGACCACCTCATGTCTCTGCAGATGAAAATTGGGCAATAGTTCATCAAGTAGTGATACCACCTGGATACCAGAATGAAATTATAAGAGTGGCTCATGGAATCCTAATGGCTGGACATTTGAGACTTAGTAAAACCCAAGCTACATAAAGATGTAATTAAATTTTGTCAGGCATGCCACACAGGACAGGCCAAGTAATAGGAAAATCTCAAGCAGTGATTAAACCTATACTTTTAATTCCAAATCCGGTGTTTGAGGAACCTTTTAACGGGTCCTTATTGATTGTGTAGGACCCCTCCCTAAGACTAAAAGTGGAAATTAGTAATTACTGACAATAATGGATGTGTCCAGAAGAATTCCAAAAACAACACCGTTAAGGAAAATCACAGCAAAGGTGATTGTAGAGCACTTAACCAAATTCTTTACAAGATATAGATTGATATAAGAAAAACAACATGATCAGGATTCAAGTTTCATGTCACAGCTGTTTGAAGAAGTAATGAGCAGCCTAATAATAAAGCAATTTAGGTTGTCAGCCAATCACGTTGAATTACAAGGAGCCTGAGAAAGTTGGCATCAAACTTTAAAGACTATGATTAGAGCATATAGTCAAGATTACCCACATGATTGCGATTGAGGGATTCCATTCTTGTTGTTTGTTAGGGACACCCCTAATGAGTCAAAGGTTTCAGTTCTTTCGAGTTAATTCATGGTCATGAAGTAAGGGGACCATTCAAACTGATTCAGGAGAAATTAGTGAGTTAAAGTTCTGAAACTGCTCTCTTGGATTATGTGATGCAATTCAGAGAAAGTTTAAGTAGGGCATGTCAGTTAGCCAGAGAACATTTAAAGGTATCTTAGCAGCTAATGAAGGCAAATGTGGATAAAAGGGCAAAGGCTCATAGTTTTGTGGCTGGGGAAAAAATGTTGGTATTGTTGCCAGTATCAGGCGAACTATTGAAGGAGAGTGGACTTTACCAGGTTGAAAAGAAACTGTGAAGTAAACTTTGTAGTAAATACCCCAAACAGGAGAGAGAGGCAGTGAGCGTGCCATGTAAAAATGTTTGAAAGGTACTTTGACAGAGGGAGTAAATGGAAGGAGATATTAATAGTTGTAGATAAGGAGGAAACAGAAATTAAAGATTGTGAAATTGACCTTCCTCTGATTAAATTGGAAAATGAGGAAGTACTTAAAAATCTAAATGTGATACTAAGTTACCTTCCAGAAAGCCATTGAAGTGACTGGCAAGAGCTGTTGCAGTCACACAAAGCACTTTGTGGTAATAGACAGGGAAGACAAATTTGGCTTTGCATGATGTTGATGTGGAGGATTCAATTTCAATAAGGCAACAGCCACCTAGATTAATTCTAGTAAAATTGGTTCAAGTGAAGAAAGAAATTGAACTTATGCTTCAAAATGACATTATAGAGCTCAGTCGCAATAATTGGAGTTTGCTCATTGTAATGGTGCCCAAAGTGGATGGATCAGAGACTATGTATTGATTACTGCAAAGTAAACACAGTAACAAAGCTGGATTCATATCCTATTCCATGATTGAGAGAGTTGGATAGTCCACAAAAATGGACACTGCGAGGATACTGGCAAGTACCCTTATTGGAAAGGGCAAAAGAAATATCAGCTTTTGTGACTCAGGATGGTCTATATCAATGCAATCTTTGGTATGTAAAATGTGGCAGCAACATTTCAGAGACTAACAAACAAAGTGATTGAAGGACTGAGCAATTGTGCAGTCTATGTTCTGTCAAACCTGGGAGGAATAGCTAAAACATTTAAAGGAAATTTTTGACTGACTACAGGAAACCCATTTGATCGTAAATTTGGCTAAAAGTGAATTTGCAAAAGCAAAAGTTACATATTTAGGGCACACTTTTGGACACGGTCAAGTAGTCCCTTGCGATGATAAAGTAAAAGCTATTGTGGAGTTACCAGTGCCTATGACAAAATGGGAAGTTTTGCAATTTCTTGGCATGAGTGGATTTTATCGGAAATGTGTGCCAAATTTCAGCAGGGTAGTTGTTCCACTGATTGGATTGTTAAAAAAGAACAGGTGGTTCGAATGGACACAAGAGTGTCAGCCTGTGTTTGACAGCTTAAAAGCTGTACTGACTACTACACTTGTTCTGGCAGCACCAGATTATACAAAACAGTTTAAAATGGCTGTTGAGACTAGTGATGTGGGTGTTGGTGCTATGTTGCTACAGGAAACTCTTTCGAGTTATCAACAGTCACAGATTGCAACTCTTTCGAGTACAATCACAGTTCTTGGTTTCCGGGAGTGGGACATGAACCCACAACCCTCTGATTCAAAGGCGAGGGTGCTATGAACTGAGGAAGATGAACTGGGACTTGAGAAAACCGTGGACTATTTCTCATGGAAGTTGAATGTACATCAGAAGAAATATTCAACCATACAAAAAGAGACTAAGTTTGGTTTTAGCTTCACAGTATTTTGAAGTGTAGGTTGCAAATAACCCTTTAGAGACAGTTGTATATAGTGACCACAATCCTTTGAAGTTTCTGAAGAAATTTTGGGATAAAAACGGCAGACTGTTCTGGTGGAGTTTATAAATGCAATCGTTCAACTTAAAAATTATAGATGTGGCTGGACGAGAGAATCTAATTGCAGATGTATTATCAAGAGCTTAAATTCAAAAAGACTTGGATGTCGGGAAATTGAGAATGGACTGGAATGAACTTTATTCTTACAAAAGACTTGTATATATTTTCATGTTTGATGCATGTACACCAGATTGTAATAATATTTTGCATAAATAAATATAGTAAGTAATAAGAAGTGAGCTAAGAAAATGAAAATGTCTTTAAAATATGACGTTTCATTTTTTGCCTTGAGGGAGGTGTGAAGATGGATTTTTTAAAATATTTTTGAGATTATGGTGGTATTCTATAAAGGAAGGTACGTGCGTGTGCGTGCATGCGTGTGTCCATGATTCATTAAACTCGGGGAGGTTAATCAAGACAATGGGCAGAATTTTCTGCCTATCGGGTGGGCGGGCCCAACCTAATCTCTGTCGGGCGGGGAGCCGATCCCTGCCGGAGAAGCGGGCCCCACCGCCATTTTAAATGGGTGGGCCAATTAAGGCTCGCCCAGTGTGACGCCCGGCAGGAAGCGCTATGCGCTTCCTGCAGGGTGGGTGGGGGGGGATTCCCCAAATGCGAGAGTGCGCTCTTTCACGCATGCACATGAAAGAGCGCACATCTCCCTGAGGCTAAGTGCTGCCTCAGGGAGATCGCTGACAGTTATATAAACAATAAAAATAGAAAAAAAATCTTTAACATGTCCCCCTCATGTGACAATGTCACACGAGATGGGATATGTTAATAAATTTTACTAAAACTTTATTCAACTTTTAAAACCCCTACATGAAACCTCATCCCGCCGGTGGATGAGGTTTCATGTTTTTTCTATTCCCCGCCGGGGATCCTGGCCTGCCTGCCATCTTAAGGTTTAATTGTTTTAATGATCCTGTCAATGGCCTCAATTGGCCATTGACAGGTCGGCGGGCCCGCAGCTGATTTTGCTGTGCCCCGCCTTCCTGAAAATTTAAATGGGGCGGGATGACGTTGGGGGTTCCTCCCGACATCATCCTGCATCATTTTGCGCGTCGGCGAGCGGGCCCCGCCCCCAGCTCACTGACGGCAAAATTCAGCCAATATGTCTGTGAGAACTCAGAGAGAAAAGGGTAAATGTGTTAGGTTCATGCATTTATAATGAGGGGTTATGTGTGTTTGATTTACAAGTAAATAAGTTGGATTTCAAATTTGCATTATAAGAAAAGCGGGAACTTGGCTTTTTAGCTGTTGAATTTAAAAGGGAAGTGATAAGCAACTTTTACAACTTACATAGGTAAACAGGGGAAGATATACTAAATTTTATTGACCTGAAAGTAGGGTCAATAGGAAAACATAACTGATTTTTATATTTGGAGGAGTGATCAAATAGGTGTGAGGACCATGGAATTTGGGATGAATGGGAAAAAAGATATTTAAGGAAAGATGTTTAGTTGAGTTGGTGTGGCTGTGGGGGTGGGGGAGAGTGGTGGGGAGATCCCACTGAAGACAGCTTCTGTGTGTTGGAGTGCTGAAAAGCTGTGAAGGATTTGAATTGAAGAAATCCAACCAGTTTCATAGCAGGAAGGTCATTGTTTTCAGAAAGCAGTTTGTTTCTGAATCTCCTTTTTGGATTTCCATATATGAGTGGAAGTGTTTGAGGAGTCGTGTGATATACCTTTATTACAGTGACAACAATTCTTTGTTTGGGTAATATTACTGGATTTTTATGGTTAAAATCTATAAGGGAGTCATTGCCAAGAAGGCAGTTTACTTGTGTGTGTTTGACCAAATAGGTTTTTTGGGGGTTATTCTGTAAGTTTTTTTTAGCTATGTAATTTTAATCTTATGTGTTTAAGTTTTTTTTCTAATAAATCTTTCAATTTTTAAAATCCTAAAGGTGTTACTGGAGTTCTATGGTTTTGGGGTCAGTAGCTCTTCCTCCTCATTTTCAAAATACAAAAAAAAGGTTTATGATCGGTAAGACAGGTTTCATCCTGGGATCTGGTTTGCTCAGCAATAATATCTGCTGTGATTATACCAGGTGGCAGACAGGTAAACGAAGCAGTTGTTATGATCTCAAGGGAGACCATTAACTTTTAGAAAGAAAATCCCAGTTATTAACTGGAAGAATTATGTTTCATGGTTTCACGTTTTAAGCAAAAACATTTACTGTTCAATTTTACAGGTGTCAGTTAGTATTATCAATTCTGCCCGTCTATTGCTGGTCCTAGAGTCATTAGTCATTATTGTACAGAAAGAGGCCATTCAGCACTTTGAGTCTAAATTAGGTGTTAAAGCATATTTTAGTCCATTTTCAACAAATGAACATGCTTAACAATTCTCGCAAACCCAATACTCTTGTCAATTCTATATTTTTGAGGGACTTGACTAATGCTATCAGAATTTGTAAATGAGGTAAGAATATGGAATGGGCATGAATATGCAAAATGTTCTTATTTCCTGATAACAAGTGACTAAAATAAGATAATTCTCTTCTGATTAACGTTATTTTTCATCTTTAGCTGGAGGTTTCATTGCATGTGGTAGAATGCCTAAACTGTGTCAGAATTATTGACAAATAGTCCATTTAGCAGCTGTACATTCCTGGTGCAAAGTCTAAACAACAGAGGACATTGCACACATGGCAGCAATCAGTGTATTGCATAAAACATATGTAATAAATGTGAGACAATGAGCAGACTCGTCCCAGGTTTGCACTGAGTGCAGTAGCGGGCAGGAAAAATGTCATTTAACCCATCAACCACGATGGCGGGTTCTCGCACTGTTTCATCCCATTCCGAGCATGTCCCACCTCATTAATAATGCATTCACGGGAAACACACTGGATCACTGATCTCTGATTCACCCACCCCACCATCACCTCAGGCCTTAAGTAATCCAGGTGTCACATTTAAAGGATGTGCCTGCTCAGACCTCGCACTCTCTAAGAGATTGGAAGCCGCTGGAAAGTCATGGCTTCCGAAAGGAGGAAACATGCTGCCCCCAAATTCAGCGATGCCTCCCTCAGGCGTCTACTAGATACAGTGGAGGCCCGGCGTGAAGCCCTCTACCCCCACTCTGCGCAAAGACCAGCAAGCAAGGTCAGCAATTCAGCCTGGGAGGTGGTGGCAGTGATGGTCAGCGCCAACGCCCTGCAAAAGAGGGCAGCCACCCAGTGCTGAAAGAGGATGAAATACCTCCTCCGTTCCACCAGAGTTAGTCACTCTTCTCATCACTCTCAACTCACACACTCACAAACCCATCGCACATCCACAGGGATCTCATTCACTGCCAGTTCAAGGGACATCACAATTCATTCTCTCACGCACACCTTCATCTGCCCTGCAGACCGTATTCTCATCCCATCCATGGCAACACTCACCACCCACACATACCAGGCATCCTTCTCATCTGGCCTGGCTGGCACCCTGCTTACATTCTGTGTGTATACATGCAGGACAAGCTGGCACACAACAAGAAGGAGAGGTCGCAGACCTGTGGAGGAATAGCTGAAAACAAAGTCCTCACAGACTTTGAAAACAGAGCCATCCAGCTGGCCGGCGATGATCGGGACTGGTCCTGTGCTGACGGTGAAGTTGGGGGTGCTCTATCAAGTGAGGATCCAACAGTGCAACATCCATCAGACAACCATGCCATGAGTCAGTTCCCCTGTTGCATAGTCCCCTGCCGTGCACTAATTATTCCTTGTTTCCACAGGCACATCTGGGAAGCAGCCGAGGGGGTCCACGAGCCAGGTCCTCAACTCAAGCGCTGAAGTCACCTCAGAAGAAGAATCTGATGACACACTCATTGAAGTCCCATCAGAGTGCTCACCCACACCCTTCACCAGCACAGAGACACACACTTAAGTGGGACCTAGCTTTAGAGTAGCCTCAGAGTCACAATCTGGTGAACACATCGCCCTGTCTGATCCACAGTAGGTCATGGCAGAGACTTCCCAGGTTTCCAGCACTTGGAGGACTGCTGGAGGCCAGAAATCTGCTGAGTCCAAGTCAGATGAGGAGCCCCTGGACTCGGTCATACCTCAGCTGCAAAGACAAGCTCAGGAACATCAGGAAGGGATGTCTGCTGCACTCCTCAGATTGCAAGGCACGATGGAGGAGTCCATCCACCTTCAGTCTGAGGTGATAGCGCCGGCATGCCAACACACCGAGGCCAACATCGATAGGATGGTGGCCGCCATGGAGACCTTGGTCCCGAACGTCGCTCCAGCACTGCCGCACGGGCTGAACTCTGTCACTGACGCCATAGTTGGCCTCCAGCAGTGTGTATGTGAGAGGGCTGCAGAGCAGCTCAATCTCACTCCAGCTACCCCTGCTCCTTGAGTCAGCTTGGGGCCCTCGGTCACCCATAGGGAGGAGGATCAGCAGGTGCACACTCCAGGGCCATTCACCCAGGTGACTCCGGGAGTGTCCAGCCCATCCAAATTCCATCTTCCTTTGACCTCAGCAGCTCCAGCTCCACAGGCCGAGGAGGGTGCCACTGACACACAGCAAGACCCCGAAAGTAGGCCGGTTCCACCAATGTCATCACAGACAGGGCATAGCAGTCAGCAGGCTGCCTCCACCTCCGCTGTGGTTGTCGGGGGAGTACCATGATGTTGCAGCAGGGATAGGAGGGTTAAGCCCGGACACGGCTGTTAATCACTTGTACATAGTGTTCATATCACTCAGATGTGAAACCTTGGTTCCTACACAAGATAAAGGCCGGCGTCTCAGTCGCGGGCCTCTTCCCTGTGCAGTGTGTAACCTGCAGAGCAAAGTGATGGTCCTGCCTCTCACTCCCTGGAAACATTACTGATGCCTGCACCTTGACAGTGCTGGTCATTGCTGCCAGAATGTAGTGGGCAGTTACAGTGTTCCGTCATTCTCTCTGTGTGCTCTCAGCACCTTTAAGGTAGGGCTGGCCCCCATCTCATCAGCATCTGTGACCGGTGACTCTGTGCTCCTGAAGGGCTCAGGTGCTGAAGACTGACAAAGGATCAGGTGCATTTAAAGTTTCATGGTTACGTCTTCCTAATATGACCCTGATCATAGAGCGCAAGCGGGCTGCCCTCAGCTAGACAGGAGCCAGACATTTGCAGAGGCAATGTGAAGATCTATGGAGTGTCCTCACTGCATGTTGTCATCATCCTCCTGGAATCTAGTGACTATTAGGGCCTCCCCTGCAACTTCATAACATGAGGCTCAGCACTGAGGATATGTGCACTGCCACCAGCCACACAGGAGTCAAACATTCACAGGTACAAGGTGAGGATGTCAGGACTATCCTCACTGCATCTCATCATCATCTTCCACGAGCCTGCAGCTCTGAGGGCCTTCCATGTGTGCCTGCCTCTTCCAGCCTGTCGATGGCCTCATTGCTGGTATCCTCGCCTTCGAGGACCTCATCATTGTCATCCCCTTCGACGTCCACCTCATCAGAGGACACATGCAACTCCTCCATCTCCTCCTCAGCCAGGTCCTCCCACTGTTGCAGTGCCAGGTTGTGGAGGGCACACCAAGCGACGATGGTGTGTGACACTCTCGGAGGACTGCATTGCATTGGTCTACCGGACCTATCGAGGTACCGGAAGCTCATTTTCAAAATGCCTAGCGTTTGCTCCACCAAAGTCCTGGTCATGGCATGAACCTTGTTGTACCGTCGCTCTGCTGCAGTCTGAGGCCACCACACGGGCGCCATCAGCCACGTCCTCTGAGAGTAGCCCTTGTCCCTGAGGAGCCAACCCTGCACCCTCTGTGGACCCTGGAAGATGTCAGGGATCTGAGACCTGCTAAGGGTGTAGGAGTCGTGGACGCTCCCTGAGAATCATGCACAGACCTGTAGGATGCATTTGTGGTTGTTGCACACCAACTGAACATTCAGTGACTGGAAGTCCTTGTGATTGACGTACTAGACTGCTTGTTGCCACAAAGATCTGAGTGCCACGTGAATGAAGTCAATGGTATCCTGCACCTGTGGGGAACCTGAGGCCTGCACAAATCCCAGCACTCTTGCTTCCTTGCTTTCCTAATTGCGGGCAAAATGCACAAAGTTCTGTGCCTTCGCGAAGATGGTATCCATGACCTCTTGGATACGCTTGTGGGTGGAGGTTTGCGAGATCCCGCACAGGTCACCTGTGGAGTCCTGGAAGGAGCCACTTGTGTAAAAATCGAGCGCTGCCGTCACTGTCACGGCCACTGGCAGTGGATGCCCTCCAACTGCCTGTGGCGCCAAATCCTGCAGCAGGTGGCATATGTGACCAACCAGTTCCCTCGACATGTGCAGTCTTCGACAACACTTGTTCTCAGTCATCTGCAGAAAAGACAAGCACCGTCTATAGACCCTATAGAGAGGTGCCTACGAGCAATGGGTCACTGTGGATCTTCAGCTGTGTACACAGCAGGCTCTGAGGGAGGTGCTCCTCCCTTTGCTGGGACAGGCATCTCCACCACTCTCTTCTTCTCTGCTCCCTGTAAGCCATGAGGCATACCGCTAAATCACCAGGCTCCAGGATTCTGATGTTCTCCTCCTGCAGGATCAAAGAGAGAGTCGTGTGAATTAGCAAATGTGTCTTTTGATTAAGTCTGAAGGCCCCTTCATACATGCAGGAGAGTGCTGGTCACCACTTGGATGGCCAGTGTGTAGTGTGCTCATTGGCTGTCTGAAACCCCACCCACCTCTGCCCCACTCTGACCGATTGGCAGCAGCTTTGCCGATTGGACTGCATGCGGTGCTCTCAGCTCAGGTGCAGCCATTCTCCTAACCCACATTGCAAGGCTGCACTCTTAGTTTGAACCATGATGGATACAGGTCCAAACCTTAATAAAGACATTGCAAGGGGCTCTGAGCGCCTTCACTCGTGACTGCACCATGGCCACCTTTTGCAATTTCGCCCAGTCGCCAATTGCTCTGCTGACCCCTAAAACACAAATTAATTTACAGTCTGTGCCCGAGGGGTGAAAGGTTCTGGAGCATTTGGTGTCACTTTCATACTTTTGCGTTGCTTGAGTGGGCAGAAAAGCTTCAGAGGCCCAGCTTCAAGCATGTCAATGGAACTGCAGCTGAATAGTCTCAGCTGCAGAAGAATGCTTATCCTTGACAAGCTTTTCCAGGTGCGTGGCTGCTTCCCTCACCTCACCGGCACGTGCCTGCATACTTCTTTAAGTCTGTGCTACCTTGCCCCCCCACCGCCCCACCCCCCAGCCCTGACCTGCACTGGAGTCCTTGCCCCGTCACTACACTGAAAGCCAGATGGGAAAAAGCGACTTCTCTGTGCCATCCCTGCTCCCCCCCGCCGAATGCCCAGTGCCTCTTCCTTGATGTCCAATGGATGATGCTCGCGAGCGCTGTGCAAGGTTTGTGCACTCACCTCCGAATAAGGTGTGTGTGAGGAGACAGGCGACTACACTGGATTGAGACAGAGACTGAGTGAGCAGTGAATTAGGTTCATGTGGTAAGTTCTTGTAAGTTCTTTTCAGGTTTTAACTATCGATTAAGAATCAAGAGCTGACATAGAATTAACCTTCAGGTAAGTTAGGTTAGCTTGTTAAACAATGAACTGCCTGGAGTGGCAGTCATCTGTCATTCACTTGAAAGCAGTTGATTTAAGTGGTGTTCATTATTGTGGCTGGAAGCTAATTTAGCTAGTGACTTATAGGGTCTATAAAGAAGACAGGCTTTTCAGACCTCGTGATCCGTAAGGGGCGCGTGAGGACAGGTGAATATGCCAGAATGCGACGTAGACTGAATGAGTAGCGAATTAGGTCAATGCATGGGGGAAGAAGTGTGGCATACATAGGAATTATTCTAAGTTAATTAAGTGAGTAATTTAATTAACCAAATAATGTAAGTAACAATGGCAGGACAGTTATGTTACAGCTGTGGAATGTTGGGGCTTTTGGACATCAAGATGATCCATGCATATATGCCTGCAGAAAGTGTAAGCATCTAGAGGAATTCTGAATCAGGACCATTGATCTGGAAGCTGAACTGCAGATACTGCGCAACATAAGGGAGGGGGAGAAATACCTGGACACTTTGTTCTAGAAAGTGGTCACATCTCTTAGAATAGGTGATTTGTTTTGGTCAGCAGTGAGGATGTGACCGTGAGTGAGGCAGGTAATGGGACTAATCACAGTAGCAGAGGAGCCTCACACTTTGCAATCCTCAAACAGGTTTGAGGGACTCGCAACCTTTGAGGACAAAAGCAAGGTCTGCAAGGCGGGTGAGCAAGCTGGCCATGGCACTGTGGTACAGGAAGCCATTCAAGCGGGATGAGCAACAGGAATTTAGTGGTAGTGGGGGGACAGTATAGTGAGGGGGATTGACATTGTTCTCTGCAGCAAACAGTGTGAGTCCAGACAGCTGTGTTGCCTGCCCGGTGCCAGGGTTCAGGACATCTGCTCAGGGCTGGAGAGCAACATGCAGTGAGAGGGGAAGGATCCAGTCATCATGGTCCATGTAGGTACCAATGACATAGGCAGGACGAGGAAGGAGGTTCTGCTTAGTCAGTATGAGAAGCTAGGGACCGAATTAAGGAGCAGAACCATAGTCTCTGGGCTATTACCTAAGCCACATACAAATTGGCATAGGGCAAATAAGATTAGAGAGATGAATGCGTGGCTCAAAGACTGGTGTGGGAGAAGTGGGTTCCAGTTTGTGGGGCACTGGCATCAGTAATGGGGAAAGTGGGGGCTGTACCATTGGGATGGTTTACACCTGAACCATGCTGGGAAGTGTGTTCTTGCAAATTGCATAGCTAGGGAAGTAGAGAGGTCTTTAAACTAAACAAGGGGGGTGAGGGATGAAGCTGGGGTAGATGTGGCAAATTGGGTAGATTCAAGGCAGGAGACCATAATAGTAATATGGGAAATGAAGGTCATAGATTAGTAGGAAGCGACAGAGAGATAAAACCTAAGAATACATTAATGGTCAAGACTAGATGTTACGAAGATAACAAAAAGACAAAACTAAAGGCTCTATATCTGGATGCATGTAGCATTCATAACAAAGTAAATTAATTGATAGCGCATATTGAAATAAATAAATATGATCTGATAGTCATTGCGGAGACATGGCTGCAGGATAACAAGTGTTGAGTCCTGAAAATTGAGGGGTATATGATATCTAAGAAGAACAGGAAGCTAGCTAAAGTGGAGGGGTAGCACTGTTAATCAAGGATGGCATTGGTGCAATAGTTAGAGATGAACTTGGTTCAGGAGATCAGGATGTAGAATTGGTTTGGGTGGAGATGAGGAATAGTAGGGAAAAGAAGTCACTAGTGGAAGTGGTCAACAGGCCCCCTGACAGTAACCACAAGGTAGGACAAAGGGCAGGATTTTCCGAACCCGCCTGCTGCCGGGATTGTCCGATCCCGCCACAAGTCAATGGACTTCTGGATGGGCCGCCATCTCACCCGCGGCAGGTCCCACCTGCAATAGGGCTGGGAAATCCCAGCCAAAGTATACAAGAAGAAATATTGAGTGCTTGTGATAAAGATACAGCAATAATCATGGGTGATTTTGATCTACATATAAACTGGAAAAATCAGATTGGCAGAAATAGCCTGGATGAGGAGTTCTTAGAATGATTTCGAGATAGTCTTTTTTAGAGCAGCAATTTCTGGAACCAACCAGGGAGCAAGTTATATGAGACTTGGGATTATGTAATGTGACAGGATTAATTAATGACCTCAGAATAAAGACACTCCTAGGTAGCAAGCGACCACAATAGGATTGAACTTTACATCCAGTTCGAAAGGGAGAAAAGTCTGAGACTAGTATTTTAAACTTAAATAGGGGCAACTATGTGGGTTTGAAAGTTGAGCTAGCTGAAGTGAACTGGGATACTAGGCTTGAGGATGGATTGATAGAGAAGCAGTGGCAAACATTTAGGAGGATATTTCAGAATATTCAGAATAAATATATTCCGACTATAAAGAAAAATTCTTAGGAGAGGTCCACCATCCATGGTTAACTAAAGATGTTGAGGTATGCATCAAACTTAAGGAAAAAGCATATAACTGCGCAAAGATGAGTGGCAGGTCAGATGATTAGTCAGAATATAAAGAACGACAGAGAATGACTAAAAGGTTAATCAGGAGAAAGAAATGAGAGTATGAGAGGAAGCTAGCTGGAAATGTAAAAACGGATAGCAAGGTATTTAAAAAGGAAAAGAGTAAGTAAAGTGAGTGTTGGTCTTCTAGAGAGTGACAGTGGGGAATTAATTGTAGATAACAGGAGTCCTCTGGTTAAGGTGCTTAATTTGGGGAAGGCTAATTATAACAATATTAGGCAGGAACTGAGGAATCTAGAATGGAGGCGGATGTTTGAGGGAAAATCAACAACTGACATGTGGGGGGCTTTCATTCATCAGTTGATAAGAATTCAGGACCGGCATGTTCCTGCTAGGATGAAGGATAAGCATGGCAAGTTTCAGGAACCTTGGATAACGAAGGATATTGTGAGATTAGTCAAAAAGAAAAGGGAAGCATTCGTAAGGGCTAGGAGGCTGGGAACAGATGAAGCCCGTGGAGAATATAAAGAAAGTAGGAAGAAACTTAAGCAAGGAGTCAGGAGAGCTAAAAGGGGTCATGAAAAGTCACTGGCAACCAGGATTAAGGAAAATCCCAAGGCCTTTTATACATATGTAAAAAGCAAGAGGGTAGCCAGGGACAGAGGTGGGAATCTGTGTGTGGAGCCAGAAGAAATGGGAGAGATACTAAATGAATACTTCTCATCAGAATTCACCAAAGAGAAGGACTTAGCGGTCGATTTGTCTAGGGAAGAGTGTGTAGATAGCCTGGATCATGTTGAGATCAAAAAAGAGGAGGTGTTAGGCGTCTTGAAGAATATTAAGGTGGATAAGTCCCCAGGGCCAGATAGGATCTACCCCAGAGTACTGAGGGAGGCAAAGGAGAAGATTGCTGGGCCCTTGACAGAAATCTTTGTATCCTCACTGGCTACAGGTGAGGTCCCAGAGGACTGGAGAATGGCCAATGTTGTTCCATTGTTTAAGAAGGGTAGCAGGGATAATCCAAGAAATTACAGGCCAGTGAGCCTTACGTCAGTGGTAGGGAAATTATTGGAGAAGATTCTTTGTGACAGGATTTACTACCATTTGGAAGCAAATGGGTGTATTAGTGAGAGGCAGCATGGTTTTGTAAAGGGGAGGTTGTGTCTCACTAACTTGATCGAGTTTTTCGAGGAAGTGGCAAAGATGATCGACGATGGAAGGGCAGTGGATGTTATCTACATGGATTTCAGTAAGGCCTTTGACAAGGTCCCTCATGGCAGACTGGTACAGAAGGTAAAGTCGCACGGAATCAGAGGTGAGTTGGCAAGATGGATACAGAATTGGCTTGGTCATAGAAGACAGAGGGTAGCAGTGGAAGGGTGCTTTTCTGAATGGAGAGCTGTGATTAGTGGAGTTCCGCAGGGATCAGTGCTGGGACCTTTGCTGTTTGTAGTATACATAAATGATTTGGAGGAAAATGTAACTGGGCTAATTAGTAAGTTTGCAGACGACACCAAGGTTGGAGGAGTTGCAGATAGTGAAGAGGATTGTCAAAGGATACAACGGGATATAGATCAGTTGGAGACTTGGGTGGAGAAATGGCAGATGGAGTTTAATCCAGACAAATGCGAGGTAATGCATTTTGGAAGGTCTAATACAGACAGGAATTATACAGTAAATGGCAGAACCCTTAAGTGCATTGACGGGCAGAGGGATCTGGGTGTACAGGTCCACAGGTCACTGAAAGTAGCAACGCAGGTGGATAAGTTGGTCAGGAAGGCATATGGCGTGCTTGCCTTCATTGGCAGAGGTATTGAGTATAAAAGCTGGGAAGTCATGCTGCAGCTGTATAGAACCTTGTTTAGGCCACACTTGGAATATTGCGTGCAATCCTGGTCGCCACATTACCCGAAGGATATGGAGGCGTTGGAGAGGGTGCAGAGAAGGTTTACCAGGATGCTGCCTGGTCTAGAGGTTATTAGCTATGAGGAGAGGTTGGAGAAGCTCGGATTGTTCTCACTAGAGCGACGGAGATTGAGGGGCGACTTGATAGAAGTTTACAAAATTATGAGTGGCATGGACAGAGTAGATAGTCAGAAGCTTTTTCCCAAGGTGGAAGAGTCAATTACTAGGGGACATAGATTTAAGGTGAGAAGAGAAAACTATAGAGGAGATGTGCGGGGCAAGTTTTTTGCGCAGAGGGTAGTGAGTGTCTGGAATTCGCTGCCAGAGGAGGTGGTGGAAGCAGGTACGAAAGTGGTATTTAAGAGGCAGCTTGACAAATACATAAATAGGTTGGGAATAGAGGGATATGGACCCCGGAAGTGCAAAATGTTTTAGTTGACGGGCAACATGATCGGCGCAGGCTTGGAGGGCCGAAGGGCCTGTTCCTATGCTGTACTTTTCTTTGTTCTTTGTTCTTTGTTCTAATAAGGAAATGGTGGATGAAATGAACAAATATTTTGCTCCTGTCTTCACTATAGAGGATACAAAAACATTCCAGAAAGAGCTGTAAATCAGGAGGTGAAAGGGAGATGGGAACTTAGTGAAATTACAATCACTAGGGAAGCGATACTGAGCAAATTGATGGATCTGCAGGCTGACAAGTCTCCAGGTCCAGATGGACTTCTTCCGAGGGTCTTAAAAAAGATGGCTAATGAGGTAGTAGGTGCATTGGTGTTAGTTTTCCAAAATTCACTAGATTCTGGAAAGGTTCCATCAGCCTGGAAAGTAGCAAATATAACCCCTCTATTCAAGAAGTGAGGGAGGCATAAAATAGGAAACTATAGGCCAGTTTGGTATAGCTTGACGTCTGTTGTGGGGAAGATGTTAGAATTGATCATTAAGGAGGTCATGACTGGGCACTTAGAGAAACTCAAGGTAATCGGGAAGAGTCGGCATGGTTTTGAGAAGGGGAAATTATGTTTAACCAATTTATTGAAGTTCTTTGAAGGAGTAACATGCGCTGTGGAGAAAGGGGAGTCTGTAGATGTGCTGTACATGGATTTCCAGAAAGCATTTGTTAAAGTGCCATCAAAGGCTATTGAGGAAAATAAAAGTGCATGATGTAGCTTTTAACATATTAGCATGGATAGGCTGGCTGGCAGGAAACAGATAGTATGCATAAATGGGTTTTTTCTGATTGGCAGGATGTTACTAGTGGAGTCCCACAGGGGCCTGTGCTGGGACCTCAACTTTTTACAATTCATATCAACAATTTAGATGAAGGAAGAAAAGACATGGTAGCTAAATTTGCAGATGACACAAAGATAGGTAGGAAAATATGTTGTGAAGAGGACATAAGGAGGCTGCAGACAAATATAGATAGCTTGTGTGAGTGGGCAAAATATGGCAGATGGAATATGAGGGTGAAAAATGTGAAGTTGTTCGCAAAAGCAGAGTATTACTTAAACAGAGAACGGTTGCAGATTTCCGAGGTGCAGAGCGATCTAGATGTTCTCGTGCATGAGTCACAAAAAGTTAGCATGCAGGTACAGCAAGTAATTAAGAAGGCTAATGGAATGCTATCCTTTGTTACGAGAGGGATTGAACATAAAATTAAGGAAGTTATACTTTAGTTATACAGGGCATTGGTGAGACCGCACCTCGAATACTGTGTGCAGTTTTGGTTTCCCTATTTAAGGAAGGATGTCACTGCGTTGGAGGCGTTTCAGAGGAGGTTTACTAGATTGATACCTGGAATGAGTGGGTTGTCTTATGAGGAAAGGCTAGACAGACTGTGTTTGTTTCCACTGGAGATTAGAAGAGTGAGGGATGACTAAAGTATGCAAGACCCTGAACGGTATTGACAAGGTGGATGTGGAAAAGATGTTTCCTCTTGTGGGTGAGTGCAGAACTAAGGGGCACTGTTTTAAAATCAGGGGTCGCCCTTTTAGGACAGAGATGAAGAGAATATTTTTCTCTCAAAGGGTTGTGCGACTTTGGAACTCTCTGCCTCTGAAGGCAGTGGAGGCGGGGTCATTGAATATTTTTAAGTCAGGGGTAGATAAATTCTTGTTAGGCAAGGGATCAAAAGTTATCAGGGTTAGATGGGAATGTGGAATTCGAAACACAAAAAGATCAGCTATGACCTTATTGAATGGCAGAGCAGGCTCAAGGGTTGAATGGCTTACTTCTGCTCCTATTACATATGTTCATATGAGTTCCCCTCAAAGTTCACATTTCCAGGTGCACGCCTCTTAAAGGCAGTTGTGAAGCACGCTGTTCTGACGTCACACCAATGTTGTTGGTAAATTTGATGTGGGGGGGATGATTTTGGTGAGCAGGACTTATAATGTACTGCGAAAGTATTGAAATTAGATTCCTGATGTGCGGTGGCTGCAAACATGGCCCGCCATTGACGGGTGGAGTGAATGATCGCAAGCTGGTTTCACAACAGTATGAAACCAATTTTTGGCCGTCTTGCCATATTGTCCCCGCAAGTTGCTATGACGTCCGACGCCAACAGGTCCGGACGATTCCTCCCATTGGTCATGGGGGAAATAAAGGACAATAGCAGGGAAAGGAAATGTAAACAAGATTTATTCTTTTGGAAATCGAAATATATTACATCTACTGGTTCCCCTTTATCTATCCTGCTTGTCACCTCCCCAGTATTTTTTCTCTAGTGATAGCTATTGTATTTATTTCCTCCCCCACTTTGTCCTCTTGATTTATTTAGTATTTTTGGAATGCTATTAGTGTCTTCTACTGTGAAGACTGATGCAAAGTGTATATTCAACTCCTCTGCCATTCCCTGGTTCTCCATTATTATTTCCCAGCCCCATTCTCTAAGGGGCCTATGTTCACTTTGGCCTCTCTCTTCCTTTTTATATATTTAAAGAAGCTCTTACTGTCTATTTTTATATTACCTGCTAGATTACCCTCAAAGTTTATTTTTTCCCTCTTTATTTTTTTTTGATCATTTTTATTGGTTTTTAAAACTTTCCCAATCCCCTGGTTTACCACTAATCTTTAACTTCCTTGGTTAACCATGGTTGGTTTATCCCCTTCTTAGAATGCTTCTTCCTCACTGGGATATATCTTTGTTGTAAGTCATGAACTATTTTCTTAAACATTTGCCATTGTTCATCAGCCATCTTTTCTAAACTCCTTTCCCAGTCCACCCCAGCCAACTCTGCACTCATTCCTTTTTAATTACCCTTATTTAAGTTTATCACAGTTGTTTCTGACACAAGTTTCTCACCCTCAAACTGAATGCTAAATTCTACCATGTTGCGGTCACTGTTTCCTAGGGGATCTTCTACTCTGAGATAATTTATTAAAGCTGCCTCATTACACGTTACCAGATCCAACATAGCCAGATCCCTGGTTGGATCCACAACATATTGTCCTAGGAAACTGTCCCGAATACACTCTGAATTCTTGCTTATGGCTACTTCTGCCAACTTGATTTTCCCAATCTATATGAACATCAAAGTCACCCATGATTAATGTTCTGCCTTTTTTACATGCCCTCATTATCTCCTGATTTTGTCTCTGCCCTACAGTACAATTACTAATAGGGGCCTATAGACTACTCTCACCAGTGTTGTCCTCCCTTTGTTATTTCTTACCTCCACCTATATGGATTCTATATCTTCTGATCCAAGATCATTTCTTGCTATTGTACTTATTCCATCTTGTACTAACAAAGCCACCCCACCACCCTTTACTTCCTGGCTATCCTTTCAAAAAGTCACGTACCTCTGAATATTTAGTTCCCAGCTTTGATTTCCTTATAACCATGTCTCTGTAATGGCTATAAGTTAATATCCAGTAATCTCTATTTGTGCCATTAATTTATTTATTTTATTCCGAATACTATGGGCAGGAATTCCCCCCCCACATTGGGGGCAAAGTTGAAGGGCGGGTGTACACAGGCGCGCTTCCGATCGGCACCTCAATCGGGGGTGTGGTGCCATTTTACGAGGGCGGGCCAATTAAGAACCGCCAGTGTGACATCCGCACAGAAGCGCTGTGCGCTCCCTGTCCGGGTGGAGGGGGAATCCCGAAATCAAGAGCGCGCTCTTTCGCGCATGCGCACGAAAGAGCACACTCATCTCCACGCTAAGATACTATACCCAACACCATAGGCTCTTAGCTTATTAAGTAGCCTTATGTGCGGTACCTTATCGACGTCTTTTGGAAATCGAAATATATTACATCTACTGGTTCCCCTTTATCTATCCTGCTTGTCACCTCCCCAGTATTTTTTCTCTAGTGATAGCTATTGTATTTATTTCCTCCCCCACTTTGTCCCCTTGATTTATTTAGTATTTTTGGAATGCTAAGTGCTGCCTCAGGGAGATCGGCTCTAAATTTAAAAAAGCTAAAAATAGAATAATAAAATTTCCCTAACATGTCCCCTCATGTGACACTATCACATGAGTTGGGACATGTCCATAATTTTTATAAAAACTTAATTAAAATTTAAAAAAAACCTACATGAAACCTCATCCCGCCCGTGGATGAGGTTTCATGCTTTTTCTAATGCCCGCCAGGGCTCCTGGCCTGCCCGCCAACCTTAAGGTTGGACGAGCAGGTCCTTGAATTACTTAATTGATCTGTCAATGGCCTCAATTGGCCATTGACAGGTTGGCGGGTGCGCAGCTGATTTTGCTGCACCCTCGCCTTCCTGAAAATTTAAATGGGGCGCGGGGACGTCAGGAGTTCCGCCTGATGTCACCGCGCGCCATTTTACGCCCCCACTCGCTGACAGTAAAATCCTGCCCTATGCGCATTTAAGTAAAGAGCTGTTAAATTTGCCTTTTTACCATTTTTCCCCTTTGACCCAATTTACTGCTGTTTTTTTAATGTTTGTACACTCTGTCCCTTCCTGTCACACTCTGGGTATCATTACCTAAATAGCTGCCCTGCCATGCTGACATATCCTTTTGTTTTGCAAGCCTACGTCTCCCCTCTCCAGAACCTTCCCCCACCCTCTATTTAATTTAAAGCCTTCTCTACAGCCCTAGGTTTCTGATTCGCCAGGACATGTCCCAGTGTGGTTCAAGTGAAGGCCCTCCCACCGGAACAACTCCCTTCTACCCCAGTACTGGTGCCAGTGACCCATGAACTGAAACCCATTCCTCATACACCAACCTTTGAGCCACGCATTTATCTCCTTGACTTTATTTACCCTATGCCAGTTTGCCCATGGCTCAGGTAGTAATCCCGAGATTATTACCTTGGAGGCTCATAACTGTTCAACTTCTTTCAGCAGGACCTCCTTTCTAGTCCTATCAATGTCATTGGTACCAACATGGACAATGGCAACTGGATCCCTCCCCTCCCACTCCTTTCCAGCCCTGAGGAGGTGTACTTAACCCTGGCACTGGGCAGGCAACACAGCCTATGGGACTCACTGTTCTCTGCAGCCTTGAGCATATCTATCCCCCTAATTATTCTGTCCCCTACCACTACAATGTTTCTATTTCCCCCCCCCCACCACTTGAATTGCTCCCTGTACTGTAGTATCGTGGCCAGTTCACTTATCCTCTCTGCAGCCCCTGCTCTCGTCCACACAGCTTGCAAGAACCTCATAACTACTGGTAACTATGTACATATATACAGCATAAAGTCTAATCTGGGAGCTGTCTCCATGCTTACATCTACACACATCTCTGTCTAGTCCAAGACTGCCCTCTAGACTCGGGTCACGTGTTCCTTTACATCACACTGTGGGCATAATGTATCAAGTCCCACTTTAATTCTTTCTATGCCAGACCCTTATACCACACCATCCCGTAAGTCTTTATCCAACGTATTTGCAATGTAACAACTGCCCCTTTACTTGCCCCCTCCTCACCGATAAGGGCCCAAACATTCCTTTCAAGTGAAGCAGTGCTTCACTTGCGCTTCCCTCAATTTGGTCTACTGCATTCGGTGCTCCCAATACAGCTCCTCTACATTGGAGAGACCAAACGCAGACTGGGTGACCGCTTTGCGGAACACCTTCAGACTGTGCGCAGGCATAACCCTGTCACTTGCCATTTCAACACACCACCCTGCTCTCATGCCCACATGTCCATCCTTGGCCTGCTGCAATGTTCCAGTGAAGCTCAACGCAAACTGGAGGAACAGCACCTCATCTTCCAATTAGGCACTTTACAGCTTTCCGGACTTAACATTGAGTTCAACAACTTCAGACCATGAACTCTCTCCTCAATCCTCACCCCTTTTTGATCCTTTTTCAATATTCATTTTTATTTTTTAGTTTTTATGTATATATATTTTTTCCACTTATTTTTTTTATTATTTTTAAAATTTATTTCCATTTTTATTCATTGCTTTATCCCCACCTTTTAGCCTATTTCAATCTTTTTTTCCCACACCCCCACTAGGGCCATCTGTCACTTGCTCATCCTGCTTTCTACTCTTAATATCACCATTAGCACCTCCTTTAGCCAGTATCACCACCATCAACACCCCTTCGACCTTTATGTTTTTGTCATCTTTTGCAATCTCTCCTTTGCCTCCACCTATCGCTGGCCTTCTATCCAGCTTCACCTGTTCCATCCCCCTTAAACAGTATATATTTCACCACATTTTTACTTCTCTTTAGCTCTGAAGAAGTCACATGGACTCGAAACGTTAACTTTGTCTTTCTCTCCACAAATGCTGTCAGACCTGCTGAGTTTTTCCATCATTTTTTGCTTTTGTTTCAGATTTCCAGCATCCCCAGTATTTTGCCTTTATTAACAATGTATCCCTGTTTACCCAACATAGTTACATTATTTCTACTACCTCTTCTCCCCCCACTCCACCACCACTCAAGTCTCTGTGTTTACAGGTTCGGGCAGTTTGGAAGCTTTATCATTCTTCCAGATCTTGACATTACAACACCTGGAGGATTGATAGGCTCTGTTGCATTGGGTAAACCTTAATGAATAGGAGGTTATTTTGGCTATGATCATTCTGGCATTTGGTCAGTTATTCTTTATTCTCTTTTTCTGCTCTTTGGAGTTGAACTGCTCCTTATCAACTTCTCATCTGGTGTAATTGGTTTATCCCATTCCTTTCAGGGGAACAAACTCTCTGCTTGCCTGTAGTGCTCACTCTGTTTTTCTTCCTATGTGCGGTTCGCTGTGATGCACGTGGGAGTTTACATTTCAAGAATGGAACCTCCATCCCTGCTTGTTTCACAACTTTAGCCAAAAATTTGATTACTCTCTTATTTTCCAGTTGTTTTTCGAGCCTATGAATCTTTTCATTCAGCTCAGCAATTACTCTGATAAGTTCAAATGTCTTTGTTACAGAGTTATCTGTGGAACTCTTATATAAATTTAACAGTTTCATCTGGGCTTTCAGTTCTGTTTGGAATGTTTCTCCCATGGTTACAGACATCTCCTTGGACTCTTTCAATTTATTTGTTAGATCTTCAATCTGTTTTGTAGAATTTTCCTTATTTGCTTTCAAAGTCTGGATTTACTCTCCTATACTGCACATTTCATCCTTGATGTTGTTCAGATTGGATTGAAGTTCAAGAATTTCACCAGTTTTGATTGCAAATTCTGCTTTCAATCAACTGTTCTGATGCATCAGCAATTCTTTCTCCTGTTCCAGGGATTTTCCATGATGCTTACTGGGTGTCACGAAACTATCATATTTTTCATAATAGTATTGTGGGATATTGTAAGGTAGGCTTATATGTGTGGTTCTGTGGGTGGCTGATTTAATTGAATTAGAGTCAGATAAACTGCAAGGTTGAAATTATCAAAAGAGTTATGGGTAAAAATAGCATTTGAAATCCTAATGAGTGAGCTAGGGTAAAAGTCTCTGCAGATAAGGGTGTGAATGGAGTTTGCGTTTTAAGGTAAGTGGGGAGCAATTTAATTTTCATAGGGATGGTACGATGTTTACAACTAATAGTATAAATAGGGCAAGGTTAGTAGGTTTATTTTTCCCAAAACAAAAAAGGCCATACCAACATGAAAGACTTTTATGGTATGAGAAGTATATTCCAAAGACATGCGGGAACAATGGAATTTACAGATTAAAGAGGAAAAAATATATTTAAAGAAGGATGGAAGTTTGTCTGAGAGGTGGCTGTGTAAGATCAAAAAGATACACCATTTGAAACAGACTTGGGGAAACAGCCTCTAGCCACTTTGCAGAAGCCTGCTGGTCCAGTAACCAAAATTGTGTTGAAATCCTTTGAAATTCCACTGTTCAGTGGATGTTTGTAGTAACCTTGCTGGGTGCCTCTCTAATTTTAAAATCTATTTGGGACTGCTGCCTTGAAGTGGGGGGTGCAGTTGGGAGTCAGGTTAATTAGGAATTTTGGGATTTGTTATAATATTAAGTAACTGTAATCTTATGTATGCGTTTTGATTCTTTTCTTTTGTGAATAAATGTTTTAATTTAATTTAATTTTTAAAATATTTAAAGGTGTTAGTGGACTCATTATTTCTGAATCCTCATAATAAATACAAATTGTAAAACCGTTGTGATAGCATGGCCAAGTTTCCCACGTGGATTTGGTCAGCCTGGCAAATACCATCTGCCATATCATAACAAGAGACATCCGAGTCTTGAATTTCATCAGGTCTTAATTGAGGATCTACCTTTATTGAATTTGTTTCTACAAAGTTGTCATTTAGATGTTTCAAGTCCTCTTTCAAGTGCTCTACTTCCTATGATTGACATTCCAATGTTCTCACCAATTCTTGTTTTTTCTTATCAAATTCATCTTTTGTACTTGACAGTTGCTTCACTGCTCAGTTTTTCCTTAGCCGAGCATAATTCCTCTGCACTATCCTTCAAACTCACAACCTGTAATTGCATTTCTGTCAATTGTTTCTGAGATTATTCACACTTATTCATGAGAAATTCTTTCTCTTGCCATTCTAGATTCTTGACTTTCTTTTCAGCCATTTTTCAATGGCTCAATGGTACTCAGTAAGTTTGAGGCATCTGGTATGTTCCCTTCATGTTCCTTGGCCTTTAGCTCCAAATCTATATTTTCTGACCTTGTTTCCAGCTTTTCTTTATCCACCTGCAGTTTGGGACACTCTATTACTTTGCCTTCAATCATAGTCAGGTGGCTCAGTACTGTCACCTGCTGTTGCAGTTTGGGTAATGTGTCAGGATTTTCAGAAATATTTTTAAGACTTCCAGAAGGTTCCCTGCCTCACCCTGCTTGAGTATTGTCTTTTGTCCTTTCATAGTTTTACTGGGGATTTCCTATCCCTTTTTTAAGCCCTGTGTGCTCCACAACTTGAAGGTTAAAGTATTTGTCAAAGGCATTTAATATTTCATCAAAGCTGGCTGAGGATTCATCAATGCACTGCATTAGGATTACTGTATTTCATCAGCAAGTTCACCAAACAAGCAGTCCATGTAGTGTAGGTAAAAAAAGGCCTTTGAAGTTAAATGAAGTAATTGGGTATTGAATATACCTATCACTTTGAACGTGCAGTTGCTATGCATAAAATAAAGCAAGTTAACAATTCATATCCAGCCTCGTCTCACTGAACTATTTCCAGTATTTCAGAAACACACATAAGGGTGTGTGTAAATTATATAGGGAGAAAAATTGGGCTCTATGATGCCCGGTTATTTAGGCACTTCGAAGCCTCTTAAACTAGGAAAATGGCATCTATTAGATGGGTGCATATTTCTGGCAGGAAGTGCAGCGGATGCCATCTTCATAAAGGGGTTGGCACACATGTTCCTAACAACAGCTGGCAGCATGTGGGGCAGGCAGGTCATGATGTTAATCAGCATGCAATGTTGATTTGATGCCAGGGCTACAATTTTGGAGTGCCATGCTCCAGACTCCGCCCTTTCTTAACCTTGCACATCTAAACACAGCAGCCTGAAGGACACCCCAGCAGCACGAAGGACACCCCAGCAGCACTATTTAAATAAATCATTAACTCCTTGCAGGTTAGTTGCTGTTGTTGTAGTTCTATAAGTTTTGGGTGCTTGTTTAAAGTTTCTATTGTCTACAGGAAATCATTTGACTGACACTGAAGTACATTTTTACTGACTTAGATACTTGCATACAAACAAGTTGCTTCCATACATGGGTGGCCTGGAAGGCCTTAATCTTGGCATTTAGACAGCACCTTCAAACTACGACCACAATCACCTAGAAGGACAAGAGCAGTAGACAATGGGAACACCAACAGCTGGAAGTTCCCCCCTAAGTCACTCACCATCCTGACTTGGAAATATTTCACCATCCCTTCACTGTCACTGGGTCAAAATCCTGGAACTCCCTCCCTAACAGCACTGTAGGTGTACCTACACCATATGGACTGCAGCGGTTCAAGAAGGCAGCTCACCACTACCTTCTCAATGGCAATTAGAGGATGGGGATTAAATACTGGCTTAGCCAGTGATGTCCACATCCCATGAATGAATAAAAAAAATGGAAGGATGGTGTGAGGCCACACACAGCAGGACAAGCTGTGGCGAGAGGAGGAGGAGAGGAAGAAGGGTCATATCGGGAGAGGATGTTCAGGGAGCAATTCTCTCACCTGAACTTCAGCAACAAGCAACACTTGAAGCACCTACACTTGACTAAGTAGGTTACCACGGAAATCTGCCACTTGTTGCAGCCTCAGGGCAGGGGTCGTATTGCCAGTGGTAGTGAAGGTAACTGTGGCTCTAAACCTTTATACACCGGGCTCCTTTGGATTGCTGCTGGAGATATAAACAACATCTCCCAGTTTGTCGTGCATTGCTGCATGAGGGAGGTCACTGTGGCTCTCTATGCAAAAAGAGATTACATCATCCTATTTAATGTGGCCAGAGGCAAGCTGGCAAAGTGAGCACAAGGTTTTGTTTGGGGTTTCGGGCTATGGTGCAGCAGCACCTGCTGACTGCAAGCACATTACTTTGTGTGGGCCTCATGTGAACTTGGCCATTTTCATAAGCCAAAAGGTCTTCTGCTCCCTTATCCTGCAGCTGGTTTATAACCATCATCGTGTAGATCAATGCCAGATATCCTGGCAGTAGCCATGATACATGCATTTTGTGACAGTCTTTTGGGCCAACTGTATTTCAGTCACCAGGACAAGTCAAAGGTCAAGGCTTATCCTTTCAAGGTATGGCCCATGACTCCAGTCTGGAACCCATGTACACGTTGTTATGCAGACACACTTATGCCAGGTGTTGGAATTTTGAAAAGACAGATTTTTTTTGAGACTGGCTAAAATGATTTCAAATCTACAGCAGGATGGCTGAATCTAATTACATCACTATATCAAAGACAATAAGTCTTGAATTCCATTAGAGACAATGGCATCTCAGGGATTTGTAAATAACTCTCTTCTTGCCTTACCATAGATATCTGTGGCATCCACAGTATTCCACAATGGGAAATGAACCGGTCGAAGGTTAATTGTTTGGACAAAAGACATTGATTTTTTTTTTTACGTTCGCTCTCCTGACGTGTTAATCGAGTTTTCAGTGGAAAATACAATTATTTTTTGAAAAACTTTGGAGAGAAGTCACGTGTCCAGCCAAGCTTTTTGTGTGTGATTGAAGCATATACTGGGGGCCGAACATCAGTAGCAGTTGAGTGAAGGAAAGCCTCCTGCTCCCTCACTCTCTCTCCATCTAAAGACTGAGCCCTGTCTACCACTGTGTCTGTATCTCCATTCTGCAGCAGACCGAGATTTTAAAAAGGAAGAATGCAATTTTATAGCAGCGTCTCCAGGAAAGAAGAAAATACTAGCTACAACTTTAAACTGTCTCAGATTGTGATCCTGGTCCCTGCGCTGTTGGAGGGCATGGGCGAGCGCTGTGATGGGACTTCAGGGAAGGTGCCTCCAGACTTCTCTCTATAGGTTTCTTCAGGGCTTGATTGTAAGCCCTGGGTCATGGACTCTGTAGGCTGTTTGGCAGATGTGCCTGTGAAAGCAATGGGAGATAATTAGTGCATGGCAGTGGCCTGTGAAAGAGGACACATCACTCACAGCGTGGTTGTCTGATGGATGTCGCACTGCTGGATCCTTACTTGATAGAGCAGCGCCGGTCTCACTGTCAGCACAGGACTGGACCATATTGTGGCCGGCCAGCTGGATGGCTCTGTTTTCAAAGTCCGTGAGGACCTTGATTTCGGTTGTTCCACCACAGGTCTGTGATCTCTCCCTCTTGTTGTGTGCTAGCTTGTCCTGCATGGATAGAGATGGAAAAAGAGTAAGGAAGACACCTTCTGGGCCAGATGATATGTATGCCTAGCCTGTGTGGGTGGTGTGGTCCCATGGACGGGATGAGGACAATGACAGTGAGTGTGAGAGAGTGAATGGTGATGTCCCTTGAACTGGCAGTGAATGAGGGCCCTTTGGATGTGTGCTGAGTTTGTGAGAGTGTGAATTGAGAATAATGAAAAGAGCGATTTACCCTGGCGGAACAGAGGAGATCAATCATCCTCTTGCGGCACTTGTTGGCTGTCCTCTTCTGAATGGTGTTGGCGCTGACCACCACTGACACCACCTTCCAAGCTGGATTGGTCACATTGCTAAGCCAGCTCGACCAGCTCATCTCACCATTGCAACACCAGGTTATAAAAGGTGCAGCAGACGACGGCGATGCGTGACACCCTCTGTGGACTGTATTGCAGGGCTCCACCAGACCAGTCCAGGCACCAAAACCTCATCTTCAGCATCCTGATGGTTTGCTCCACCAAGTTGCGAGTTGCAGCATGAGCCTCATTGTACCTTTGCTCTGCTGCAGTCTGAGGCCGCTGCACGGGTGTTATCAGCCACGGTCTCTGTGAATAGCTCTTGTCCTCGAAGAGCCATCCCTGCAGTCTCTATGGGCCCTGGAAGACTCCAAGGATCTGTGACCGACTGAGGATGTAGGCGTCATGTATGCTCCCTGGAAATCATGCGCACACCTGCAGGATGCGTTTCTAGTGGTTGCACACCAGCTGCACGTTCAGTGAGTGGAACCCCTTGTGCTTGATGTAGTCCACTGAGTTTAGCGATGGAGACCTGAGCGCCACATGGGTGCAGTCACAGAATCACAGAGAATCACAGAATTGTTACGGTGTAGAAGGAGGCCATTCGGCCCATCGTGTTTGCACCAGCTCTCCAAGCATTTTAACTTAGTACCAATCCCCTGCCTTTTCCCCGTAACCCTGCATGTTGTTTCTATTTAGATAATCATCCAATGCCCTCTTGAATGCCTCAATTGAACCTGCCTCCACCACACTTCCAGGCAGTGCATTCCAAACCCTAACTTCTCGCTGTGTGAAAAAGTTTTTTCTCACTTCGCATTTGCTTCTTTTGCAAAACGCTTTAAAACTTTGCCCTCTGGTTCTTGATCCGTTTACAAGTGGGAATAGTTTCTCCCTATCTACTCTGTTCAAGCCCCTCATGATTTTGAAAACTTCTATCAAGTCTCCTCATAGCATTCTCCTCTCCAAGGTTAACAGTCCCAACTTCTCCAATCTTTCCTCATAACTGAAGTATCTCATCCTGAGAACCATTCTCATAAACCTCTTCAGCACTCTCTCCAATGTGTTCACATCTTTCCTATAGTGTGGCGCCCAGGACTGCACACAATACTCCAGCTGAGGACTAACCAGTGTCTTATATAAATTCATCATAACCTCCCTGCTCTTGTACTCTATGCCACTATTAGTGGAGCCTAGAATACTGTATGCTTTAGAAACAGCTCTCTCTACCTGTCCTGCCACCTTCAATGACTTATGTACATATACACCCAGGAATCTCTGCTCCTGCACCCCTTAGAATAGTATCCTTTATTTTATTCTGTCTCTCCATGTTCTTTGTACCAAAATGCATCGCCTCACAGTTCTCCACATTGAACTTCATCTGCCACCTATCTGCCCACTCCACCAATATGTCAATGTCCTTTTGAAGTTTTACACTGTCACGGAATCACAGAATCACACAGTGCAGAAGAGGCCCTTCGGCCCATTGAGTCCGCACCGACAAATGAGAAACACCTGACCTACCTACCTAATCCCATTTCCGAGCACTTGGCCCATAGCCTTGAATGTTATGATGTGCCAAGTGCTCATCCAGGTACCTTTTAAAGAATGTGAGGCAACCCGCCTCCACCACCCTCCCAGGCAGCGCATTCCAGACCGTCACCACCCTCTGGATAAAAGTTTTTCCTCACATCCCCCCAAAACCTCCTGCCCCTCACCTTGAACTTATGTCCTCTTGTGACTGACCCTTCAACTAAGGGGAACAGCTGCTCCCTATCCACCCTATCCATGCCACTCATAATCTTGTACACCACGATCAGGTTGCCCCTCAGTCTTCTCTGCTCCGACGAAAACAACCCAAGTCTATCCAACCTCTCTTCATAACTTAAATATTTCATCCCAGGCAACATCCTGGTGAATCTCCTCTGCACCCCCTCCAGTGCAATCACATCCTTCCTATAATGTGGCGACCAGAACTGCACACAGTATTCCAGCTGTGGCCTCACCAAGGTTCTATACAACTCCAATATGATCTCCCTACTATGCCTCGATTGATAAAGGCAAATGTCCCATATGCCTTTTTCACCACCCACTAACATGCCCCTCTGCCTTCAGAGATCTATGGACACATACGCCAAGGTCCCTTTGTTCCTCAGAACTTCCTAGTGTCATGCTGTTCATTGAATACTTCCTTGTCAAATTATACCTTCCAAAGTGTATCACCTCACATTTTTCAGGGTTATGTGCCCATTTGACCACCCCGTCTATATCTTCCTGTAGCCCAAGGCACTCAACCTCACTATTAACCACCTGACCAATCTTTGTGTCATCTGCAAACTTACTAATCCTACCCTCCACATAGTCATCTATGTCGTTTATATAAATAACAAATAATAGGGGACCGAGCACAGATCCCTGTGGTATGCCACTGGACACTGGCTTCCAATCACTAAAGCATCCTTCTGTCATCACCCTCTGTCTTCCACAACTAAGCCAATTTTGAATCCACCTTATCAAATTACCCTGTATCCCATGTGCATTTTCCTTCTTTATAAGTCTCCCATGTGGGACCTTGTCAAAAGCTTTGCTGAAATCCAGATAAACTACATCAACTGCACTACCCTCATCTATACACCTGGTCACCTCCTCAAAAGATTCAAACAAATTTGTTAGGCATGACCTCCCTCTGACAAAGCCATGCTGACTATCCCTGATCAAACCTTGCCTCTCCAAGTGGAGATAGATTCTCTCCTTCAGAATTTCCTCCAATAGTTTCTCTACCACTGACGTGAGACTCACTGGCCTGTAGTTCCCTCGCTTATCTCTACACCCCTTCTTAAATAGCGGAACCACATTAACTGTTCTCCAGTCCTCTGGCACCTTCCCCGTGGCCAGAGAGGAATTAAAAATTTGGGTCAGAGCCCATGCGATCTCCTCCCTTGCCTCCCTCAGCAGTCTGGGTCACAAATCATCCAGACCTGGAGATTTGTCCACTTTAGGCCTGCCAACACCTCCAATACCTTGTCACTCCCTATATCAATGTGCTCAAGAACCTCACAGTCTCTCTCCCCGAGTTTGATACCTTCATCCTCATTCAACACTCCAATGATGTCCTCTGGCTCCACCCATAGATTGCCCCCTTGGTCCCTCATGGGCCCTACTCTTTCCCTGGTTATCCTCTTCCCATTGATACACTTATAGAATATCTTGGGATTTTCCCTACTTTTACCAGCCAGAGCTTTCTCATATCCCCTCTTTGCTCTCCTAATTGCTTTCTTAAGCTCCACCCTGCACTTTCTGTACTCCACTAATGCCTCTGCTGATTTGCTTCCCTTGTACCTGTTAAAAGCTTCCCTTTTCCTTCTCATCACAACCTGAATATCTCTGGTCATCCATGGTTCTCTGGGCTTGTTACTCCTTCCTATCACCCTAGGGGGAACATGTTGAGCCTGTAACCTCCCCATTTCCTTTTTGAACGACCCCCACTGCTCCTCTGTAGATTTCCCCACAAGTAGCTGTTCCCAGTCTACCTTGGCCAGATCCTGCCTTATTTTACTAAAATCCACTCTCCCCCAATCCAAAACATTTTTTTGCAACTTGTCGATTTCTTTGTCCATAACAAACTTAAACTGTACCATGTTGTGGTCGCTATCAATAAAATGCTCCCCCACCACCACCTCAGCCACCTGTCCGGCTTCATCCCCCAGAATTAGGTCCAGCAATGCACCGTCCCTTGTTGGACCCTCTACATATTGGCCTAAAAAGTTCTCCTGTACACATTTCAAGAAATCCACTCCATCCAAGCCCATAACACTATGCCTATTCCAATTATTGTTGGGAAAGTTGAAATCACCTAATATAATTACCCTATTTTTATTGTTTTTACACTACCGCAAATTGTGCACATATTTGCTCCTCAATTTCCCGCTGACTATCTGGGGGTCTATAATAAACACCTAACAATGTGGCTGCCTCTTTTTTATTCCTAAGCTCTACCCACAAAACTTCATTCGATGCCCCCTCCAAGATATCATCTCTCTAACTGCAATAACTGACTCCTTAACTAATAATGCAATGCCTCCTCCTCTTTTACCCCCTCCCCTGTCTCGCCTGAAGATTCTATATCCCGGAATGTTGAGCTGTCAATCCTGCCCCTCCCTCAACCACGTATTAGTGATGGCTACTATATCACAATTCCACGTGTCAATCCTCACCCTTAACTCATCCGTTTTACCTGTAATATTCCTGGCATCAAAGTAGAGGCCATCCAGCCTTGCCTTACTCCCTTGAGACTTAATGCAACTGTACTCCCTCTGACTTGATTGTTTTACTGTATTATGATGTGTCCCTATTCTGCTAACATTCTGTGTCCCCTCCCCCTGCTGAATTCGTTTAAACTCCTCCCAACAGCACTCTTCACGGTTTAAAATTCTCCCAAGTTTTGTGTCATCTGCAAACTTTGAAATTGTCCCCTGCACACCGAGATCTAGATCATTTATATATATATCAGGAAGATAAAGGGTCCCAATACCGACCCCTGGGGAACTCCACTACAAACCTTCTTCCAGCCCGAAAAATATCCATTAACCATTACTCTCTGTTTCCTATCCCTTAGCCAATTTTGTATCCACGTTGTTACTGTCCCTTTTATTCCATGACCTATAACTTTCCTCACAAGTGTGTTGTGTGGCACTGTATTGAACGCATTTTGGAAGTCCATATACACCACATAAATGGCCTTGTCATCATCAACCATCTCTGATACCTCTTCAAAAAACTCCAACAAATTAATTAGACACTATTTTCCTTTAACAGATCCATGCTGACTCTTCTGAATCAATCCAAATTTTTCCACGTGACTATTAATTCTATCCCAAATAATTGTTTCTAGAAGTTTCCCCATCACCGAAGTTAAACTGACTGGTCTGTAATTGCAGGGCAGATCCTTACAACCCTTTTTGAACAAGAGCGTAATGTTTGCAATTCTCCAGTCCTCCGACACCTCCCCTGAATCCAGGGAACATTGAAAGATTATTGCCAGTGCCTCTGCAATTTCCACTCTCACTTCCTTCAATATTCTTGGATGCATCTCATCCGGTCCCAGTGCCTTATCAACTTTAAGTAATGACAGCTTATCCAATATCCCATCCTTATCAATTTTAAACCCTTCTAATGACTGAGTTTCCTTTTCTATCACCATGGTCTGGGCAGCATCTACCTCGTAGGTAAAGACAGATGCAAAGAATTCATCTAATACCTCAGCCATGCCTCTTGCCTCTCTTGTGTAAATCCCCTTTCTGGTCCCTAATCGGCCCTACTCCTCCTTTTACCACCCTTTTACTATTGATGTGCTTATAGAATACTTTGGGATGTCATTTTTTGTTAGCTGCCAGTCTTTTTTCATAATCCCCCTTTGCTTCGCATATTTGCTTTTTCACATCCCTTCTGAACCTTCTGTATTCAGCTTGGTTCTCAATTGTGTTTGCTACCGGACACCTGTCGTAAGCACACTTTTTCTTCTTTAACTTAATTTCTATCTCCTTTGTCATCCAGGGAGCTCTGGGTTTGTTTGTCCTACCCTTCTCTTTTGAGGGAACATACCTTGACTGCGCTCAAACCATCTCCTCTTTGAAGGTAGTCCATTGTTCAGCTACTATTTTTCCCGCCAACCTTTGGTTCCAGTCTATCCAGTCCAGTTCCGTTCTTGCCCCATTGAAGTCCGCTCTGTGACAGTTGTTTATTTTTACTCTGGATTGACCAATATCCTTTTCCACTGTAATCCTAAATCTTTGATACAATGATCACTGTCCGCTAAATGCTACTGTCACTTGACCCACTTGGCCCACCTCATTCCCAAGAACCAGGTCTAGCAGTGCCTCCTTTCTTGTTGGACTGGACACATAATGCTGTAGGAAATTCTCCTGATCACAATCTAGGAAAGTTTGTCCCTCACTGCCCCTTACACTACCACTATTCCAGTTTATATACGGGTAATTAAAGTCCCCCAGTATAACTACTCTACGATATTTACACCTCTCTGTAATTTCCTTGCAGATTTGTTCCTCTATATCCTTCCCACTAGCTGGTGGTCTATACATTACACTGAGCAATGTAATTGCACCCTTCTTATTCCTTAGCTCTAGCCAAATCGATTTTGTCCTTGAATCCTCTGACACATCCTCTTTCTCCAGTACTGCAATACTCTCCTTAACCAAAAACGCCACCCCTCCTCCATTTTTCCCTTTCCTATCTTTTCTGAACACCTTGTAACCAGGAATATTTAACACCCAGATCTGCCCTTCCTTAAGTCAGGTCTCTGTTATCGCCACATCATAATCCCACAAGACAATCCGTTCCTGTAACTCCCCAATTTTATTAACTATACTCCGTTCATTCACATACATGCAGTGTAACCCTGATTTAGACTTCATTTCTTGCTCCCTTACTCCGACTCCATCTATTAACTTACTATTCTCTATTTTAGTGCTATCTGCCTCTCCCAGCATTCCGTTCACCCTCATATTACTTTCTACTGTTCTCTCCTGGTTCCCACACCCCTGCTGCGTTAATTTCAACCTTCCCCAACAGCACTAGCAAAATGACCCTCAAGGAACTCAGTCCCAGCTCTGTTCAGGTGCAACCAGTCAATCGCACCCTGCACCTGTGGGAATCCCAAGATCCGGGCGAATCCAATGGCCTTTGCATCCTGGCTGTCTCAGTCCCAGGTGAAATGTACAAAGTTGTGTGCTCTCGATAAGATGGCAGCCATGACCTCATGGATGCATTTGTGGGTGGTGGCTTGTGATATTGCACAGAAGACACCTGTGGAGCCCTGAAAGTGGCCACTGGCATAGAAATTGAGTGCCGTGGTCACTTTCATAGCCACTGGCGGTGGATGCCCTCCATGTCCCCTTGGTGCCAAGTCCTGCAGTAAGTGGCAGATGTGAGCGACCAGGTCCCTAGACATGCACAGCCATCAACGACACTGGCTCTTGGTCATCTGCAGGAATGACAAATGGCGTCTATAGACACTAGGTGCCTACCAGCTGCACTCACTGTCGCTCCTGGGCAGTGTGTGCAGGAGCCCCTGCTGCCCCTTCTTCCTGAGGTTGCTGCTCCTGCCTTTGCACGGCCAAGAATCTCAGCCACTCGCTCCTCCATCTTCTCCACTCTCTGTAGGCCATCAGGTATACAGCTTGGTCACCATGCTCCATGCTCCTGATGTGGTCCTCCTGCAGCATGAAAGAGAGAGAGCCATGGTTAGCATGGGCATACTTAGCACCTTTCCTGGCCCTGTGTGGCCGCCCCTTAATGCTTCCCGGACAGTGATGGCCACCCCTCGGATGGCCAGAGATGAGTGCGCTGCATGGCTGTCCTGTCAACCTGCGACATGGGGACACTGGTCCAAACCAGGACGCTGAGATTGCAAGGGGCTGTGAGCGCCTCCAGCAGTGACTGCTACATGGCCAGTGTTGTCGAGACGATTGTACAACGTGTGCAGTCCAACTGCTCTGCAGCCTATTAAAGTGGTCGCGGACTCGCAGTCTGTGCCGGGGTGGGGGAGGGTGGTGGTGTGTGGGGGAGGGTAAGGTCTGGAGCGCTAGGGGTGCCTCTGCGTGCTTGCGTGGGCGGGGTGAGGCTAGAAGCCTGACCCCAATCATATCACTGTGGCTGTGCCTGACCTGTCTCAGTTGCAGAGGAATAGTCAGTTTATACAGGTGTCCCTAATGCGTAGCCACTTCCCTCACCCACCCTGCCCCCCACCTCGATTTCTTGTGCACGGGATCCAACGCCAGGGCAACAGTTGCCCCCCACACCACCGACAACAGCAACAGTCGCCTCCGAGGCTGGGCAGCAGTTGCACCCCCTCACCCCCCGACAACAGTCGCCTCCGTGGCAGGCCGGCACTTCACCCCAGCCCCAGAGGCCCTGAAGCCTGCCAAGAAACAGACGGCCCTGGCAACCTCTGCAGAACAATGTTGTTCATTCACCTCCAGTTCCCCCAAAGTGAAGGCTGCCAAACGCACTTCACCTGTGTGCTGTTGTGAAACACATCGACGTGCTTTCCCGTTGCCTTGGATGGATGATCCAGCAGGGGTCCAAGAGCCTGGCGGGATGGCCTTTTAATGATATGCTGATGTATTACAATTAGCTCCCTGACGAGCGTTGGTGGGAAACACGGCCCGCCATTGGCGGGCTGAGTGGATGATCGTAACCTGCCTTCCCACTGTCGTGAAACCAATTGTGCCATATTGTCCGTGCACACCCCCCAACACGGCCACTGCCAGCGGTCACGGAAAATTCCACCCTATGGTTGGAGATTAGGAATAATAAGGGTCCAAAGTCAGAGGTGGGAGTAGTTCATTGGTCCTATATCAGTGGTTATACCATTGAACAAATCATTAAGCAAGAAATAATTTGACCATTAACAAAGCCAATGTAGTCTTCATATACACTGAAACAATCAAACTGACAAAGATGCTCTGGAAAATGAGTTTGTAGAATGCTTTCCTGACCATTTCCTGGAACATTATTTTATGGTTCGAACTAGGGATAAAGCTATTTTAGATCTAGTATTGTGCAATGAGCTAGGTTCAATTAGTCATCTCATGGTATAAGATCCTCGGGGAAGAAAATGATCATAATACATTTGAATTCCATATTAAGTTTGAAAGTGACGTACTCCAATCCCAAACAATGCTAAAATAAAGGTTAGTTGTTTGGTAGAACAGAACTTGAGTATTGCTGAAAGAAGAGACATGCTATCACAGCTTTTCGTGTTGCAGTCAACAGGACAGCTCACAGGAATTTCCCAACAGTAATGGGAGAACAACGATTTATACTGCATGAGAAGGGAGTGCTGATTGGTTGGCAAGTGTACTCTAATTGGTGAAGGCATTGCCTAGGATAATGCAGCATGTCACAGTTAAATGCCCAGCTTTGTTCAAATTCAAAAAGAGCAGTTAAACTCTGATTGGTCAAGGCATTGCCCTGGGGAATGAACCAGGGAATGACTGTTCTCTAAGCTTTTGTTTCATTGAAAAAGGTCCAATATGTGGACATGTTGCTTTTGTCTGCAAAGGACACAGCCCTTAGTGTGAATATATGTGACTTCTAGCATGCATAAATGAACCACACTGCAAGCCCGACTGACAATCTTAAATTGGTCTTCAATGTCATTCTTAGCTAAATCATGATTGTCTAGCAGATGTTGTCCAATCACAGAATCATATCTGATGTTGGACACTATGAGCAGAATTTTCCTTGCCCACTGGCATCGGGCATAATGGCGGGTCTGAGTGGACAATATGGTGAGAAGGCCAAAAGCCAGTTTCATGTCATTATGAAACACATTTGCAACCATCAGCTTCACCCATCAATAGCAGGCTGCATTGCCCGCTGTTGGATGTTGGGAACTTTTATTGTAATACATCTGCATATCATTATAAGACTAGCTCACTGGAATCATCCCTCCATGTCAAATTTACTGCATATGTTATTGGGAAAACACGCCGGTGCAGAACACGTCTGGACAAGTGTGATGTGCAGAAGTCAGGACTTACCGTCAGGACTTTGCTCACATCGTGGACATCCGAGGAGCAGAAGATGCTGAAGCCCAACAGCAACAGGATCCTCCATCGCATGTTGTGTGGATTCTCATGGACATGGCTCCATCACGAAGCAGCTCATGGAAGGTAGAAAACACCGTTGAGGGTCTGCTTCAGCACTTCAGTACCTTGGCCATGGTCTGCTACAGATGATTGCCAAGGGGGTGGAGTAGAAGGTCCAGCTATGATTGGGGAGGAAGATGTACTGAGGGTGGGGTGGGTGTGGCGAGAGAGGAAGGTCTAGGTCTGACTGGGAGAGGAAGGTGTACAGGGGGGCGGGGGCATGATGTTGGGAGGGGGGAAATGAAGGTGTCAGTGGGGGTTGAGATTGGGAGGGGGAAACAAAGGTATCGGTGGGGAGAGGTTGGGAGGTGAGGTAATGAAGGTGTCAGGGGTGGGGTGAGGTTGGGGGAGGGAGTACAGGGAGGAGGGGTTAACAGGGGAGAATACATAACTGGGCAGGTAGGTGTAAGGGGGAGGATGGTCTAAGTGAAGCAGTTCAGAGGGGCCAAGGAGTCCTGTGGGGAGGGGGAAGGAGTCCAGGGGGAGGAAGGAGTAAGGCTGGAGGAAGAGGGTGGAGGATGGATTCAGGAATGGGGAAGGAGTAGTGGGGGAAGGAGTCTGGAGGTGCGGGGGAGGAGTTACACAAGGGGAAAGGGTTCCAAAGGGGTAGGGATGTCCAGGTGAACGTGCAAGGGAGAGGTCTGTAGAGCCAATGACTGCTTCCTGGGGAGCAAAATGAGGGTATGCATGGTAGGAGGGAATGGTGACAATGACAGAGGACTAAGTGAGGCAGTAGGGTGGGAAGGTGAGGGTACAACGGGAGCGGTAGAAGGGAAGGCAAAGGTGGTCGGTGGGGACTTGGAGGCAGACATGGATCCTGGGGGGTGGGAAGGAGGAGGTCGGAGAGGTTAATGTGGATGGGAGTGGGATTTTCGGGAAGGTAGGGAACATGCACGTTTACCTGGACATCCCTGAAAGAAAAGAATTGTAGTTGGTAGGTGATGGTGGGGAAGTGGAAGGTGATGCCAGCGGCATCGACAGTGATGGGGGAAAGGAAATCGGTGACTGGGGGAGGGGAACGAACAGCAGACCTGAAGAAGAATGTTAAATGCACAGTGCTTGCAAATCCGAAAGTGAAGAGGGACTCGTGGTGGGCGGGAACAGGTGCTGCATGGGAGTGGTTGGGCGGAGATGCAGGTCAGCTCAGATGAACAGCTGAAAGAGAGCCCCAGCAGGTAGCATGGAAAATGCTCAGGACATTGCGATGAGTGTGCTGGAGGAAGGATCCGCATGCCTGGGAAAGCGCTTGCTTGTGGGTCTGAAAGACCCTGTCTCACTCACTTCTCCCTCTAGAATCACAGCTGCTTGCAGCTGAACTGATAGCCGGGGGTGGGGGGTGGGGATGCCGGGGGAGGACTCACAAAACCTGTAAATGAAGCTGAAAGACATTACACATTATTCAATGAAAGTGAAGATATTTTCAGATTATAAAGTAACAGAATGTGTTCATACGTGTAACCAACTGTGATCAGAAATTCTTAACTTTTCTAGGCCTAACACTTCTAGGTGCTGCCCTGACATCCGCAGCGGGGGTGGAGACAGCCTATGCAATGGTTGGCCCTGTTGTCTCTGATGACTTTAGCATGGGTCCTCTGGAGAGCTGAGGGACCCCAGTTTGTTTTGGCTGTCCTCCTGTGGGCCAGCTGCTCCCTCTGTGGTGACAGAGGACAAGGTTGAGGGGCTGACAGGCAAAAGGGACTCGGAGGGGGCTGACAGCCTCTGACATTCCTGAGTGGGTGAACCAGGGGTGTCCAGCGGCCACTCCTCCTCCCTTTGGATGCCCGAGCACTCTGACATTCCTGAGTGGGTGAACCAGGGGTGTCCAGCGGCCACTCCTCCTCCCTTTGGATGCCTGAGCACCCCAGCCTGACTCCTTGAGGGGAAGGAGCACCTGGAGGGATGTCCAGGTGCCCATTTCCCTTTCGCGTTACTACTGCAGGAACTTACCCATGGTCCCCATGATGGAGTGCAGGTCTGCACGCATCTCTGCATTCTGCTGGACCTGAGTCTCCATTGTGTCCGCCATCCTTCCCATGGTGATGTCCATACGTGCACATGTGAGCACCACTTCATCAGGGAGAAGGCGAACGCATTCCTCCGACTCACGTGCCATTCTGTTGAGGGCTCCCAAGAGCTCTGCATGATTTCCCCCCGTCTTCTGCTGACTCTCAAGGATGAGATGGGAGGCCTAATCCAGAGGTTCGTCATCTGACTTGGACCTCATAGATGCCTCTTCCCCAACAGTCCTCCGAGTGCCAGGAAGCTCTGCTGAACCTGCCTCTTCCTGCTGAGGACATGTGTCCATGCAGTGACCACCAGATTGTGAACTTGAACCTGCTCTAGATCTAGGTCTTACCGAGGTGTGTGTCTCTGCACTCGTGGAGGATGTAGATAAACGCTGTGATGGGTCTTCCAGGCTGCTTATTTCCAGCTCTTCAATGGAGGAGAGGACATGAATCGAGCTGAGGGACTGGCTAGTGAGGGTGTCGGTTGCTTGGCAGAGCTCCCTATGAACCAAAGTAGAGATAATTAGTGCATGGCAGAAGAGTCAGAAGCAGGAGAGAGAACACTCACAGCTGCACTGAGAGAGGGATGATGTGGTGCAGGATCCTCACGTAGGTATTCACCATGGACCTCACCATCGCCGCAGGCACGATCCACATCCTCACCAGTCAGTGTGATGGCACGCTCCTCAAAGTGAGTGAGGCCACTCCACCCTCGGTCTGGAGCCTCACCCTGTGGCTTTGAGCCAACTTCTCCTACATGAAAACAGATGGAGCAGGACACATGGCACTGTGTGGAATGTTCCTGTGGTGAGCAGTGACATGGACGGGATGAGGATGCGAGATCGAGAGGGTATGAGCCTGATGGAGATGTGAGGGTGTGTGTGAGAGTTAGTGGTGTTATCCCTTGAGGTGTGAGATCCCTGTGTGATGGGTTTGTGAGTGTGTGAGTTGAGAGTGATGAGAAGAGTGACTTACGCTGGCAGAACGGAGGAGGCCATTCATCCTCTTGCGGCACTGGGTGGCTGTCCTCAACGCAAGGCATTGGCGCTGACCACCACTGCCACTGCCTCCCATGCTGGATTGGTGGCCTTACTTGCTGGCCTTCACGCAGAATGGTGGTACAGAACATCACAGTGGGCCTCCAGTGTCCAAAAGGTGTTCCAGGAACACTTCACTAATTCAGGAGCCTCAGGATTTTTGCCTTCCGGGGCCATGACTTCTGTGCAGCAGTCCTGGGCTGGAAGCACTGAGAGGTGTGCATGTGGATGCACTTTAAATGTGGCACCTGACATGAGGAGGGAGCAAGGTGACGGTGTGGCAGGCGAATGAGAGCTCTCCCACCATTGAAACAATATGTTTCCTGGGAATGCATCATTAATGAGGCAGGTTTGGGATAATACGGCGTGAAAAGTCGCCAGCACGGCCAGCGGGTAAAACGTTCTTTCTGGCACCCGCTACCTCAATTAGTGCAAATCTGGGGTGATTCCGCCTTATGTTTTGTGCTTTGCAAGCACAGGCTGGTTGGGTACAGTCAGTACTTTGCCTGTTGCAAACAGCTGAAGGGACGTGCTGTTACGATTCGATCCACCAATCGTTGGAACATACGGCATAGCACCTTTTTGGCTTGATGGTAGCATCCTGTTAGTGGAGAATATTACTCACGTTGCTACTGCACAGTAACAGCGTGAAATGGCTATCGCTCAGATTTTTGAGACACTTTACCCTTCCAGGGTAATCTGAGATGGACTGGGCGCTTTACAGGACTGAAAGTGGCGGCCTTATGCCCATTCATGAGTTGGCGTGATATACAGTGAGCAATGATCTGATCAGGGTAGCCATTACCATGCAGGGTGGCTTTGATGTGCCCTATTTCAGCATCAAGCTTACACAGTGAGCAAATGGCTTGATCCCTGTTTACGAGGCTGCCGTTGTAAGGAAGTTCTTACATGCAGCTGCAGATTCAAATATAGCAGGCTCAGGACTGGAGTCAGACCAGAGTTCATGCATCCACAGTTTAAGGAGGCATCTGGCCATTTAAATTATCAGCTGCCTCCATTGAAATGGGATTTTGATAGGCCAGGAGTATGAAACCCAGAGTGTGAAGATTAGACCAAGTAAGAGCTGGTCTGAACTTTGTGGATTTGTCTTCTAGCTAGGGTAAGATATTCCTTTGCATATGGTTCCAAGACACCTTTGGAGAGCTAGGTCACCCTTTGGAAGAGGTAAGGCACCCTTTACGAGAGGTCAGGTGCCCTTTGGCATTGTTAAAAGTAGGCATGATTGTATGTGTAAGAAGCGCACAAGCTTATTGGAACTGTCAAAGCTGTCAAGGCATTTAACTCTGCTGGACTTTAAGTTAAAAAAAATGCCTGGAGTTTAAAAAATATCAATGCTTGATATTTCACACTGTCTGTTTACTTAAGCCTGGGGGTTATCATTATAGGATTTGTGCTGTATGACAGATTTTACAACATAACATTCACAATAGAATGTCTGTTAATTGATCAGTTTGATTGACAGCTCCAAGTGGTTATAGAATAGGAATGCTTGTAATATTTGCTGTCATCAGAGATTTGTTGAAGGAATTTCAATGTATTGAATGTTTTTTTATATCAATAAGAGTGTTTTCTTTTAAATAGTGACATCATCAATACACACACAAACTTATGTCAGCATAGCTCCTGACATTTGCCCCTGGTGGATACTAGGTGAGTTGGCATTGAGAGGGTGAGGACAAAGTGTGGTGGTTGGGGGCATGCATTGGCATGAGTTGGCACTAAGTTGGCAAGGGGTCATAAAGAGCTGTGGGGATAAGTGGGGAGATAGAGTGGCAAAGGCAGTATGAGGGGCCGGGTGGGGAGGGGTGGGGTGTGAGTAGAAGGAAATGGGTTAGCATAGGGGTTATGAAGGGCTATGGGGATGGATAGAAAGGTGTGGGTTAGCAAAGATGGTATAAAGGCTAAAGAGATGGGTAGAGGGGCAGAGGGTGGCATGGAGGGTATGAGGGGCCATGGTGGATTTGGGCAAGGGCATAAAGTGGCATAGATTGGCATGGATGGGGGCATGGAGAGTGTTCGGTGAGTTGAGGGGGGTGAGGGGAGTGAGATTTGGAAGGCTGTTCTTTTGTTTCAATTATTTTTTTCCATTAACTTCAACAAAGTGCCAGAACACAGATGCAGGTGGTCTGCCCAGTCCACCCCTGAACTTGTTCCAGGGGTGGCAGGCCAGACTCCCAGCCCACCCCCGCCAGAACGAAAATCAGAACTGCAGGCGGCCACTTTTAAAGATTGGGTTCATAGCACTGGGAATTCTCCCATCTCTGCACACCTGACCCAGCAGCAAAAATCTGGATTTCCAAAAGACATTTGATAAGCTGCAGCACCTAGGCTTGGGCTGATAAGTGGCAAGAAACATTTGCAGCATTAGTACTAAGCAATGATCATCTCCAACAAGAGAGAGTCTAACCACTTGCCCTTAACGTTCAACACAATTTCCATCGCCAATTTCCCCATCATCAACATATTGGGGGTTACCATTGACCAGAAACTAAACTGGACCAGGCATATAAATATTGTTGCTGTAAGTGCAGGTCAGAGGCTGGGAATTCTGCAGTGAGTTACTCACTTCCTGACTCTCCAAAGCCTGTGCACCATCTACAAGGCACAAGTCAGGAGTGTGATGGAATACTCCCCACTTGTCTTGTTGAGTGCAGCTCCAACAATACTCAAGAAGCTTGACACCGTCCAGGGCTAAACAGCTTTCTTGATTGGTACCACATCCACCGCCTCAAACTTTTACTACTTCCACTACTGATGCACAGTGGCACCAGTGTTTACCATCTACAAGATGCTCTGCAGCAACTCACCTAGACTCCTTTGACAGCATCTTCCAAACCTGCAACCTCTGCCATCTAGAAGAACAAGGGCAGAAGACACAGAACAACACCGCCACCTGCAAGTTCCCCTCCAAACCATGCACCATCCTGAGCTGGAAATATATTGCTGTTCCTTCACTATCACTGGGTCAAAATCCTGGAACTCCCTTCCACTGTGTTTGTACCCACACCAGGCGGACTGCAGCAGTTTAGGAAACTGGCTCCTCACCTATATCTCTAGGATCATTAGGATAGGCAGTTAATTATGGCCTTGTCAGGAATGGCCACAGCCCAAGAACATACAAAAAGTTTTCTTGGAGTTTGCTGTAGAAATATTTCTACCTCTGCTAAAACTGAAATGAAAGCGTCATCCGATTTGTAAATATTTGGCTGCGGAACCACAGTGCAAGGCAAATGTGGTCTCCTCTGCAGCCTTGGAGATGCAGAGGAACTCCAGGAATAAGCATTGTATTCTGATCCACAGATATTGTTACTGAAAGTGTCAGTTACCTCATATAAAAACAAAAAATTCTGGAACTACTCAGCACCTCTGGCAGCATCTGTAGAGGCAATAAAACAAGGTAACGTTTCAGGTCTGTGACCTCTCTTCAGAACTGATCTAATCGAGATATCAGTATGGAATGTGGGTATCCAAGGGAGAGATCAGTAGCACGTAAATACATTTTATTTGCATACAAATTAAGGCAACTATTCTTTGCTAAAATAATTATTTTCATTTGCTGAAAAAGCAAGAGAACAAATCTGAATACAAATAACAGTAACTTACCATTTTAAAGAAAATTATTGCACATGTAGCCAGCAGTAAATTCTGTAAATGAATGATAAATACATTACAATAATGTTGTGGCAGAAACCTAACAAGGTTGTCTTGGGTCTTGTGCACAGATTTTAACATTCATCACTTCCTCCGCACAGCCATTTTCATCAGGGTGACTCAGTTTTGGTTCTTCTGTTTTATCCAGAAAGCGATTGTGGAATGTGTTACATCAGAATATTGTTTAAACAAAACAAGGGTAAGCAAAGTCGTAGACTGTCTCAGACGTGTCTACCTGCCCCCACCCCCGATCATGGTCAAAAAGAAAGCCAGCACTCCTAAGTAAACAGAATTTCATGGTGATAATCAATCTCACTTGTCATCACCTACAGCACCGCCAATCACTGTGATGTCAGCCAATGTTACATGTTAGGACACGGAAAACACAAAATAATTTACTTGCAATGTTGAGTCAGACTTGAACAGTAACACACTATTCAAGGGGCAGATTTTTCCGTTGTGGAGGGGTGGGGGATGAGCGGGTGTGGGTGCGGGTGGGCCCAGATCCAATCGGCACCTGCGATCGGGTTCCATTTTATGCATTTTACGTGGGCCGGCAAATTAAGGCCCGCCTGGCATATTTGCCGACTCCCGTGGATAGCGGGAGTGTGCGGGCAGCGGCGGGCATGCACAGACTGCCTGGTCCAATGACGACCCGGCAGTCTGTTTAAAGGAAGGCCTGGCAGCCTCCTGTAGGCTGGTGACAATGGCCAATTTGAGGGCGTGCCACAGTGGGTCAGCTGAGGAGGCCAAGCTGGAGGGAAGGGCAGAGGAGCAGGCCAGGCTGCAGGGTCTGCCACAAGAGCAGGGCAGGCTGCAGGGTAGGCCAGCGGGGTGACCAATGTGCCCCTCGCTTTTCTGATGACTGCCTTGCTGCCCTCCTCGAGGAGGTGGCAGCACGGCGGGAGGTGTTGGTCCTCCAGGATGGGAGGAGGAGGCCCCCCCACATCACCAAACATGCCTGGGAGGAGTTGGCGGAGGTGGTGAGCTCCTGGGACATGGTGTGGCACACCTGGATCCAGTGCCGTAAGCACTTCAACGATTTGTTGTGCCCTGGCAGGGTGAGTACCATGTTGGCATTGGGCATTTAACCCAGCAGGTAGCCTTAGCCTTTGAGGACCCCCCCGCCAAGTCTTACTGTCGTGACTGCATTGAATCATGTTGGGCATTTTTCCTCCGCTGGGTGGGCAAGCAGATAGTGCCCATGCTTACATCAGCCTGAGTGGTTCATGAGGAGATGAGCTCTCCTCCGCACCATGTGTTTTTCTTAGTCACATATGACTAGCCTGGGGGCAACCTGCAGGAGATGCAGCTAGGCGCATACTCAGAACTCCAGCACATGTCCGATTCACGGTGATGAGATGGTGGAAGGGGAGCCTCAAGGTCTCATGGCCAAGAGCCATCTGCTGCCTTCGACGCTGCATGTAGTTGCACATCCTTGCTATGGGAGCAAAGACTGTGTGTTTCCTAAAGTGATGTACGCAGCGTGTGTCCAAGGTGGCCGTTGGGGGGGTTGGGAGCAGGCACACTATCTTTGTGTGAATGATCAGCAGTAACAGGGAGAGGAGGCACTGGAGGCCTGATATGGCCCACTGTGGTTCGGGTGCGACATGCGCATGCAGAGTCCATGTGCGATTTGCCATAATGAATGGTGTTCTCTCTTTCTCAGGAGAAAAATGCTCATAATTGCGTTGGAGCGTTCGAGGACTGGATGCGGCCAGGCACACCTCCTCGTCTTAAGCAGATTCGAGCAGGAGGCCCTTGAGCTGGAGAGGCGCCATGCCCCCACGTCAACTGGTGTCGGTAAGGCTGGGGTGGAACGGCCAGGTATTTGAGACCAACAGTGAGATCCGCAATGTCCTCCCAACATCCAAAGCACTGATGATTGTTAAATTTATTATTCCAACATTGCTCAGTCAGAGAGTGATTGAGTCAGAGTTGTGGAGCACAGAAATAGGCCCTTCGGCCCATCAAGGATGCTGGGGTCAAACATGTACCTAAGTATTCTAATCCCATTTTCCAGCACTAGGTCCATAGCCTTGTATGCGATGGCATTGCAAATGCACATCCAAATATCGTTTACATGTTAGGAGGGTTTCTACGTCTACCACACTTTCAGGCAGTGCCTTCCAGATTCCCACCACCCTCTGTGTGCAAAAGTTGCTCATCACATCCCCTGAAAACCTCCTGCTCCTTACCTTAAATCCCCTGGTTACTGATCCCTCCGCCAAGGGGAGAAGTTCCTTCCTGTCTACCCTATCTATGCCCCTCATAAGTTTATACACCTCATTCATGTCCCCCCTCAATCTCCTCTGCTCCAGGGGAAATAACCCCAGCCTATACAATCTCTCCTCATAACTGAAACTCTACAGGCCAGTCAACATCCTGGTAAACGTCCTCTGCACTCTCTCCACTCCAATCACATCCCTCCCATAATGCACATTTCAGAACTGCACGCAGCACTGTAGCTATGGCCTAAGCAGCATTTTCGGCAGTTGGAACATGACCTCCCTGCCCCTATATTCTGTGCCTCGGCTAATAAAGGTAAGTATGCCATATGCCTTCTTAAACACTTTATGCACCTGTCCCGCTACCTTAAGGGACCAGTGGACATGCACACCAAGGTCCCTCTGATCCTCATTACTTTCCATAGTCCTACCATTCATCGTGTATTCCCGTGTCTTGTTTGTCCTGCCCAAGTGCATCACCTCACACTTATCCACATTACATTCCATTTGGCATTCATCAACCCATCTGACCAGCCGGTCTATATCCGCCTGTAATATAAGGCTATCCTCCTCACTATTTGCCACCCAACCAATGCTCATGCCCATTGGTTCTGGAAGGTTGAGCACATAATGAGCCGGGGGAAAGGGATGAAGTTTGTCACTGTGTGTACGCTAACTGATCCACTGTCCTTGTTGTTCCTTTCAGCATCTTCAGAGCATGGTCGGCAGGAGGAGCTGCAGATGCCCCCTCTCACACCTGAGGGCCCTCAAGTCTCACCTGCGTCACACTATTTCTGCCAGGCAGGCACCAGCACAGATACTAGCACCTCAGTGGGCATTGGAACATCGGCTAGTGTCCCGGGGCACAGTGGTTAGGGCACTTCACAATCGCTGGAGGAGCTGGGAGAGACAGAGAGTGCCGATGGCGCCAGTAGTCGGAAGACTGCAGGGGACCAGGTACATGCTCAGTCGGTGCCTGGTGATGTGCCTCTGGAGTCGTCCGCAATGCAGCAGCTGCAGGAAATGGGGCCGGGTGTACGGGAACATCTGGGAGTGATACATGAGGCTGTGCTTTGCTTGGTGTCCGTGGTGGAGGAGTCCACGTGGATCATCACCGATGCAATGAGCCTCATGGCTGAGCATCATGATTCCTCCATGGAGAGAGTGGTGACTCTCGTGGAGAGGCTCCTCCAGGAGAACAATCAGGTTATCCTGGGGTTACGCTAGGACCTGGAAGCCCTCACAGTGCCAGTGGCCACAGCTGGTCAGTGCCAATGTGGGAGAGGGTGTGGGCTTCAAACTTCCCAGCTCGTTGCCCATTCATCCACCGTGAGCAGGGAGGTCCGAGGTGACCTCACGTTGGCGCAGCAGCTACCTGTCGTATCTGCGGACTCCCCTCATGGCGCTCCGGATGAGAGCACCAGATGCTCCGCCCCTCTCCCAGTGACCGCTTCATGCGGTGAGGCTGCAATGATTTGGGAGATGCCAGCTGTGGAACCGACTGCTCCCTCCCAGGCGGGCCCAGCACAGGCTCCACGGGCCAGAGGGCGACCACCAAGGTCATCGAGGCCAACAGGACATCAGAGTCAGCAGGCTGTCTCAAATGCCACTCCAAGCGATCGGGCAGCACCAAGATGTAGCACCTGTAAACGTAAACATAAGGCACATTAGGCACACCAAGGGTTTCTCACTGGTGCTTTTGAGTTGGCCTGAGATTAGGTCCTTATAATTTCTTTTTGCTTGATTACAGTATTGTTTTACAATTGGGAGAACATCTGATGTTAAAATTAAAAATCAGATGTGTGACCATGGCTGAGAGTGGCTCGTTTGTGCTGCATGTGTATGTTTAAGAAAACTGCCATGAGTGTTTGTTTGGACATTCAAATTTATGCCCAAGGCCCTTAGTTCCTGCTGATGACCTGGCAGATTTAGCACTTAGGTGTCGAGTATGGATGTGCCAGGCAAGGCTGGTCCTGCAGATCCATTTGTGTTGTGCTAGTTGAAGGTTTGTTGGATTAAAGTCTCCCGGGTGTCCCTGCCTCCTTGGTGAAATCCTGGGTCAGCACCTACCCCTTCAGCATTCCCCTGTGCTTCCTTATCCTCAGAATCACTGCTGGATTCATCGTGTGCAGCCACAGACACTGCGTCGACGTCTTCATCGTCCACTGTGTCCCCCTTTCCAGCGCAAGATTGTGCAGAACGCAGCATGCAACCACTATCACCGAGACACAATCTGGGGGGTACTGGAGTGCGCCCCCTGAGCGGTCCAGGCATCAGAAGTGCATCTTGAGAAGACCGATGGTTCTCTCCAGCACAGCCCTTGTGGAGGCATGGCTCCTATTGTATCGCTGCTCAGCTTCTGTTCTTGGATGGCAGAGAGGCGTCATGAGCCACCTTCTGAGGGGATAGTCCTTGTCACCCAGCAGCCATCCATCCAGCCAGGCTGGACCACTGAAGAGCCCTGGCACCTGGGAGTGTCTGAGGATGTAGGCTTCGTGGGAGCTGCCTGGGTACCTTGCACAGACTTGTAGAATCTGCATCCTGTGATCACACACTATCTGCACGTTCATGGAGTGGAAACCCTTCCTGTTGACGAAGGCATCGGGCTCATCTGCTGGCGCATTGATGGCCACATGTGTGCAGTCTATAGCACCCTGGACGCGGGGGAAGCCAGCAATGGCTGCGAAGCCTCTGGCTCGCTGTGTCTGGCTTGTCTGGTCCCAACGGTAGTGGATGAAGGTCAATGCACGCCTGAACAGAACCTCTGTAACCTGCTTGACACAAGTGTGGACAGCTGATTGGGAGACACCGCAAAGATCACCCACCAAGCCCTGGAAGGAGCCAGAGGCATAGAAGTTGAGGACAGTTGGGACCTTCAGAGCCACTGGCATGGGGTGTCCACCCACACAGTTAGGGGAGATCTCAGGGCCAATCATTTGACAGATATAATTGACTGTCTCCCTTGAGAGTTGGAGCCTCCTTCGGCACTGCACCTTGGTCATATTGAGATAGCTGCTTCGCCGCCTGTATACCCTGGCAGCAGGATAGTGGCGTCTTCTGCGGCCCCCTCCACCTTGTCTACCTCTTGGCCCTGCGCCCCTTGTGCATGTACCTGTCCCCTCAAAGGTGGTTGCCCTGGAGGCTGAATGTGCACTCCTGGCCTCCTCCCCCTTCTAGCCCTCCCTTCCTCCTCAGAGGAGCTGCCTCCAGTGGACGTGTCAGATCCTATACCCAGGCTAAGGGGAGGCCTCCGGAAAGCTGCTGGCCCAATAAAGATTCCTGCCTGCAGAGTGCTGACCTAAAGATTCAAATGACTCAGAAAGCTGCTGGAATTCATTCTGAACTATTGCAGATCACACCTGCAAGTTTAAAATACTTTCTCCAATAAATACTCCACAAAGCAGATTGACGACCCCACTGAGCCCTCTGATCCCGCCCGTGGATGGGGTTCATAAAAAAGTCTCTTACCCGCCTGCCCGTTGTGCCCGTGCGCTGACCTGAAGATCGCACAGGGGCCTAAAAATCACAGGCGATTGATGCCTAAAGGACCTTAAGCAGCCTGTTAATTAATGGCGGGCGTGCGTCGAACTTCATCGTGCGCCCGCCCAGTGAAATATCGTGATGGCGCGCGGTGACGTCAGGATGCTCGCCCAAGGTCATCACCGCACGTCATTTTACATGCGGGGCCCATCCCCACCCACCCTGCACATCAAACTGAAAATTCTGCCCAAGATGTTGCCCTGGCCATTGAGTCAACCAAATCTGAATGCTGATGGCTTCAGTTCTTCAACATTAACTCTGTCCTCGCAGACTGAGATCATTTGGAACTCTCTCTCTCAAACGACAGCCCAGGTTGCAATGGCAGTTGTGTGTCCCTTAAATTGGAGCCCATCTTCTCACAGCCAGTGGGCAACCATAGAATGGCACAGCTTTGCGAAAAAGGAATATGCTTCTTGTGCATTTCCTGTTTCGATCAATGCTTCTTTTCCTAGATAAGGTAGCTTATATTTAGGGTTGATCAAGCCCTTCTTTCAAAAGATGAACCACATATGATCAACATTTGAACATATTACCTGCTCCCCTTGTAACAATTACACTTCTGTTGTATTTCGTAATTTTCTTTTGCCGCGAATGTCCCTGAGTGTCTGGAAGTAAAAGGAGTCATTAACGGCTATCACATTATGAGTGTTTTTGAGACATAACAGTAAAGCCTAGCTCCCGGCTGCAATTTTTTAATTGAAAAGAAGGTTCAGTTTTAGCATGGTTTCATTGAACTATACTCAAATTAAGCTCAGCCCTCATGTTTAGATTTCTTTTAATTCATACTTATGAGCACCTCTTGTTATATAGTATTCATCGTGAATACGTTTACGGCTTTAAAATCCAATGGGCGTTTCTTTGGCAGGTAATTTGCCAATAACCGATGACACCATAGGCTGAATAAAGACCCATATCGACACCTGTGAAAGGAGCACGACATTATTCCTCATGCCTGGTCACACTGTGAATCGCAGCCTTTGCGAGACTGATCGCTCCAGAACCGTGGATCTCTGTCAACCAGCATGTTATTTAGCCTGAGATGGTCTCTAGTATCAATCTGCATTGGAGCAGTGTGTGTTATTGGGTGCGATTCAGCAACCCAGGGAAACAGTTTCAGCAACAGTAAGTTAAATGTTACACACTTCTGGGCAAAAATTAACAGCGGTAGGACAAAATATTAAAATTGTTCATTGTAATTTTCTTCTCCAAGACAGGATACTGAAAAATGGCACTCTGGAGGGTAGATTTACTTACACAAAGAAAGCGATACCAGAGAATGTCACAGGCACCTTGCCACTGGTCAAAGGTTTTGTCGCTACAGCAGTTGCTGTGATATGTTTTGGCAGTAATTTTGTTCCAGTGAAGAAAATTGATACAGGAGATGGTAAGTTATCTTCCAGCCTGATCCTAATACAGGTGCCGTATTGTCTGTTAAGAAAATCTAGGTTACAATATATTTGTTGTCATATGAGCCTTTACAATGTGCTCATTTTCATTAGCATTTTAACATTTTTTTGTGCAGACGTAACTGGCTTCACACCATTGGCCACCTCATTGCACATGTTTATTCACAAAGACTTGTTAAAATGCCGTCTCTATTATTTCTCACGGATAACATGCAGTATGTTTTTTCAATTGTTCTGCCTGCCCCGCTGATTGCTGAAAGGTATTCTTGCTGAGGATTGTCACCCTGGTACTTCATCCAAGTTGGCCAGTATATATGTGACAAGCAAGGCAATACGTGTCAATTAGCTTCTAAATTGATTGCTGTCCATGTGCATTGTACTACACCTTTGTGTATCCAACATATTTCAGGAATCCAGGAACAACTAAAACAGGTAAGACCACAGCTGTATTCTGGCCAAAACTCATCTCCTGAATCGGCCCTCTATTTTACGGGAACATGCGCCATATGCCCTATTGGGTGTGCACAGTGCTCATTTCTTTCTAAGTAGCAGCAGTGGACCCCAGATGTAGCACATGTGGATCTCTGCATAGGTACGAATAAAGCTTTACCAACAAGTGTGTAAAATATATCAGGAGTAGAAATAAAGGTAATGCATTTTACAAGCTTTGGTCTCGCTTTCAATGTGTTTCATACAATGGGCGTTATTTAATTCCCTCCCCCGAGGTGGATTTGGTGGCTGGGGCGGGGGGATGCATTTAACCGGGTGGGAGGGTGCTGGGTGGGACCATGCCTCCTTCCCAACTGCCCTGGTTAAGTCCAGGGCGGGAAGGCTCATGGACGGCCTTCCTGCCCTCCTGCCAATTCAACTAGTGGAGGGGTGGGGGCGCAGTCACCGCATGGAAGCCTGAAAAGCAAACTGTCAGGTTTACATACGAACGTACGAAATAGGAGCAGAATTAGGCCATTCGGCCCCTCAAGCCTGTTCCACCAATCAATAAGATCATGACTGAACTGTTTGTGTTTCAAGTTCCACATTCCTATCTACCCCCAATAACCTTTGATTCCCTTGCCTAATAAGAATTTATCTACCTCGGCTTTAAAAATATCCAATGACCCCACCTCCATCACCTTCTGAGGAAGAGAGTTCCAAAATCGCACAACCCTGGTTTGCTCGTCGGCTTCTGGGATGGGGGTTAGGTCCCTTGTTCAAAGGCACTCAGTGCTTGATCGAGGTACCTGGCATCAGGACGTTTAGGGAGGGTAGTGGCGGGGGTTCATGAGAATCATTCCCTGTTCTTGCTGCCAACTTCCTCCTGTGATTCCACCCCCCACCCCCCCCGACCCCCATCCCACTCTCACACACCTGTGGTCTCAGTCCCTTGCTAACCCTGGGCCTCTGGTGGGTGCCTTGGTTGCAGCTACCACTGCTCCTATTGGTGCTGCCTGCAATGGGCAGCTGCCAGCCTCTGATTGGGATTGGGGGTTGGGATTTGCACCCCTGGGGTCCTTGAGCTCCAGGAAGGCCCACAGCTGGCCAGGGAGAGCCCCAATTTCCTGGTTTAGATGCTACTCAATGGCCAGAATTTTCTGCCTGTCAGGTGGGTGGGGAGCCGATTAAACAATTAAAGGACCTGCCCGTTCAACCTTAAGGTTGGTGGGCAGGCCAGGAGCCCCGGCGGCAAATAGAGAAAACATGAAACCTCATCCACAGGCGGGTTGAGGTTTCATTCAGGGTTTTAAACAGTTTAATAAAATTTTAGTGTAATTTATGAACATGTCCCATCTCAAGTGACATTGTCACATTGAAGCAGTCCATGTCCAAATGCAGCAAGACCTGGGCAACATTCAGGCTTCGGCCAAAGTGTGGCTAGTGGCATTTGTTCCACACAAGTGCCAAGCAATGATATCTCCAAGAAGAGCTGAATCCCCACCATCAATATCCTGGGGGCTTACCATTGGCCAGAAACTGAACTGGGCTAGCCAAATAAATACTGTGGTTACAAGAGCTGGTCAGAGGCTGGGAATTCTGAGATGGGTAATCCACACAGCGCAATTTCCAGGTCTAATGGACATGTTAAGGATTTTCTTTTCTATTTTTAACGTTTTTAAAAGTGTCAGCAAACTCCCTGAGGCAGCACTTAGCCTCAGGGAGATGTGCACTCTTTCGTGCACATGTACGAAAGAGCGCACTCTCGCTTTTGGGGAATTCTCCCCCCTCCAGCCCGCACAGGAAGCGCATAGCGCTTCCCGCCGGATGTCACGCTGGGCGGGCCTTAATTGGCCCACCCACGTAAAATGGCGGTGGGGCCCGCTTCTCGGGCGGGGATCGGCTCCCCACCCGCCAGAGATTGGGTTTGGAAGATGCTGTCAAATAATTACTTGGTGAATTGCTGCTGTTCATCATGTAGATGGTACAGTGCAGCCATGGTACACCAGCGGTGGATTGAGTGAACATTTAAAGTGGTGAATGGGGTACTAATAAATAGGGTTGCTTTGTCCTGAATGGTGTCAATCTTCAAGTGTTGTTGGAGCTGTGTACATCTAGTGCTCAGTGGAGTATTCCATCACATTCCTGACTCTTGTCTTGTAGATGGTGGACAGGCTTTGGGAGTCAGGAAATTAATTACCCATCTCAGAATTCCCAGCCTCTGACCAGCTCTTGTAACCACAGTATTTATTTGGCTAGCCCAGTTCAGTTTCTGGCCAATGGTAAGCCCCCAGGATATTGATGGTGGGGATTCAGCTCTTCTTGGAGATAACATTGCTTGGCACTTGTGTGGAACAAATGCCACTAGCCACACTTTGGCCGAAGCCTGAATGTTGCCCAGGTCTTGTTGCATTTGGACATGGACTGTTTCAGTATCTGAGAAGTCGCGAATAGTGCTGAACATTGTGCAACCATCAGCGAACACCCCCACTTCCTACCTTATGATGGAAGGAAGATCATTGATGAAGCAGCTGAAGATGATCGAGATTAGGACGAAATCCATACAGCATAATTTCCAGGTCTAAAACATAAATCAAGGAATTGTGAAGTAGAAAGTAAAGTTGTGACACAGAAAATAAAGAACATATGAGTTATGTTTGGAGGTGATTTACAGAAATTGTATTGCAACACACAAAAATAAGTCAGATATAAATCATTCAACCACACTTGGCTGAAGTTCACTTTTTTGGGGGACAATATAAACTCAACTGTTTTTGTTAAAGTCTGGTATTAATAAAGACAAATGTTATAATTTTCTGGTCAGCAGTTACTTCTGTACAAAAAAGTCCTATCACAGATCATGAACTAGCAGTTTAGTCAATGCTTGTAAAAGGTATTCAAAAACTACTCTTGATCTACACACGTTTTTTTAGTATATTGCATTAACAAATCCTGCTGAGGTCTTAAACTCTGTATTTTACAGGTCTGTTTTTCCAGTGGATCTTTTGTACGGCAGTCTGGGTTGTCTCACTAGTGGTCCATCTAATCCAACAGTGTCCACAGTTTTGGCCTCTCACGATGCTGGGTGGATTTTTGTGGGCTACAGGTATGATTAATTGCTAGTTGATTTACTTATATACTTGGAACAAAAAAATCCTTTCTTTATGTGACAGGGGTGTGGATGTGTTACTTGTGGCCTGGAGTGAAACCCACAGCTGAGTTTCTTCCCCTTCCTAGGGCACTGAGGCCAACAGTAACACTCCTACCTCAACATGGACTAGGGAGTCAAATAAAGAATAACAGCAGCACATCAGAAATCTATAATGGAACATGTAAAAAAAACAAAATGTTTTTGATTTTGTTATTTCCATTTTTATTTTAGGAAACGTCACAGTTATTCCCATATTGAAAACTGTTGGGCTTGGCATGGGAGTTTTAATCTGGGCTACTTTTAGCCTTTTAATGGGCTGGGCTAGTTCAAGGTAGGTAAAAACCTTTCTTTGGAATTAATATTCACTTAGTACATCTTGTAATAAACAAGTTGTGAAAATGTACCTTATTGGCAAAGAATTCTGCAGTCAGTGCAGTATTCAATCGCATAGCAAACCAAAAGCACCCAGAGTTTCAGAGTGACTTTGGCTGTGGGCAAAGAATTAGGAATCGGTTAGGTTTCACATAAGGCTCGAGGTTAGGAGAAGCTTCTTTTACCTAAAAGGGCAATAGGCATGAGAAATGTATGTTCGGTTCAAGCTGAGGCAATAAGCTACTGTGAGGAAGAGCTATTTGTTCTGGAGAAGCACTGAGATAGGTACAGACTAGGAGCCACAAATTCAGGGATCCTGCTCCACTGGCACAAGTACAGTGAAACAGAATGCCCATCATTGCAGATGTAGCCCTAGTCATAAATCGTGGGTACAGGATCACTCGCATACTTGGAGTCGGCACCCAGAGTTTGTAAGAGCACTCCAGTGACTCACGACATCATCTAGCTAGAAGTTGGCAATGGCATAGTGGTATTGTCACTTGACTAGTAATCTAGAGACCCAGAATAATGCTCTGGGGACCTGGGTTTGAATCCTGCCACGGCAGATGGTGGAATTTGAATTCAATAAAAAAAAATCTGGAATTAAAAGTCTAATGATGGCCATGAAACCATTGTCAATTGTTATAAAACCCCATCTGGTTCACTAATGTCCTTTGGGGAAGGAAATCTGCTGCCCTTGCCTGGTCTGGTGTACATGTGACTCCAGACCCACAGCAATGTAGTTGACTTTCAAATGCCTTCTGAACAAGGGTAATTAGGGATGGGCAATAAATGCTGGTCTAGCCAGTGATGTGCACATTCCATGAATTAATTTTTTAAAAAGCCCAAAGCTGGAAGATCCAGCAAGGCCTCTCTACACCCTTTGTTGGCTGAAGAAAAAATTCATCGAAAAGGTCTCCTGATCCAATGGGAGAATGGGTTGTTTAAAAAGAATCTAATGGAGTCAACTACTTTTGCCTGCTAAAAGCTGCTGTGCTGCTTGGACAAGGATGGAATGTTATCTGGAGAGGATCAAACCAGTTTTGAGCAGTAGAAACATGGTACAAGAGAAATACTTTGGAGACCCACTCAACTTCCTCAGGGAATGATGGAGTTTTTATGTACAGTTTTCTCTCTGAAGATTAAAAGGATTGGTTGGAGTTCACAATAGTTTAACTTGAGTAAGTGGAGAGGACAGTGAAAATGATCTTTTTAATCTCATCATGTCCCTCCTCGTTACCAGGTTGAGTCAGCGGAGCATGCAGATGCGCCAATGTAGATCAATTTATTTCATGATAAATCATGGGGACAAAATTCCTTTGGCTTGTTTTACTGCCATTCTCCTATTCTGCCACTGGTCTTTGTCCCTGCCTGGGTATCAGGGGTCAGGTATATAACATATTTCACGGTATCTATGACATTGTAGACACACCTTGTGCACTGGCTAGAGGGAAGGGAGATGGGATGAGAAGATGGCACCATACAGCTATTGTGGTATTCTGCTGATGGGCCCACACCAAATGTTCCAGCTCTCTAGGGAATCAGCCCTTCATGGCAAAAAATTACTAAGGAGCAATTTAGGACATTCCAGCTCATGGCAATAGCCTGGAGACCTTGGTGGGATCTATTTGCACTCCTCCCTAGATTTCAGGAGTTTTGGTGTATTGTGTTGCCAATTGCTGTTTGACATTCAGACTGTTGGTGCAAAGGTAGTGATGGCAGCATCGGGGGTGGGGTGTGGGGTGGGAGGGGTACGGGAGGGAGGCAGTAGGATATTTGGGGTGGGGGAGGTTGGGTGGTGAGCCTCCTCACTGGCCCTGCTGAAGTTACAGCAGCTGACTGGGAGAACTTCTTTGGAAATTCTATGCCTAAAGATAAAACTAAATGATAAATACAAGTTGAGAAATTACCTTGTTATAGAATAAGAAACTTTTCTGATAGGAAACTGGCGGAAAAGGATGACAGTCCACTTCAAATTGTTGGAAAGTGCAACAAAAATATATGGTGCTTGCAAATCATTAACTGAATGCTAGGCAGCCTGCTGGTGGGAGTAAGCACAAAGGAGCAATTACGTTCGTGGTATTCTTATGGTTTTTTTTTGACAGGAGAATTTGGAAATTCAAGTAATGTTTAACTACCACACCAATCTGAGTGGACTAACTACAGCAATAAAGCTTAGCTCTATGCTACCATTTCATATTTGAAAAGAAGGCTTGCGACTTGCTTTCAATATAGTTTCAGTGAAGTATGCTGAAATAAATTTAGACCTCGGGTCTGCCAATGAAATATTGGGAAAAGCTGGAGCTAGAGTGAGTTTCTGCCAAGAGGCATACAACTAATTCACCAGGCTCAGTGCTCCTGATGTACTCCTCCTGCAGGATGAAAGAGAGAGACGTGGTGTGTGATGGTAAGAGCAAGTGAGAAACCTGAGACTGGGAGTAAGGCAGGCACACACAGACACTCTCTCACTCCTACACACACACACTCAATCCCTTGCTCCCTCACTCCTCTCCACACACACACACTCACTCACTCCTCCCCACACATACACACACACACTCACTCACTCTCTCACTCCTCCCCCCCCCCACGTACACACACTCACTCTCTCACTCCCACACACACACACTCACTCACACTCTCACTCCCAGACTCACACTCACTTACTCTCTTGGGTGTTCTAAGAACCGCTCTTGGTTAAGTCTGAAGGCTCCTTAATGCATCCCGGAGAGTGCTGGCCACCACTTGGATGGCCAGAGATTAATGCGCTGCATGGCTGTCTGAAACCCCACCCACCTCCGCCCCATTCCACCTGACTGATTGGCAGCAGCTTTGCCCACTGGACTGCATGCTGTGCTCTCAGCTCAGGCACAGGCATTCTCCTAACCCGCACTGCAAGGCTGCACTGTTAGCTTGAATCATGGGGGAGACTGGTCCAAACTGGGATGATGACATTGCAAGGGGCTGTGAGAGTCTCCACCAGTGACTGCTCCATGACCAGCTTTAGCAAGGAGATTGTACAACGTGTGCAGCCGTCCAACTGTTCTGCAATGCACTAAAAGGCTCATTACTTTGCACTCTGTGCCTGAGGAGTGAAAAGCTCTGGAGCACTTGGTGGCACTTTCATGTCTCTGCGTTGCTTGAGTGGCAGATAAGCTAGAGGCCTGCTCCAAGACATGTCAATGTGGTTGCGTCTGAACTGTCTCAGCTGCGGAGGAATGGTCACTTTATACAATGTTTCCCAAATGTGTGGCTGCTTCCATCCCCCCAGCTCTGCGCATGCTTGTGCATTACTTTCAGTTTGATGACTTAAACCAATGACATGTTGTTGTTCTCCCTTAGATTTGCCAGCAGGCATCTGCTCTGCAGACCCTGAAGAGCTACCCCTGATGCCAGAGGACTGCCAGGCTTCAAATGTACCTGCGTCATGCCTGCTCTCTGAACCAGGCACCAGTGAAGATACCAGCACCTCGGTGGGTGTTGGATCTTTGGTTAGAATGTCGGTGCACTGCGGTGAGGGCACTTCACACTCACTTGAGGAGCAGGCGGAGGCAGAGAGTGCCCAGGGCGCAGGCAGTTGGAGGGCTGCTGGAGACCAGGACGATGCTGAGTCGAAGGCAGATGATGAGCCTTTGGAATCGTCCATTAGACAGCAGATGCTGGATGTCCGGCGGGCTGTGCGGGAGGACCTGGCGGAGATCTATGAGGGTCTCCTTTGTGGAGGAGTCCACGCGGAACATGAGCATTGTGTTGCCCCTCATGGCCGAGCACACTGCCTCCTCCGTTGAGAGAAAGGTGACTCTCATGGAAAGGCAGCTCCAGGAACAGAATCAGGGGTTCCTGGGGTTGCGCTCAGTCCTGCAGGTCCACAGGCACTGACCTCAGGTGGTCAATGTCAGTCTGGGAGATGGATGAGGCATCCAGTATCCCAGCCAAGTGCCCATCCATCAATGGCGAGCAGGGAGGTCCAGAGTGACCTCACGTTAGCACACGAGCTGCCTGTCGTCTCTGCGGGCTACACTCAGGGCGCTCTGGATGATGGCAGCAGCTCCTCCTCCCATATGCTAGTGACTGTGGCATCTGATGAGGCTGGGATGGCTGGGGAGATGCCAGCCGTGGCACTGGCCGTTCCCTCCCAGGCGGGACCAGCACAGGCTCCACTGTCTTGGTGGTGACATGGCTCCTGCTGTACCTTAGCTATTCCTCTATGTTAGAGTTCCTCACTGAGATCATGAGCCAAGTCTTTAGTGGGTATCCCTTGTGCCCCAGGAGCTAGCCGCTGAGGCTGGCTGATAGAAAGAACACCTACGGAGCTTGAGACAATCAAAGGATGAAGGAGTCATGGAAGCTCCCTGGGTACCTGGCACAGACTTACATGATGTTCCTGCAGTGGTCTTATGACATAGGTGCATGAGCTTCCTCAATGCTACTTTATATGTGTAATACTTTACACACGACTTCAATAAACATAATCAGGCATTGTTCAGCTCACTGATGTACTTTGTTCAGCTCATTGATGTACTTTGTTTCACTACTTCTGTAGTTTTTGGGGAGTCTCCTTCAGTGAAATCATCTGACAAAATGGTGTGATGTGCCTAAGCAGACTTGTAAATGCCTCAATATTGTACAGCTTCTTTCAGAGGCAGGGCTGTAAAATTAATGGGATAATAAATGGCCTGTTTTGGTCTAAAGACATTGCACTCATAACAGCCTGACAACAGCCCTGCAATGATAGGAAGATGATAAAATTCCATCATTTTTTGGTTAATACCATCCTGAAGGCTATTGCAGGAAAATTTAAATATTTAAATATTTGATGCTAATGATGCTTACGTAAAAACAGATTGTATTGCTTTTAAAGGTTTGCTTTTCTTCAGCCAGACATGTTATTATCTCTATTATCCTGTGATTCAGTGATATACAAAAGAGGATACCAACTGTTTAATGCGATCAGATGTCTAAAATGGTCTTTCTTCAGGTTTGGCTGGTTTGGATTGGATGTACAAAAAGTCCCAAGTCCCATCCTAAACTACATTGGAACAGCATTGGCAGCTTTAAGGTAATGACTCTCAGGTTCAACGATATACAGAACTGTATTGGCATTAAAGGGATGTCTGCTACAAATAGCTGTGTGCACAGAGGTTGGAATCTATGTTAAACGGAGTGGCTTGTAACCAAAATGACAATGGCAATTTAACAACTGTCTTAAATAGTATGAAGAATGTGTTTTTATCAAGCTGAAATTTATCATGCTTTTCTTACTTTAAAGCTTCACTTTGAAGGTACTTCAGTTATGTTCCCTTGGTTCTTATGCCAATCACCTTAAACCAGATTTGTCCAACCTTTTCACTTGGCCAGCCACATTTCCATTTTTTTCTCACTCAAGGGGCCGGTGAGCAAATTTCAGAAAGATAAGATTTGGCACAACATTAAACTGAGTTTCAAAAATATTTGAGGTATTAAGAAAAGAAACAATTGATGAGCAATTATAGAGCAATGTCATAGCAATAAATTATTAAATTAAAAAGAGTAATTAATAAAAATGACCAGAGTGTGAGGGTCAGAATGTGTGCCAGGCTCACTCCCAGTCTTAGGGTTCTCACCCACTGTAACTGGGAGTATGTGTTGGTGTGTGATGGTAAGAGCAAGTGAGAAACCTGAGACTGGGAGTAAGGCAGGCACACACAGACACTCTCTCACTCCTACACACACACACTCAATCCCTTGCTCCCTCACTCCTCTCCACACACACACACTCACTCACTGCTCCCCACACATACACACACACACTCACTCACTCTCTCACTCCTCTCCCCCCCCCACATACACACACTCACTCTCTCACTCCCACACACACACACTCACTCACACTCTCACTCCCAGACTCACACTCACTTACTCTCTCACCTCCCCCCACACACATTACCACTCCCACACACACTCACTCAATCTCTCACACATGCCAGCCAGCCTCTTCCCCAACCTCCTTCTCCGACACCGGGCTCCACGGCATCTCAATCCCTCACAGCCAGCCTCTCCTCCCAGGAGATTTATTTGGTCTCTTAACTTCTGACCTGTGTTAATTTGTGTTGTATTTTTATTATTTCTCTTGGATTTTAGTAACTAATAAACTCACTCTTTCTTTGACTCAAGAAAGCCTGGTTAAATTGGCTCCTTCTGAAACATAGATACATTTGAACTGGGAAAAGGTATCCACAAGGAAAGGGATCCTTTTTAAATTAACCTTGATGTGACCATCCGAGGGGGTTGAATAAAGAAGGGGAGCCAGTTCATCACTCCTCACCCGGGAGTGTAACAAAATTGGGATCCTGTTCGAGAAGTTAACAAATTGGGGGACCTCACCCGGGGGACGGTAGTAATAAATTAGGGGCTCGGGCCAGGATAGTTGCCACAGACAAAACAAAAGAATCAGAGTGGGGAAAGTAAATTGTTCCTTTGAAACCAATTTTTTTAAAAGAGCAAAAAGGTTTCCTTGAGTCTGCCCCACTAAAGTGTAAAAATGTCCACAATTGATGCCAGTGTTTTTACAAACGGAAGGGACGTTACATATGAAAATTTAACAGTTCTGTCCCTTGAAGGGTTAAAAGAGCTAGCGAGGTGTTTAGGATTAGAATTTTGCCTGAAAGCCAGAAAACCCAAAATTTTAAAAGGGGTGGCCAATGGTCTACAGCTGGAAATTGAGGATGATGAAACGGATAGAGTAGTGGTAAAGAGATTAAAATTGAAGCAGTGGAAATTAGAATTTCAGGAAAGAGAAAGAGAGAGAGGAAAGTCAGGAAAGGGCATGGAGAGAAGAGGGAATTTCAGGACAGAGAGAGCAAAAGGGATTTTAAACTAAAACAGCTCGAGCTGAGGGGCAGGGATCCTATTGTGTCCCTTGAAGACACCACCAACTCAGACTTAAGGGCTGAGGCAACCCAGTTTGCTCATCTAATCCCTAAGTTTGATGAAGCAGAGGTGGAGGCTTTCTTATATCTTTCGAGCGGTTAGCACAGCAGTTAAAGTGGCCAGTCCAATAGTGGTCCCTATTACTGCAGAGTAAGCTTTCAGGGAAGACTCACAAGGTTTACTCCCTCCTACCTGAGGAAAGTGTCACTGACTATGAGGCAGTAAAAAGGGCTGTTTTAAGTGCGTGCCAATTAGTGCTGGAGGCGTGCTGTCAAAAATTCTGTACCCTCAGGAAATGGCCTGACTGGACGTACCTGGAATTTGAAAGGCTTAAGCAACTTGCTTTTGACCCGTGGGTGCGGGCACTTAAAACAGAAGCCACAGAAGAAACAGAAGATGTAGGCCACATCCGGGCCAACTGCTGGAGGCTACGGGAAAAACCAGTGGGATTTATCGGGGCGCGTGCTCCCCATGTGGAGAATGGTAGTCAGTCAGAGAGCATAGCAGACAAGGCTATGGCTCTGACTGTGGCTGCGAATCCCTGTAGAGGCACTCCTGAGAGTTCGGATGAGGTTAAACAAATCCCTGAGAGCTACAAGGATTTTGTATCCAAAGGAAGGATGGCCACATTTCCCCGGGATGAGGTGAGCAAGCCCATAGTGATACTGAGGGATACAGGGGCCAGCCAGACTCTACTGCTGGGAAAAGGCATGACCTTTCCACCAGAGAGTGCAGTAAGTGCCAAGGTGTTGTTAAAGGGGATTGAAGGAGGGTACATGCCCATCTCCTTATGCTGGGCGCATTGGGAGTGCGACCTAGTATCAGGCCAATTGACCATGGGAGTCGTCCCCAGTTTGTCTGTGGACAGGGTCGACCTGCTCCTCGGCAATGACCTGGCAGGATGAAAGGTAATAGCATCTCCACTGGTCTCAGAGAAGCCAACTGAGGTCAGGGAGACAGAACAGCTGCAGGAGAAAGTGCCTGGCATTTTCTCTGACTGTGTGGTAATGCGGTCTATGGCCAGATAAGCTCTATCTGTGGGTGCTGAAGTGGAACTGCAAACAGAAGACCCTACAGCCTGGTTATGTGAAGCCTTTATCAGGAGTCTAGAAGACCCTAAGGAGGTAATAAATAAATCTTCCTTGGTGACTGCCCAGCAAGCTGACCCACAGTAAAACATTAGCTCAGACTGCTCACAATGAGGCCGAGGCAGAAGCAGTGCCTGAATGCTACTACATTAAAAATGAGGCACTAATGAGGAAATGGAGATGCCCTCACAGATCTGTAAATGAGGAGTGGACAGTGATCTACCCGGTAGTGGTGCCACCAAGGCACCATGGGGAAATATTGCGGCTAGCTGACGAAATTCCGATACGCAGAACTCAAGCCTGCATCAGCCAGCATTTCTACTGGCCACACCTCCACAGGGACGTAGTAAGGTTTTGCAGAGCCTGCCACATGTGCCAGATTGTGGGAAAACCCAACCTACAATAAAACCCGCACCTATGATTCCCGTGCGGCTTTTGGGGAACCATTCAGCAAGTGGACTGTGTTGGGCCCCGGCCCAAAACAAAGGGGGCCACAGGTATATCCTTACCATCATGGACATGGTTACCTGTTTCCCAGAGGCTGTTCCCCTGAGAACCATATCTGCCAGAACAGTGGTGAGGGAAATGACCCAATCCTTTACCAGGTATGGTCTGCCCACCAAGATCCAGTCAGATCAGGGCTCAAATTTCATGTCTGAAATATTCCAGGAAGTTATGGGTAACCTGGACGTGACCCAGCTGAAGTCTTCAGCGTATCACCCGCAGTCCCGGGGGGCTAGAATGGTACCACCTAGACCCTAAAAACAATGATCAGGGCATACTGCCACAAGTACCCCCATGACTGGGATAAAGGACTAGGTTTCCTTCTGTTCGCTACCAGGGACTCACTCAATGAGTCCACCGGGCTTATTCTGTTCGAATTAGTTTATGGGAAGGTGGTGGCATAGTGATATTGTCACTGGACTGGTGACCCAGAGTAATTCCACAGCAGATGGTGGAATTTGAATCCCATAAAAATCTGGAATTAAAAGTCTAGTGATGACCATGAAAACATTGTTGATTGCCTTTTTTAAAAAAACCCATCTGGTTCACTAATGTCCTTTAGGGAAGGAAATCTGCTGTCCATACCTGGTCTGGCCTACATATGACTCCAGACCCACAGCAATGTGGGTGACTCTGAAATGGCTTAGCAAACCAGTCAGTTGTATCGCTAAAAGGGAATGATGGGTGGACCACCCGGCATTGACCTAGGCACTGGAAACGACAACGGCAATCCCGTCGACCCTGCAGAGTCCTCCTTGCTAACATCTTGGGGCTAGTGCCAAAATTGGGAGAGCTGCCTCACAGACTAGTCAAGCAACAGCCTGACATAGTCATCCTCATGGAATCATATCTTACAGATAATGTCCCAGACACCACCGTCACCATCTCTGGGTATGCCTTGCCCCACTGGCAGGCCAGACCCAGCAGAGGTGGCGGCACAGTGGTCTACAGTCAGGAGGGAGTTGCCCTAGGAGTCCTCAACATCGACTCTTGACCCCATGAAGTCTCATGGCATCAGGTCAAACATGGGGCAAGGAAACCTCCTGCTGATTACCATGTACCGCTCTCCCTCAGCCGATGAATCAGTGCTCTTCCATGTTGAACACCCCTTGGTTGCAGCAGTGAGGGTGCAGAATGTACTCTGGGTTGGGAACTTCAATGTCCATCACCAAGAGTAGCTCAGTAGCACCACCACAGTCCGAGTTGGCCAAATACTAAATGCCATAGCTGTTAGACTGGGTCTGCGGCAAGTGGTGAGGAAACCAACAAGAGGGAAAAACATACTTGACTTCATTCTCACCAACCTGCCTGCCACAGATGCATCTGTCCATGACAGTATTGGTAGCAGTGACCACTGCACAGACCTTGTGGAGATGGAGTCCTGTTTTCAGGCCTCCATTGTGTTGTGTGGCACTAACACCATGCTAAATGGGATAGATTTTCAACAGATCTAGCAACTCAGGACTGGGCATCCATGAGGCACTATGGACCATCAGCAGCAGTAGAATTGGATTCAACCACAATCTGTAACCTTATGGCTCGGCACGTCCTCCACCCTACCATTACCATCAAGCCAGGGGATCAATAAAGGTGCAGGAGGAAATGCCAGGAGCAGCACCAGGCATACCTAAAAATGAGGTATCAACCTGGTAAAGCTATAAAACAGGGCTACTTACGTGCCAAACAGCATAAGCAGCAAGTGAGAGACAGAGCTAAGCGGTCCCTCAACCAACAGATCAAATCTAAGTTCTGCACCAGGGCATGGTGGTGGACAATTAAACAACACACTATTGGATGAGGCTCCACAAATATCCCATCCTCAATGAAGGAGGAGCCCATCACATCAGTACAAAAGATAAGGCTGAAGCATTCACAACAATCTTTACCCAGGAGTGCCGAGTGGATGATTCACCTCGGCCTCCTCCGAAGGTTTCCAGCATCACAGATGCCAGTCTTCAGCCATTCGATTCACTCCACGTGATTTCAAGAAACGTCTGAAGTCACTGGATAATGCAAAGGCTATGTGGCATGACAATATTCTGACAACCCAGAGCTACCTCAACTACAGCTCCTCATACCCCGCTTCCTGTAAGGACTCCATCCCATTCTCTCAGTTCCTTCACCTCCGTTGCATCTGTTCTGATGATGCCACTTTCAAAAACAGTTCCTCTGGCATGTCTTCCTTCTTCCTTAACCGAGGTTTTCCACCCATAGTGGTTGACAGGGCCCTCAACCGTGTCCGGCTCATCTCCCGCGCATCCGCCCTCTCACCTTCCTCTCCCTCCCAGAAACATGATAGGGTCCCCCTTGTCCTCTCTTATCACCCCACCAGCCTCCACGTTCAAAGGATCATCCTCTGCCATTTCCGCCAACTCCAGCATAATGCCACCACCAAACGCATCTTCCCTTCAGCCCCCCCGGCAGCATTCCGTAGGGATTGTTCCCTCCAGGACACCCTGGTCCACTCCTCCATCACCCTCTACACCTCAACGCCCTCCCACGGCACCTTCCCATGCAACCGCAGAAGGTGCAACACCTGCCCCTTTACTTCCCCCCTCCTCACCGTCCAAGGGCCCAAACACTCATTTCAAATGAAGCAGCGCTTCACTTGCACTTCCCTCAATTTAGTCTACTGCATTCGCTGCTCCCAATGCGGTCTCCTCTACATTGGAGAGACCAAACGCAGACTGGGTGACCGCTTTGCGGAACACCTTCGGTCTGTCTGCAAGCATGACCCAGACCTCTCTGTCACTTGCCATTTCAACACTCCACCCTGCTCTCATGCCCACATGTCCGTCCTTGGCCTGCTGCAATGTTCCAGTGAAGCTCACCGCAAACTGGAGGAACAACAACTCATCTTCTGACTAGGCACTTTACAGAATCTGGACTTAATATTGAGTTCAACAATTTCAGATCATGAACTCTCTCCTCCATCCCCACCCCCTTTCCGATCCCCCTTTTTCCAATAATTTATAATTTTTTAAAAAATTATATTTTCTTTTCCTACCTATTTTTACATTTATTTCGATCTATTGTTTTATCTCCACCTTTTAACCCATTTCGATCCCTTCCCCACACCCCACCCCCACTAGGACCATCTGCCACTAGCTTGTCCTGCTTGCTCCCTTAATGTCCCCATTAGCACATTCCTTAGATAATATCACCACCGTCAACACCTCTTTGTCCTTTTGTCTGTGACATCTTTGGCAATCTCTTCTTTGCCTCCACCTATCACTGGCCCCCTACCCAGCTCTCCCTGTCCCACCACCCCCCCCCCCCCCCCCCCCCTCAACCAGCTTATATTTCATGTCATTTCTCTATTTCCTTAATTCTGATGAAGAGTCACACGGACTCGAAATGTCAACCGTATTCCTCTCCGCAGATGCTATCAGACCTGCTGAGTTTTTCCAGGTATTTTTGTTTCAGATTTACAGCATCCGCAGTATTTTGCTTTTATAATTGTACTGAAGACTTGTGCTCCAGAACTTGCCACGCCCCTAGCCAAGCTGTTTAAGTCTAGCTACAACACTGGGGTCTACTCGGCTATGTGGAAAATTACCCAAGTATGTCTTGTAAACAAAAAGCAGGAGAAATCCAACCTGGCCAATTACTGCTCCATCAGTCTACTCAGTAAAGTAATGGAAGGGGTCATCAACAGTGCTATCAAGCAGCACTTGCTTAGCAATAACACCAGTGTCCGAGAACACTTGAAAATCTCCCAAACAGCTATGAAAAAATAGGCAGACAAATACGCCAGGGCATGAACCTTCCAGCCAGGGGTCTATGACCAGAATTTTTCTCTCAGCATGTGGGCGTGTGCCCGACACGCTCGAGTGTAAACTGACACACAACGACATTGGGCGAGCATCCCAATTTCACCGCATACTCGCGTGATATTTTGGTTGGCGTGCGCGCGCAGGAGTCGGCAGCGCGTCCACCGGCAATTAAGCGGCCTATTAAGGCCCTTAACCAAATAATTGATTGGAATTTTTTGCTGCCGGTCCAACCGTTCGGTTGGCGGGCAGGCGAAAGGGCCAAGTGACCTTTGCATTTTTGATGAAACCTCATCCACGGGTGGGATGAGGTTTCGACCAACGATTAAAAAAAATAAAAACTTTTACACTCATATTTAACATGTCTGTGTTCATGTGACAGAGGGGACATGTTTTCATTAACTTAAAAATCTTTATTTTTATTGATAAAAATCTTCAGCTCCCTGAGGCAGCTCTGTGACTCGGGGAGCTTTTACTTTGCGCACTCACGCGCATGCATGAACTTCAGCGCTCGCACTCCTCCCCCACCCTGACATCACTGAGCCAGCGTGAAATCGCGCTCAGGGCCCTATCGTGGGCGGCGGTCAGTTTCCTGGCCGCTCCCAGGCCTGGCCAATGAGTGCAAAATTCTGCCAAAATTCTGCCCTATGTGTTAGTGCTCCTACCAATACCAAGTGATCACTTAAAAGCCCAATTCAGTGGCCCGTACAGAGTAGCATAGATGCTCGGGGAAGTAAACTATCTAATTGAGACCCCAGATCGGGGAAAAGCAAAGGCTGTGTCATATCACAGCCGAGAAGGGGACAAGCAGGCCCATTGCCTCGACCAAGAGGATGAGGGTAGCAGTGGGGATGAATTGGAGGGAGACGTGGATGAAACCCACATTGAACCCTTGACTACTTGAATAACCAACACTGAGATACTAGCAAACTTAGACTCCTTGTTCACCCACCTAAGTGCAGAACAGTCAGCAGACCTGACGAGGCTGCTCCCTGTATTTAAAGGCATGTGCAGGCACAAGGCAGGCTGCACCACACTCGCCCAACATGATGTGGATGTGGGAGGAGGCCCCTCCCATAAGGCAACATCCCTATCGTTGAGGCCCAGAGAAGCAGGCCCAGGTGTGGGAGGGGATTAACTTTATGCTGGAGCGCCAACTAATAGAGCCTAGCACAGAGCTGGAGCTCCCCAATTGTGCTCGTGCCCAAGCTGGACGGCTCCACAAGGTTCTGTGCACTGACTACTGAAAAGTTAGAGCCAACACCTACCCGATACTCCGGCTGGGAGACTGTATAGATAGGATAGGTAAAGCAGCCTGTGTCACAAAGATAGATTTATCCATGGGATACTGGCAGGTTCCCTTGACTGCCCGAGTGAAGGAAATCTCCTCCTTCATAACTCCGAATGGGTTATACCAGTGTTGAGTCATGCCATTTGGACTCCGAAATGCCTCAGTCACCTTCCAAAGGCTGATGAACCAGGCAGTGGCGGGCTTATCCATGTCTTGTGTCGTGTACCTGGACGACCTCCTAGTGTACAGCAAAGTCTGTGAAAACCACTTAGAACAACTGGAAGCCCTCTTCCAGAAAGCACAGTCAGCTGACCTAGCGGTCAATCTCACAAAGACTGAGTTCACTAAGGCTCAGGTGACCTATCTAGAACACGTAATAAGTCAAGGACAAGTACTGCCCAGGGCTGCAAAGGTATAAGCAGTAGCCCAGTTCCCCATTCCCACAATGAAACAGGAAACCCTCAGGTTCCTGGTGTGGGACCTACTGCAAGCTCATCCCAAGCTTTAGCACAGTAGCCTCCCCACTGACAGACTTACTACAGAAAAAAGCAAAGGTAGCATGGACTGAGAACTGCCAGGCAGCTTTTGAAAAGCTGAAAGCTATTTTAATAGGCGAGCCCATGCTTGCAGGTCCGAGTTTTAACCATCGATCCGAGTGGCATCAGGGTAGGGGTGTCCTCCCCCAGGAAAACTAATCAGGGATAGAGAGACCAGTCGGGTACACCTCCAAAAAACTAAGCCAGCATCAGAAATGGTACCCCACAGTGGAGAAGGAAACCCTGGGTTTACTATTGGCTCTCAAACGCTTTGAGATATATGTCCAAAATGAATACAGAGAGACCACAGTCTATACTGACCACAACTCTTGAACGTTTGTTGAAAAGTTTAAGACACAGAATGCCAGGTTATTCCACTGGAGTTTGTTTCTCCAACCATACCACTTAAAAATCACCCACATTGCCAGGAAATCAAATGTGGTTGCAGACGCCCTGTCCAGAACTTAAAGAGACCCGGTTAGAACGGAATAGATAACAATGACCAAGGCTATGAGAATGTATGTGTGTGTGAGTGTGTTTGTTGTTTTCTATTTCTCTTCCCCTTGTAATGAAATGAGAATGAATCTCACTTCATTCGGATTGCAGGAAAGTGTTATAACAGTGGACTGATGGCATCAATCATCTGTGGGCAATTTGAACTTTTTAAGGAAGATCTGTGTTTTTTTCAAAAAGAAATACAAATAAAGACGCTAAGCAAAAGGTGGCTGATAATGTAAAGTGACCACTTTCTGGAAAATTCCTGTGTGGATCATATTTGACCGAGTGGTCCTGAAAGGGCATAGAATATTGCACCTGAAATGTGTCATGACCTTCTTCAAACAGAGGCACTTGAAAGACAGATAGGAAAGGTGCAAAGGACTAAACTTTAATCTCCTATGGTTGTGGAGACAAAAGACTGATTTTCACATCTCAGCAGACATTCAAAATCCATCAATAAAAGCAAAATACTGCAGGTGTTGGAGATCTGAAATAAAAACAGAAAATGCTGGAAAAACTCAGCAGGTCTGGCAGCATCTGTGGAGAGAGAAACAGAATTACTATTTTGAGTCCATATGACTTCTTCAGAGCTAAAGAGAAGCATAAATATGATGGATTTTATACTGTTTAAGAGAGGGTGGAGCAGGTGGAACGAGATAGAAAGTGAGGGATAGGTGACAGCTAAGGAGAGATTGACAAAAGTGTCATGGACGCAAGACAAAGGGAGTGTTAATGGTAGCAGTAAAGAGTAAAGAAGTTGCTGATTGTGGCAGAAAGATAAGATAGCAGAAGGCGTTAATAACATAGCAAGGGTCAGTGCTCTGTGAAAGCAAAACTTAAATACAAGTGACAGGTGGCCCTGTGGGGGCAGGGGGGTTTTGAGGAAAAAGGATAAAAAATTAACAAATAAATAAAAGAATAAAATAAAAGTTAACAAATTAAAATAAATAAATAAATGGATTAAGAAAGGGGTCAAGAGGGAGGAGAGAGTTCATGGTCTGAAGTTGTTGAACTTGATGTTAAGTCCGGAAGGCTGTAAGGTGTTTAGTCGGAAGATGAGGTGCTGTTCCTCCAGTTTGCGTTGGGCTTCACTGGAACATTGCAGCAGGCCAAGGACGGACATGTGGGCATGAGAGCAGGATGGTGTGTTGAAATGGCAAGCGACAGGAAGGTCTGGGTCTGAACTCTCTTTCCTTTGCCTTCGTCTCCGTGCTCACTTTGGGCAGGAGTCCTCCCTCCGTTCAACGGATCCTTTCACCCACCTCCAGTATTCTCCCTCCACCTGGACCCCTCCCTCTTACCTGCTCTTGATCTTTTCATTGAGAACTGTCAGCATGACATTGGCCGTCTCAATTTCTCTGCTCCTCTCACCCACTCCAACCTGTCTCCTTCTGCACTTGCTGCACTCCTTTCCCTCAGGTCCAACCTGCTGACAAGGGTGGTGCTGTTGTTGTCTGGCGTACTGACCTCTACCTCACAGAGGTTGAGTGCCAACTCTCAGACATTTCCTCCTACCTCCCCCTGGACCATGACCCCACCACCGAACATCAAGCCATTGTTTCCAGGACTGTCACTGACCTCATCTCCTCTGGAGATCTTCGTTCCACAGCTTCCAACCTCATAGTCTCCCAACCTCAGTCAGCCCCCTTCTACCTCCTGCCCAAAATTCATAAACAGGACTGTCCTGGTAGACTGATTGTGTCAGCCTGTTCCTGTCCAACAGAACTCATTTCTTACTCTCTTGACTCCGTTCTCTCTCCCCTTGTCCAGTGTCTTCCCACCTACATCGCACTTCCTCTGATGTCCTACATCATATCAACAATTTCCAGTTCCCTGGCCCCAACCGTTTCCTCTTCACCATGGACATCCAATCCCTTTACACCACCATCCCCCACCGGGATGGTCTGATGGCTCTCCACTTCTTCCTTGAACAGAGGCCCGAACAATCCCCATCCACCACCACCCTCCTCCGTCTGGCTGAACTTGTTCTCTCACTGAACAATTTCTCCTTAAACTCCTCTCACTTCCTCCAAATAAAAGTTGTGGCTCTGGGTACCCGCATGGGCCCCAGTTATGCCTGTATCTTTATGGGGTATGTGGAACATTCCTTGTTCCAGTCTGACTCAGGCCCCCTCCCACAACGCTTTCAGTACATTGATGACTATTTCGGTGCAGCTTCATGCTCTCGTCTGGATTTTGCTTCCAATTTCCACCCCACTCTCACCTTCACATTGACCATCTCCGACACTTCCCTTCCCTTCCCTGACCTCTCTGTCTCCATTTCTGGTGATAGGCTGTCTACCAATATTCATTATAAGCCCACCGACTCCCATAACTACCCCGACTACAACTCCTCACACCCTGCTTCCTGTAATGACTCCATCCCATTCTCTCAGTTCCTTCGTCTCCATTGCGTCTGTTCCAATGATGCCACTTTCCAATACGGCGCTTCTGACATGTCTTCCTTTTTCTTTAACCGATGTTTCCCCCACACTGTGGTTGACAGGGCCCTCAACTGTGTCCGACCCATCTCCTGCACCTCTGCCCTCACACCTTCCTCTCCCTCCCAGAACCATGGTAGGGTCCCGCTTATCCTCACCTTTCATCCCACCGCCTCCGCATTCAAAGGATCATCCTCCGCCATTTCCACCAACTCCAACATGATGCCATCACCAAACACATATACCCCTCACCCCCATCAGCATTCCGTAGGGACCATTCCCTCTGTGACACCCTCTCCACTCCTCCATCACCCCCAACGCCTCATCCCCCTCCCACGGCACCTTCCCATGCAATCGCAGAAGGTCCAATGCCTGCAACACCTGCTCCTCCTCCCTCCTCACCCTCCAAGGCCCCAAACATTCCTTTCAGGTAAAGCACTTCCATCAATTTGGTCTACTGCATTCGCTTCTTCCAGTGCGGCCTTCTCTACCTTCGGGAGACTAAACGCAGACTGGATGACTGCTCTGCGGAACATCTTCGGTCTGTCTGCAAGCATGACCCAGACCTTCCTGTCGCTTGCTATTTCAACACACCACCCTGCTCTCATGCCCACATGTCCGTCCTTGGCCTGCTGCAATGTTCCAGTGAAGCTCAACGCAAACTGGAGGAACAGCAACTCATCTTCCGATTAGGCACTTTACAGCCTTCTGGACTTAACATTGAGTTCAACAACTTCAGACCATGAACTCTCTCCTCCATCCTCACCCCTTTTTAAATCCAATTTTTATTTATTTATTTATTTTTAAACATTTTATTCTATTCTTTTATTTATTTGTTCATTTTTTTGCCCTTTTTCCCCAACCCTCCCCCCCTCCCCCCACAGGACCACCTATTACTTGTTTTCACGTTTTCTTTTTACTGACCCTCGTTCTGCTATTAATACCTTCTGCGAGCTTATCTTTATGCACTATCAACACCTTCTTTACTCTTTACCACTACCATTAACACTCCCTTTGTCTTGTGTCCATGACAACTTTGTCAATCTCTCCTTAGCTGTCACTTACCCTTGACCTTCTATCTTATGTCACCTGCTCTACCCCCTCTTAAGCAGTATAAAATCCATCATGTTTCTATTTCTCTTTAGCTCTGAAGAAGAGCAATACAGACTTGACATATTGGGCAGAATATGATGCATTTTGCATCTTGATGCATTTTGAGTGGGCGGGCCAATTAAGGCTCGCCCAGCGGCCTGCCCGACAGGAAGCACTATGCGATTCCTGTGCGGGGGGGAGGGATTCCCCATCTGTCAAAGTGTGCTCTTTCGCGCATGCTTGCGAAAGAGCGCATTGCTCCCTGAGACAAAGTCCTGTTTCAGGGAGATCACTGACAGTCCAAAAAACTTTAAAAATAGAAAAATTAAAAAATTATTAACATGTCCCCCTCACGAGATGGGACATGTTAATAAGAAACACATTAACTTTATGACACTTTTTAAAAATGGGCATCAAACCTCATCCCGCCAATGGATGAAATTTCATGTATTAACAAGAGCCCGCTGGGGCTCCTGGCCTGCCCGCCAGCCTTAAGGTTGGACGGGCAGGGTCTTTAACAATCTTAATTATCCTGTCAATGGCCTTAATTGGCCATTGACAGGTCAGAGGGTGGACAGCTGATTTTGCTGTCTGCCCGCCTTCCTAAAAATTTAAAGGGACCGGGATGACGTCGGGGGTTCCTCCCGACATCATCCCGCGTCATTTTCCCATCGGCGAGTGGGCCCCGCCCCCAAATCGCCGATGGAAAGATCCTGGCCATTAACTCTGTTTCTCTCTCCACAGATGCTGCCACACCTTCTGAGGTTTGCCAGCATTTCCTGCTTTTATTTCAAAATCAATCTCCTGTTGATTTATATCCCAGAATATGTAAATGGTTTAAGATGAAAAGAACAAGAACTTTTGGGTGCAAGTCATAGTTTTTTCCCTTCCAGAATACACAGGGAAAAATCATTTAAAAAGCTGGTGTGCTGGTGTGTGACTGTGCGTGATAGCAAGCAGCCACCGCCCCCCCTCAAACCTCCCATGCAGCTTGCAGGTGAAGGATCTCTCTCTCTCTCTCTCTGTTGCTGGAGGTAAAACTCAGCAGAAGCCACAATCTAAAGGAAATAGGACAGCCTTTCAGCCACCCTGCAGAACTAAGTATCCTCAAAATAACTGCAAAACTGTCAGAGTCAGCTCTACCGCAATCACCCAACTTAACGGCTGCAACATACCACCATCTATGCCTCAATGACAAGCCAAAGACTGATTCGTATATTTTTAAAAACTTTTATTTGGACTCTTAACTTCTCATTCCTCATCTGTGTGCATGTGTGTTGCATTTTTATTATTTTTCTTGTATTTTAGTAATTAATAAATTTATTCTTTCTTTGACTCAAGAAAGCCTGGTTAAATTGGCTCCTTCTAAAAAGTAAATACATTTGAACTGGGAAAAAGTATCCACAGGGGAAGGGAACCCTTTTAAAGTAACCTTGTTATGACCAAATGAGGGGGTTGAATAATGAAATGGAGACAGCTCATTCCTCCTCACCCAGAAGCATAACAAAATTGGGGTCCTATTCGAGAAGTTAACAAATTGGGGGACCTCACCCAGCGACTGGTTGTAACACAGCCAACGAACTACTTAAAAGTGCACTCACTATTGTAATGTAGAAAAAATATGAAGAAAGTAAAATTAAAATATTTTCATTCAAGGGATTTCCTATCCAAATACCACTAAAGTTTAAAAAAAATACCCAGAGCTGTCAATGTTAGGAAATTGTTACTTATAATAAAAAAAAGACTGGCATTTAATTAATTCCTTTATCATATCACTTAGAAAGGTTTCAAAGTAATTCACAGCCAATGCATTTACAATTAGCTGCAGTGACTGTTGTGTAGGCAAATAAGAGTGAAACAGATTGCAAATTCATTTAAGTGTATGGAGACCGTTACTATTAAGAATGACATATATCAAAGTAAGTCATTCACTGGAATCAACAATGTATGTTTGCTACACCTAATGAAGGACAAAGGCCTGGATTTTGCAGTCAGCAGTAAGCAGCCTGTGCTGCTCATTCATTACACGTCCACTTGCCCAGCGACCCATTATTGCACTGAAACCCACTGTGATTAGAAATCCACTTTGGTGTAGCATCGCTCTATGATGGACCTGGACTGTGTGAACAGGGTAATTAACCATCTCATTAACCAATCAGATTGAAGAATCCTACAGCACTCAGAGTCTGAACCAGAAGTGTAAGTTTGAATTGTTAATGCAAAGTCAAATTATGTATGGAAAGTGAAATAGAAGGAAGGAAAGAAAGATGGGAAGGCAAGAGAGTGTGATAAAAGAAACAGAAAGAAATAATAATTGAAATTTGAAGGAATGAGATTCCACAATTGTAAATGTTAATTTTCAGGGCCAGAGGAGTTGTTTAGCCTCGACTTATCACACCATAAAAAAATCACTTACACTGGAATGGACCAGCCTTAACTTTTTCTGCATGTCTAGTGGGTAAGTACCACAATTTCAGGCCCTTCCATTTATTTCAATGCAGAATCCCTCAGCGAGATACTGGTGTAGTAAAGCTTATGGAGGAGCAAGGCAACTTAGGCAGCAACTTCCTGATTTCTGCATTTAACTGCATGTGCAGTTATCAGAAATTATTTTTCAGTTTTACTCTTCAATAACAGTAAGCAGTGTTAGTCTCACCATAATTCTTACTGCAAAATCCAAGCCAAAGTCTTTGCAGGAGCATAATTACAGGTTTCAATCCAGTTATTCTAACTCATTTCAGTGCTGGAATTCTTATTTTTGTGAAAACTGAGAGTAAAGAACCGACGCCAGAAGAAAAATTCCCCTTAATACAAGACAAGGAATTGGAAGCCTTACAGGTTTGGCAAATGGTCAAAAGTATATCTTAGCAGCTTGTTAGGTAAATTTTGAGTGTAAAACATAGAACTTTTAAAATATATAGTTCTTGAATTTCTTCAGGAGGCAATGAAGGCAGTTTATACCAGGATGATGCCTCGCTGGTGCCTTCCAGTGCTAATCCCAAGTCACGAAGTGGGCACCTTGTTTATATGAGGAGGAGGGGCAAGCATCATTAACAGCCATGTTGACACTCATCGGCTCCATGTGGCTAGAAAATCCAATGCCCACCCTCCATTATGGCAGGGTGAGATTTGCCTGGCACTGCCACCCCCAACCGCAGTCATTTTCCTCCATGTATATGGGGGCCAATCTGAAAATTAAGAACAGGAGCCCCCTTTTCCTTAGGGTCTGCTTCACTGAGCTCAACCTCATCTACTTACCCACAAGGAAGGTAGACTAGCAGCACAGACCTCCCAGCCAATGTAGAACCCACCCAATGGATTAGGAATTGGCTGGATTCTGTAATGACTGGACATTCCAATCTGTTGCCCAGATATTGAAGATAAAATTTCTCCCTTTTTCTCAATGGTCAGCAGGCTCCCCCTTTAGATAGGAATGAATCAGCCAACAATTGCTCTATTTATTGGTGTTACCATACACTGAAAATCACAGTATTCTTAGTACATCTGGTTTGGAACCAAAATGTACAACATATCACTCTCAGAATCTGACTGGTACAGGCTAAAACTACCAAACTACTTCTACTGAACAATTTACAAGAGCAGAAATATTAGATTAAAAAAGTAAGAAACTCAATAAATAATAGTACATAAAAAATCCTGAAACAAACCACTGGGAATTAACTTAAAAGGTTAATTGAAGTTTTCTTTCAGTAAAAACAGTTTAGCAAACAGTCATTTCATTTTCTGCCTCCTACAGAATATTGTGATATTTATCCCCTTTCATCAGGGGATTTGGCTAACTGTATTCTGATCTAGATTCCCAGAGGCATCCTTGTTATTACAAAACCTTACAGTTATTTTCACCTTACGAGATGTAGCAGTGAAACTTTCCTTTAAAAAAAATGGTTCTTGACTTTAGTGCTACTGTTTTTGAACCAAAAATCTGGCGAACTTACCTCTTCCTAACAGAAGCTGTGCATTAGCTCTCCAACATTTCCCCCTACCTCCCCCTGAACCATGACCCCACCACCGAGCATGAAGCCATTGTTTTCAGAACAGTCAATGACATTCTTTCCTCGTGTGATTTTCCCTCCACAGCTTCCCACCTCAAAGTTCCTCAACCCCATACAGCTCACTTCTGCCTCCTTCCCCAGATTGATATACAGGGCTACCCTGGTAGAACTATTGTTTCAGCCTGCTCCTGCCCCACTGAACTGATTTCTTTCTCCTTTAACTCTAATTTTTCTCCTCTTCTCCAGTCTCTCCCCACCTACATTTGTGACTCTTCTGAGGCCCTCCATCACTTTAAAAGTTTCCAATTTCATGGCCCTAACTGTCTCCACTTTACCATGGATGTTCAAACTCTCTACACCTTTATCCCTCTCAGGACAGTCTGAGGGCTCTCCACTTCTTCCTTGAATGGAGGCCCAACCAGTTTCCATCGACCATTCCCCTCCTCTGCCTGCTTGAACTTGTTCTCTCATTGAACTATTTCTCCTTTAATTCATCTCATTTCCTCCAAATAAAAGGTGTTGCCATGGATTTATGAAAGGGAAATTATGTTTAACACGCCAGTTGGAGTATTTTGAGGGTGAAACTAGCAGAATAGATAAGGGGGAGCTGGTGGTATATTTAGATTTTCAGAAAGATTTTGATAAGGTCCCACACAACAGGTTAGTAAACAAAATTAGAGCACATGGGATTAGAGGTAATATACTGGCATGGATTGAGAATTGGTGAACAGACAGAAGACAAAGGGTTGGAATCAATGGGTCATTTTCAGGTTGGCAGGCTGAGACTAGTGGGGTATGGCATGGATCAATGTTTGGGCCCCAGCTATTTGCAATCTACATCAATGATTTTGATGTGGGGATTAAATGTAATATATCTAAATTTTTAGTTGACACAAAACTAGATGGAAGCATGAGTTGTGAGTAGGATGCAAAGATGCTTCAAAGGGATTTGAAGAGGCTAAGTAAGTGGGCAAAAAAATTGGCAGATGGAATAAAATGAGGAGAAGTGTGAGGTTATCCATTTGGGTAGGAAAAACAGAATAGATAGGTGCTTGATGCCCAGCATGGGCACGATGGGCTGAAGGGCCTGGTTCTATGTTGTATAACTCTATGACTCTAAATACAGAGTATTTCTTAAACGGTAAGAGGCTGGGAAGTGTTGAACTTCAATGCAACTTAGGTGTCCTTGTTCATTAGTCACTGAAAGCTAACATGAAGATACAGCAAGCAATTAAGAACGCAAATGGTATGTTGGCCTTTATTACTAGAGGATTTGAGTATAGCAGTGAAGAAGTCTTACCACAAAGATGTAGAGCCTTGGTGAGACTGCACCTGGAGTATTGTGTACAGTTTTGTTCTCCTTAACCAAGGAAAGGTATACTTGCCATAGAAGGAGTGCAACAAAGGTTCACTAAATTAATTCCTGGGATGGAGGGGTTGTGCTATGAGGAAAGATTAATTATACTGGGCCTTTATTCTCTGAAGAAGAGTCACATGGACTCGAAATGTTAAATCTGGTTTTTTTTCTCTCCACAGATGCTGTTAGACATGCTGAGTTTTTCCAGCATTTTCTGTTTTTGCTTTATGCTCTGGAATTCAGAGCAATGAGTGGTGACCTCATTCAAACATTCAAAATCCTTACAAGGCCTCGATAGGGAAGGTGCAGGAAGGATGTTTCTCTTGGCTGAGGGGGTCTAGAACCAGAGGTCACAGGCTCAGAATATGTGGCAGGCCATTTAGGACTAAGATGGAGGAATTTCTTCACTTAGTGAGTGGTGAATGTAACCCAGAGGGCTGTGGAGCCTTAGTCGTTGAGTATGTTCAAGACTGAGATCGATAGATTTCCAAATATTAAAAACATCAAGGAATATGGGGTTAGTGCAGGAAAATGGTGTAGAAGTAGAAAATTAACCACGATCTCATTGAATGGCAGAGCAAGCTCGAAGGGCTGAATGGCCTACTCCTCCTCCTATTTCTCATGTTCTTATGTACCTGCGTGGGTCCTAACTATGCCTGCCTTTTTGTAGGATATGTTGAACATTTCTTGTTACACTCCTATTCGAGCCCCCACCCTCAAGCGTTTTTCCAGTAATCAATGACCGTATTGGTGCCATGTCCTGCTCTCACCCTGAATTGAAAAACTTCAACTTTGCTTCCAATTCCACCCTTCTCTCAGTTTCTCATGGTCCATCTCCGACTCTTCCCTTCCCTTCCTTGATTTCTCTGTCTCCATTTCTAGTGATAGGCTATCAACTATATTCACTACAAGCCCACAGACTCCCACAGCTACCTTGACTACACTTCCTTGCACCCTACAAGTTGTAAGGGCTCCATCCCATTCTCCCAGTTCCTCCGTCTCCATCATGTCTGTTCTGATGATGCAATTTTCCACACCTGTGTTTCAGAGATGTCTTCCTTTTTCCCTCAACCAAGGATTCTCCCCACCATGGTTGACAGGGCCCTCAACTGTGCCCACCATACTTCCTACACTTCTGCTCTCACCCGTGTAGGCCATTCACCCCTTCCCCTCCTTGCCCTTCTCCTCATTTTCCACTCCACCAGTCCCCATATTTAATGGATCATTTTCCACCATTTCCATCAACTCCAGTATAATATCACCCCCAAACACATTGTCCCCTCTCCTTTCAGCGTTCCAAAGCGACTGTTCTATCCGCGACAATGTGGTTCATTCCTTAGTCACCCTTAACACCCATCCCTTTCCCACAATATTTTTCCATGCAAATGGAGGAGATGTAACACTTGTCTTTTTACCTCCTCTCTTCTCACCCTCCAATGCCCTACACACTCCTTCCAGGTGAAGCAACGATTTATGTGTACTTCTTACAATTTAGTCTACTGCACTTGCTGCACACAATGTGGTCTCCTCTACATTGGGGAGACCAAGTAAATATCGGGCGAACATTTTGCAGTATACCTCCCTTTTGTCTGCAAGCATGACCCTGAGCTTCCTGTAGTGTGTCATTTTAATTCTCCCCCTTATTCTCACATTGACATCTCTGTCCTTTGCCGGAGGCTTGAGGAACAGCAACCTATCTTTCGACTAGGCACTTCATAGTCTTTCAGACTTAATATTGAGTTCAACAATTTCAGATCATAAACACTGTCCCCCATTTAGTTTCCTTTTCTTTCCATGTTTCACTTTTTCTTATATTTTCACTTTCAGAGAGTAGCACATCTGCTCTCGGCACATTTTTTGGTCTTTTTTTGTTTCTTTTCTAACCTCTTCTCCATCCCTTTGGCCCTGTAAGACTAACTCTTCTGCCATTTAATCTTTCTTGTCTTTCACCCTATCACAGAACATCCTTTTGTCCTTGTCCCACCTAATTTGCTCATCAAGGCCCTTGAGCGTGGCATCAAGGAGCCCTAGAAAAACTGGAGTCAATGGGAATCGGGGGGAACTCTTCTCTGGTTGGAGTCATACCTAGCACAAAGGGAGATGTTTGTGGTTGTTGGAGGTCAATCATCTCAGCCCTAGGACATCACTGCAGGAGTTCCTCAGGTTAGTGTCCTCAGCCCAACCAGCTTCAGCTGCTTCATCAATGACCTTCCTTCCATCATAAGGTCAGAAGTGGGATGTTCACTGATGCTTGCAAAACGTTCAACACCATTCGCGACTCCTCAGATACTGAAACAGTCCATGTCTAAATGCAGCAAAACCTGGACAATGCCCAGGCTTGGGCTGACTAGTGGCAAGTAACATTCGCGCCACACAAGTGCCAGGAAGTGACCATCTCCAACAAGAGAGAATCTAACCATCGCCCCTTGATGTTCAGTGGCATTACCATCACTGAATCCCCCATTATCAACGTTTTGGGGGTCACCATTGACCAGAAACTGAACTGGACTAGCCACATAAATACTGTGGCTATAAGAGCAGGCCTGAGGCTAGGAATCCTGTGGCAAGTAACTCACCTCCTGACTCCCCAAAGCCTGTCCACCATCTACAAGGCACAAGTCAGGAGTGTGATGGAATATTCTCCACTTGCCTGGATGAGTGCAGCTCCCACAACACTCAAGAAGCTGGACACTATCTAGGACAAAGCAGTCCCACTTGATTGGCACCCCAGCCACAAACATCCACCCCCTTCACCACCGACGCGTAGTAGCAGCAGTGTCTATCATTACAAGAAGCACTGCAGAAGCTCACCATGGCTCCTTAGATAGCACCTTCCAAACCCACAACCACTACCATCTAGAAGGACAAGGGCAACAGACATATGAGAACACCACCACCTGGAAGTTTCCCTCCAAGCCACTCCCCATCCTGACTTGGAAATATATCACTGTTCTTGGGTCAAAATCCTGGAACTCCCTTCCTAACAGCATTGTGGGTGTACCTACACCACATGCTCTGCAGCATTTCAAGAAGGTAGCTCACCACTACCTTCTCAAGGGCAATAAGGGATGGGCAATAGATGCTGGCCTAACCAGCGATGCCCACATCCCATGAATGAATTTTAAAAATCTAATATTTCCCAGTTCTGATAAAAGGTCATGATCTGAAATGTTAACTCTGTTCCTCCCTCCACAGATGCTGTCTGATCTACTGAGTATTTCCAGCACCTCTGGGCAGGATTTTACGGCCTCATTTCGGCGGGGACGGGGCTGTAAAATGCGGCGAGACATTCTAAACCTCATTGGCTTTGGCGGGAACGTAAAATCCCGCTGCTGTAAAATTTTGCCCTCTGTTTTTATTTCAGATTTCCAGCATCTGCAGTATTCTGCTTTTTGACATGACATTATAGTTCACCGGGGCCAATCATCTCCATTACCAGCAACCAATATTAGGCTGATATCCTGTTAACCAAATCATTCAAAGTGTCTCATAACAGGAGAAGGTCATATCATGAGGAACATCTGGTGATCACTCAATTTGTACAGACCAATTTGTATCAATTTACATGTCACAACTAGACTAATCAATCCTCTGCCCTGGAGTTTCCTGTGATTGAGGATTGATTCCCTGGGTACTGCTCTGATAACCCGGCAGAAGAATTTACAAGCCCCTGTGCATGCTGATCACCGCCTGCCTGCTGATCACCACCTAACTGCTGATCACCACCTGACTGCTGATCACCACCTGACTGCTGATCACTGCCTGCCTACTGATCGCCACCTGACTGCTGATCACTGCCTGCCCGCTGATCGCCACCTGCCTGCTGATCATTGCCTGACTGCTGATCACCACCTGACTGCTGATCACCACATGACTGCTGATCACTGCCTGCCTGCTGATCGCCACCTGCCTCCTGATTGCCACTTGCCTGCTGATCGCTGCTTGTCTGCTGATTGCCGCTTGCCTGCTGATCACAACCAGCCTACAGATCACCGCCACCTATCTGCTGATCACCGCCACACTGTCTTTTCTTTCCTGAGTACTTCGGGACATGTTGCAGCTGTTCCCACAGCCAGCCCGCACATGCGCACATGGCCATTCCGGTGACACCAAAGAGCAGTTTCAGTGCTGCAGGGAATTGTGGGTGTCCAGCACCACCATTGCAGCATCCCTGTTTTGGTATTAGAAAGTACTTCAGAGACCAGGAAAGAGTTCAGTTGGCTAGGGGAAGAAACACTAGCTGCAGTTAAAAGATGATTAACATTTCTACCTGGCTGAAAATCAAGGACTCACTTTATCTCTAACATTCCTCCTCCCCAACCACATACGCTCTAAATAGTCCAAAACTCACAACACTCTCTCACAATACTTGCATTTTCTATATTGCCATCCCTCGCCACCACAACCTGACATATCCATGATTCTATGAATGAATTTGCTCCCTACAGTACTCCACCAATGCCAAAAGCTCTGACACACTTCCAGATTGGATCTAACAAAAAGCTCTCTATCTCATCATTGGCCTCCCCTCTCTATTATGTCCCCCTGAATTCCACGTGGTTGAATTCCAAATACATCTAGGCACTCTTCCTCCTGCTTGCATCCTCCAAAGTCTTGTCTCCAGGTCTCCCACTAACTAATCTTTTTCCAGGTCCTCATTATTTTGGCAGTTCACAGTTGCGGTTTCCACGCTATTCAATTTCTTTGCCTACTCTCAGGTGACCATCTTATTTTCAGAACTCTAAACCATTAAATATAGGGAACCCACTACTTGCAATATAATTTTGCAAATGGCGGGCAAGTATCATGTGATCTAAACTCCAGGGTATCTAGACTTCAGTTTTTTCTCAATATACTATTAAGGGCAAGGTGACAGGAAATGTGGAATATGTTAATGGTTACCCTTGTCTTTTTGACAGCCTTCATCATTAGATGAGACTTCTACAAAACGAGGAGACGTTTGCTGGACTGATAAACTCAATCCCCTACAAAAGAAATTGGTGTAAGTAAAAGAAATCTACAGCATAGTGTCATTGACAGAATGTATGTGCTTTCTCACTGCCCATAATCAGTATGTTTTGTATGAGAAGAGGTGTGCCTTTTCTTACCCTTGGTATGTGTGTTCCAATTAAATAATTCAGCAACAAGTTTTAGCGAGTTTAAAAATCAAAAAGATAATTAATTCTTACACAATGTGAATCATCACACATTTACTCACCCATATGCGCGCACACACACACACACACACACACACACACACAAAGATTGGAAACAGATAAAGATAGTGCACTTTTACATATTACGGTTAATTCAGTCCCTGATGTATGATCTACAGTCTTCCATGTGGAAGCCTTGTGCTTTCTTGAATACGTTCAATTATTTAAAGTTGAAGTAAGGGTCTTGTAAAACAAAGGCTTCAGAGCAGGTTGACAGGTTTCTTGTAGTCAAATATCTAGAAGTTTGATTTTAGGTGAACTTTGAAACTGGAACAGGTTAAGTACTTTGTCTGCTTGATGACGTGCAGCTAGTTTCAGAATCTGATTCTTAAACTGGCTGACGACTAATGGTTTGCTGATCTGCTGGGTCCTGGAGTATTAAGGGTGCAGTCCCCAAAACCAGTTTTAACCACGTGACTGTTGGGTTAACACTTCTGAGGCCCACCCAGTCTGGTTTGGATGGGGGAGGCCATTGTGATACAATGGTCACTCACCTATCTCTATATTTAATTAGGTACTCATCGGAGACTTGATACTGTCTGTAGTCCAAATGCCAAAAGTCACCTGATTTGCAACACCCATCTTAATAGATTGTTTGAGCCCAATTTTTAAAAGTATTGACCGAAAGTTCATAATATGACATTCCTGTACCAAACATGACAGCCCAGAATGCTGTAATACAAAGTAATTGCAGTTAACCATTGACAGGGCCTACATAGAAATAAACCATTAATTCAAAGGGCTTATTTACCTTGCACCTTTTTATTCATTCATTGACTGTGGGTGCCACTGTTATTGACCATCCCTAATTGTCCTTGAGAAGATGGAGATGAGTCACCTTCTTGAATGACTGCAGGCAATGTTGCATATATACCCCCACAGCGCTGTTAGCTAGGGAGTTCCAAGATTTTTACACAGCGACGATGAAGAAGCTGCAAGATATTTTCCAGCCAGGATGCTGTGTGACTTGAAAGGAACTTGCATGCACTGGTCTTCCCATGCACCTCCTGCCTAGGCAGTAGAGTTCATGGGTTTGGAAAGTGGTGTCTAAGAAGCCTTGACGAATTGCTGCAGTGCATCTTGTAGATGGTACCTGTTAGTTTATCACCGCTGCTCAGACTGGTGCACGGTGATGTCTCAATTATGAGATCTTGAGACGTATATGTTTAAACATGAACCATTTACTGTTAAAAGTGCCGAGTGGATGATTCATCTCGGCATCCTCTGGAAGTCCCCAGCATCACAGGTGCCAGTCTTCAGCCAATTCGATTGACTCCATGTGATATCAAGAAATGGCTGAAGGCACTGGGTGCTGTAAAGGCTATGGACCCTGACAATATACTGCCAATAGTACTGAGGACATCTACTCCAGAACTTACCACGCATCTAGCCAAGCTGTTCCAGTACAGCTACAACACTGGCATCTACCCGGCAATATGGAGATTTTCCCAGGTATGTCCTGTACATAAAAAGCAGGACAAATCCAACCCAGCCAATTACCGCCCCATCAGTCTACCATCGGTCATCAGTAAAATGATGGAAGGTGTCATCAATGGTGCTATTAAGCAACACTTGCATAGCAATAATCTGCTCACTGATGCCTAGTTTGGGTTCTGCCAGAGCCACTCAGATCCTGACCTCATTACAGCCTTGGTTCAAACATGGAAAAAGGAACTGAACTCTAGTAGTGAGGTGAGGGTGACTGCCCTTGGCATCAAGGCAACATTTGACCAAGTGTGCCATCAAGGAGCCCCTGCAAAACGGGAGTCAATGGGAATCAGGGGGAAAACTCTTCACTGGTTGGAGTTATACCTAACATAAATGATGATGGTTGTGGTTGTTGGAGGTCAATCACCTCAGTTCCAGGACATCACTGCAGAATTTCCTCAGGGTAGTGTCCTAGGCCCAACCATCTTCAATTGTTTCATCAATGACTTTCCTGCCATCATAAGGTCAGAAGTGGGGATGTTCACTGATGATTGCACAATGTTCAGCACCATTCGTGACTCTTCAGATACTGAAGCAGTCCATGTCCAAATGCAGCAAGACCTGAACAATGTCCAGGCTTGGGCTGACAAGTGGCAAGTAACAGTCATGCCACACAACTGCTAGGCAATGACCGTCCCCAACAAGAGAGAATCTACCCATCGCCCCTTGACTTTCAATGGCTTTAGCATCGCTGAATCCCCCACTATCAACATCCTGGGGGTTACCATTGACCAGAAACTGAACTAGCCACATAAATACTGTGGCTACAAGAGCAGCCTTCAGAGGCTAGGGATCCTGACTCTCCAAATCTGTCCACCATCTACAAGGCTCAAGTCAGGAGTGTGATGGAATACTCTCCACTTGCCTGGATGAGTGCAGCTCCAACAACACTCAAGAAACTCAACATCATCCAGGACAAAGCAGCCCACTTGATTGGCACCCCATCCACAAACATTCATTCCTTCCACCACCAACACACTGTGGCAACACTATGTACCATCTACAAGATGCACTGCAGGAACTCACTAAGTCTCCTTAGACAGCACCTTCCAAACCCACGATCACTATCAATTAGAAGGACATGGGCAACAGATACATGGGAACAGCAGCACCTGGAAGTTCTTTAAAAAGAGCGCAGAGAGCAGGGAGATTTCATTGAAAAAAGAGCGGGGAGAGTTCATGTGATACCAGCAGCAGAGTGACATCATGAACCACAATGTGACGGGAGTGCAGTGAAAGCAGCTGATTGGTGAGTGGGATTGGTGAGTGTTTCTAGTTTCAAGTCTTTAAAGTAAAAGTAAGGTCTTGAGTTTGTGTTTAGGTCTCTAATTTTTTTTTCTCTCTTCTTAAAAATAGCTTGTTAAGTATAAGTTTGATACTGGTGTAAGAAAAATAATTACAATAAAGTGTAAAGAGCTGGGGATTCTTCAAGTGTAAAGAGCAGGGATACTAGAGTAATTAATTAATAAATTAAGTAATGTACGATAGTGATGGCAGGTGATGAGTTGCTGCTGCAGCATGTGGGATTTGCCAGACACCAAAGTGATCCAGAGTGAACACATCTGTAGTAAGTGTTTGCAGTCGAGGGACTTTGGATCTGAGTTAAGGAGCTAGATTCCGAGCTGCAGACATTGTGCCACAATAGGGAGAGGGGGTGGGGGGGCGGGGGGGGCTGCGGGGGAGGAGAAGTTACCTGGACACTTTGCTCCAGGAGTCTGTCACACCCCTCAGATTAGGTCATTCAAATTTGGCCTGAGATTAGGGACAGGAGGGTGTGACTGCTGGTGAGGCAGGTATGGGGACCCAGGGGGTAGCATTCGAGGAACCTCAGCCCCTGCAGCTGTCCAACAGTTACAAGGTTCTTGCAAGATGTGTGGACGAGAGCAGGGACTGCAGGGAGGATGAGCAAACTGACCATGGCACCGTGGTACAGGGAAGGTATTCAAGTGGGGGGAGGAAATAGGAACATAGTAGTGGTAGGGGGACAGTATAATTAGAGGGCTGATCATGTTCTCTGTAGCCGTGAGCATGAGTCCTTAAGGCGGTGTTGCCTGCCCAGCGCCAGGGTTAAGGACATCTCCTCAGGGCTGGAGACGAACTTGGAGTGGGAGGGGAGGGATCCAGCTGTTGTCCATATTGGTACCAACGACATTGAAAGGACTAGAAAGGAGGTTCTGCTAAAAGAATTTGAACAGTTAGGAACTAAATTAAAAAGCAGAATCTCCAAGGTAATAATCTCGGGATTATTACCTGAGCCAAGGGCAAACTGGCACAGGGTAAATAAAATCAAGGAATTAAATGCGTGGCTCAAAGATTGGTATGTGAGGAATGGGTTTCAGTTCATGGGGCACTGAGGTAGAAGGGAGCTGTTCCGTTAAGACAGGCTTCACTTGAATTGTGCTGGGACCAGTGTCCTGGTGAATTGAATAACTAGGGCTGTAGAGAGGGCCTTAAACTAAATAGAGGAGCAGAGGGTTCTGGAGAGGGGATATGTAGGCTTACAAAGCAAAAGGATATGGTAGCCTCACAGGGTAGCTATTTAGGTAATGATACCCAGAGTTTGACAGGAAGGGACAGGGTGTACAAACATAAAAAAACAGCAGCAAATAGGGTCAGAGGAGGAAAAATGGTAAAAAGGCTAAATTAAATGCTCTTAAATGCACGTAGTATTTGGAACAAGATAAATGAATTAATGGCACAAATAGAGGTTAATGGCTATGATCTTATAGCCATTATGGAGACATGGTTACAAGATCAAAACTGGGAACTAAATATCCAGGAGTATATGATTCCTCGAAAGGAAAGGCAGGAAGGAAAGGGTGGTGGGGTAGCTTTGTTAGTATGAGATGGAATAAGTACGATAACAAGAAATGATCTTGGATTGGAAGATATAGAATCCATATGGGTGGAGGTAAGAAATAACAAGAGGAAGAAGACACTGGTGGGAATCGTCTACAAGCCCCTAACAGTAGCTATACTGTAGGACAGAGAATAAATCAGGAGATAATGAGGGCATGTAAAAAAGGCAATAAATTAATCATGGGTGACTTTAATTTTCATGTAGATTGGGAAAGTCAAATTGGCAGAGGTAGCCACAATGAAGAATTTGTAGAGTCCATTCGGGAGAGTTTCCTCGAACAATGTGTTGTGGATCCAACCAGGGATCAGGCTATTTTGGATCTGGTAATGTGTAATGAGGCAGGTTTCATAAATGATCTCGGAGTAAATGATCCCTTAGGAAACAGTGACCATAACATGGTAGAATTTAGCATTCAGTTTGAGAGTGAGAAACTTGTGTTGGAAACAACTGTGCTAAACTTAAATAAGGATAATTACAAAGGAATGAGGACAGAGTTGACTGGAGTGGACTGGGAAAGGAGTTTAGCAGAAAAGACGGTTGATGAACAATTGCAGACTTTTCAGAAAATAGTTCATGACCCACAACAAAGATATATCCCAGTGAGGAAGAAGGATTCTAAGGAGGGGATAAACTAACCATGGTTAACCAAGGAAGTTAAAGATAGTATCAAATTGAAAGAAAAAACATGTAGTGTAGCGAAGATTAGTGGTACGCCAGAGGATTGGGAAAGTTTTAAACACTAACAAAAAAAATAATAATGAGGGAGAAAATAAACTGAGGGTAAACTAGCAAGTAATATAAAATGGATAGTAGGAGCTTCTTTTAATATATAAAAAGGAAGAGGGAGGCCAAAGTGAACATAGGCCCCTTAGAGAATGAGGCTGGGGAGATAATAATGGGTAACTAGGAAATGACAGAGGAGTTGAATAAATACTTTGCATCAGTCTTCACAGTAAAAGGCACTAATAACATACCAAAAATACTAAATAATCAAGGGGCAAAAGTGGGGGAGGAAATAAATACAATAACTATCCCTGGAGAAATGGTACTAGGGCAACTAATGGGGCTAAAGGCCAATAAGTCCCCTGGACCTGATGGGTTGCATCCTAGGATATTAAAAGAAATAGCTGCAGAGATAGTGGATGCACTGGTGGTAATCTCCCAAGAGTCCTTAGATTCCGGAAAAGTCCCAGAGGATTGGAAAACTGCCAATGTAACACCCTTATTCAAAAAGGGAGGGGGACAAAAAAAAGGTAATTGCAGGCCAGTTAGCTTAACATCCGTCATTGGAAAAATGTTAGAATCTATTATAAAGAATGTAATAACAGAGCATTTAGAAATGCATAATATAATCAAGCAGAATCAGCATGGCTTCATAAAGGGGAAATTATGCCTGACAAATTTATTAGAATTCTTTGAGGAGGTAACAAGCAGGATAAATAAAGGGGAATCAGTAGATGTAATATATTTGGATTTCCAAAAGGCGTTTGATAAGGTACCACATATAAGGCTAATTAATAAGATTAGAGCCCATGGTGCTGGGAGTGGTACATTAGCCTGGATAGAGGATTGGCTAACTAATAGAAGACAGAGAGTTGGGATAAAGGGGGCATTTTCAGGATGGAACCTGTACCGAGTGGAGTGTCACAGGGATCAGTGCTAGGGCCACAATTATTTACAATATATCTTAATGACTTGGATGAGGGAAATGAATGTACTATTGCCAAGCTTGTGGATGATACAAAAATGGATGGGAAGGCAAGTGGTGAGGATAACACAAGGAGCCTATACAGGGATATAGACAGGTTAAGTGAGTGGGCAAAAACTTGTCAGGTGGAATATAATGTGGGAAAATGTGAGGTTATGCGCTTTGGCAGGAAGAATAGAATTTATTTTAATGGAGAAAGACTGCAGAAGGCTGCAGCACAGAGGGATTTGAAGGTCCTCATGCATGAATCACAAAAAGCTAACATACAAGTTCAACAGGTAATAGGGAAGGCAAATGGAATGTTGGCCTTTATTTCAAAGAGAATGGAGTATAAATACAGGGAAGTCTTGCTAAAACTATACAAGTCACTAGTTAGACCACACCTAGAATACTGTGAATAGTTTTGGTCTGCTTACCTAAGGAAAGATATACTGGCATTGGAGGCAGTCCAGAAAAGGTTCACTAGGTTGATCCCGGGTATGGAGGGATTTTCTTATGAGGAGAGGTTGAGTAGTTTGGGCCTGCACTCATTGGAGTTTAGAAGGATGAGAGGCGAACTTATTGAAACATTTAAGATTCTTAGGGGGCTTGACAGGGTAGATGCTGAGAGTTTGTTTCCCCTTGTGGGAGAGTCTCGAACCAGAGGGCATAATCTCAGAATAAGGGGTCACCCATTTAAAACAGAGATGAGGAGGACCTTCTTCTCTTAGAGGGGAGTCAATCTGTGGAATTCTTTACCGCAGAGGGCTGTAGAAGCTGGGTCGTTAAGTATATTCAAGGTTGAGATAGACAGATTTTTAATCAGTAAAGGGATTAAGGGTTATGGGGAAAAGGCCAGAAAGTGGAGTTGAGGATTATCAGAACAGCCACGATCTCATTGAATGGTGGAGCAGACTCGATGAACCTAATGGCCTACTTCTGCTCCTACATCTTATGGTCTTATGGTTCCCCTCCAAGTCACTCGCCATCCTGACTTGGAAATATATCGCTCTCCCTTCACTGTCACTGGGTCAAAGTCCTGGAACTCCCTCCCTAACAGCACTGTAGGTATACCTACACCACATTGACTGCAGCGGTTCAAGAAAACAGCTCACCACACCTTCTCAAGAGCAATTAGGGATGGGCAATAAATACTGGCCTAGCCAGTGATGCCTGCACCCCATGAATGAATAAATTATAACTATTTACAGATCCCAGGTTACTGTCCTGCATGGTGCTGCTCCCAGAGCGTTCTTTCTAGACTGTTCTCTCAGTCTCTTACCATGCGACTCTATACATGATACTGTGGGCAGTGCTATTCTTCAGTCCCATGTTAACCGCTGCCCTGCTGAGCACTTTTACTTTTCAATGGCATGCAGGCACATACAACATCATACAGCACACACTGCTACTACTGTGTGTTGGCAGAGGAGGGAATCAATGCTTGAAGTGATTGATGAAGTGCCAATCAAATGGCCTGCTTTGTTTTGGATGAGATTCTTGAGTTTTGTTGCAGCTGCACTCATCCAGGCAGGTGGAAAATGTTCCATCATGCTCCTGACTTGTTCTTTGTATATGGTGAAAAGTCTTTGGGGAGTTCCCAGCCTCTGAGCTGCTCTTGTGGACACAGTATGTTACTTGCCACCTAATCAGCCCACTTTTGAATGTTATCCAGGTCTTGCTGTTTGTGGGCAATAAGAAATAATTCTCTTTGGACAGTCTCAATCCAGTTCCTAATGGATATTGACCTATAGCACAAACTTGTCCAGATTGACTCAGAATTAATTGTTTTACTTGGGGAGCAAGTAGGATGGTCACTGCAAGGCGTGATGGAATTCACACTCAGTGCAAGTAAAATACTATTCTGATAAAACAGTTGGGGCATACATATTGGGCAGAATAGAGGGAGTTTCCCTCAGTGAGTATCTGCCTCCGGAATTCTTGATCCTGACATTGGATTCCAAAAGTAAAACAAATTACATCTCTCACCTTGAATATGGGGAGATTAGATTAAGAATAAATGCAGTGAGATAGAAACTGGTATAAATACTGTAATACTGGGGAGAAGATGCAGAGGCATACTTGACACAATGAAATAGGATAGTGAAAGAATGAAGGAGAAAGTCAATGGTGGAATGAATGAATTAGGTTTACTGCATTTGTGTGTGAGCATGCAAAGCTTTAGATATGAAGTTAGGGAACTAGAGGCAATAAATAAAATGGAGAAAATGACATTGTAGCCTTGGTGGAAAGTTAATTTTAGCCAGGGCAAGGCATTTTCAGAATCAATAGAGCAGGAATTGAAGAAGGGCAGGTTTATTAAATAAGGGCACGTAGGAATCTGCTTGAATCCAGGTTTGGCTGGAATAATGTATTTTGTTTGTTTTCTCAAAAGGTAACAACTGATTATTGAAAGTCTGAGAAATTCATTCAACCTTTGTTCAAATATGTAACTGAACACACAGTGCTTCTAATTGTAATTCTGAGTTTTGTTTATACAAAAGCAGTGAGGTAATATTTTCTGCAAGAGATTGCTTTGGCACCAATACTGTGTATAATTTTCACACTCCATTATAGAAATGATCTTATAGCCATAGAAAAGATGCAATATAAATTCAAGGGACTTGAAAAACTAGGTCTGTATTCACAATATATCAGAGAAAGTTGAGGGGAAATATAATAGAGACATTCAAAATTTTGAGGTGGTACGAACTGGAAGATTATTTCCACTGGTTAGTTAATTAGTACAATGGATCAACAGTTTAAGATTAGGAGGTTAGAAGCATCCTTTGAGCTCCTGCAGCCACCCTGTCATATTTGGGGGTTATGGAGGTGGGAGGAGTCAAATACGGGCTGTGGTGAAATTGAGAGATACTAGGAAAGCTTGGCTCCCTGGTTCAGCAGGCAGCAGCTCCCTTTGCAGGAGGTTGCAGATGTCTCAGAAAGGCTGCCTGGTTTCTCACTCAGATCTGGAAAGTTACTGTGGGTCTGTACAACCTTCTGCTGGCTATGACTCCCTTCCATCGGCCCCACAATCTGGTATCTTCTGAGAGCTGCTGCTTCTTGAGGGTCCTGAGGATCCCAAAACCCCAGGTTTCTGAGGTTCCCGAGGCCCCAGGTTTCTGAGGTTCCCGGGGGCCCAGGTTTCTGAGGTTCCCGAGGCCCCAGGTTTCTGAGGTTCCCGAGGCCCCAGGTTTCTGAGGTTCCCGAGGCCCCAGGTTTCTGAGGTTCCCGAGGCCCCAGGTTTCTGAGGTTCCCGAGGCCCCAGGTTTCTGAGGTTCCTGAGGCCCCAGGTTTCTGAGGTTCCCGAGGCCCCAGGTTTCTGAGGTTCCCGGGGGCCCAGGTTTCTGAGGTTCCCGAGGCCCCAGGTTTCTGAGGTTCCCGAAGCCCCAGGTTTCTGAGGTTTGCGAGGCCCCAGGTTTCTGAGGTTCGCAAGGCCCCAGGTTTCTGAGGTTCCTGGGGCCCCTGAAGGTTTTGAAGCCCCCAAGGTTCTGAGGCCTGTGAGCTTTCTGATGGTCCATCCAGAAGTGGCTGGCTGTAATTGCACCCATGATGATTAGAGATAAGTTTCTAGGCACATGCCAGATGACCAGAGACTGTTTCTCTTGGCAGAAGGATTTAGAACTAGAAATCATTGTCTCAGGATGAGGGGTGGACCATTAAGGTCTAAGCTGAGGAGAAATTTCTTCTCTCAGGCGGTTGTGAATCTTTGGCATTCTCTGCCTCAGAGGACTGTGGTGCTCAGTCACTGTGTATATTCAAGACTGAGATGGATAGCTTTTTGGCTACTCTTGGAATTAAGGAAATGGGGATAACATAGCCGTGGCAGAAGATAAGCCATGATTTTATTGCTTGTCGGTGAAGGCTTGCATGGCCGTATGCCCTTCCCCAGCTTCTATTTATTTGCTCTTAAGGAAAAACAGTGCGAAAGAAGCATTGTGGAAGATGGAAACACTCGTGATATTTTGATTTATTATTGAAGTTTTCTTTTCTTTCTTATTTTGCCATGGGCTAACCTCTTCTGAATTTCCATTGTCTCATGATGATCCTGATCTAATATAGAACTGCATTATCCTTTCAATGGCAGCAGCAAAGATGCTTCCTTTATACATAACACTCAACCTCTGGAATAGAAGACCACATTTCTACTGTTACAGACAGGAGGGGGGTTTAATTTAAGCAACACTAATTTCTCTTCTCACCATCCATCATTAAACATAAAGGTGTTTTTGATTTACATCCCCCTTTATAAGCGGTGGGCATTTCCCAACCTCGGTTTTGGTGTGATCCAATTTTCTATTAATAACCTCTCAGTAAGTCAAGATAGGATGAACTCAAAGGGTTAATTTATTTGTACACTGTCAAACATGGGAAGAGGGTCACAACCTTGCCCCCTGTGCACTCGTACAGTAAAAGGATAGAGAAAAGAAAGATTTAGAGAACAAAGACCACAGAGATAAGAATTATTGTTTCACATGGGTCCAGAGTCCAGAGCAAAGTCTAATGACGTATTCCTTCATAGAGGTCGGCAGGTTGAAAACTGATTCTGTACAAATCACTTTTCCAGTAGAGTTGATTTCCACAGCGAGATAGGCACGTGGAGATGAATCAGTCTTGTAGGCAAGGGTACAGAAGTTCAAGTCGAAGCAGTGTAGATGGGACCAGGTATTCAAGCTGAGCAGAGCCCCTTTTCTGTGCTGCTGCTTGTAGATGTCAAAATGGCAGACTGAGTTTTCAGGACAGCAAGGCAATATAACTGGTTCCACCAGCTAAAGGTTCATGTCACATGACTCCCACCTCTTCACAATGTCTTTGACAAAGGGTTTGTATTCCCATGACTGGGTCCCCAAGATGGTTAAATATTCCAACCATTAAGTCTTGAAAGGAAGGTTTCCTTTGGGAGGAAGGAAGGGCCTTTTGTCCTAGCAGACGAATAGGCTCCAGTTGGCGGGCCTGGTTTATGAAATGCAAATGGCCTTTGTATAGCTCCCTTTGAATTTGATCTCTGCAGCACAGGGGGTCGTTAGTGTCCCTTCAGGGATAATGAGATGTAAGTTTCTGCGAAACTGACAGATAGCTCCTTATGTTCAAGGCTCACAGACAGACATAGTTTCAGCCATTTTAAAAGGTCTTTGTCCAGTTTTTAAAATTTTAGAGATTAGCCATGAGGATATCTATATATATTTTATAAAAATATGTGAGGACTTAGTTCCCTGACAGTACTTCAAAAACAATACTAGGAACAAAGGAATTTCAACTCTCATTTGTTGCTATTATAGTGCAGCTGTTTTAGTTTGAATTCAGTGAGATAGCTCCTAGCATCATTAACAATAACAATTTGCATTGATACAGCACCTTTAATGTAGTAAAATGTCCCAAGACACTTAACAGGAGCACCATCAAACAAAATTTGACACTGAGCCATATAAGGAGATATTAGGACAGATGACCAAAAGCATGGTCAAAGAGGTGCAGTAAGTTTTAAGGAGTGCCTTAAAGGAAGAGAGAGAAGTGGAGTGGCAGAGACTTTTAGGGGTGGAATTTCAAAACTGAGGGCCTGGACAGTTGAAGGCAGGGTCAGTACTGCTGCAGCGTGGCAAACCAGGGATGTCCAAGAGTCCAGAAAGAAAGGAGTGCTGATATCTCAGAGGGTTGTATGGCATTCTGAAAAGATTGTGGATGCTTGATAGTTTTTTGTAGGCAAGGTTAACCGGGGATATGGAATAAAAACAGGTGAAGTACATCATCCATGATCTGATTGAACATTGGGCCAAGGAGATAAATAGCTCCCATCTGCCTCATTTATCCTGGCATCAAATTCAGAGACCCAAAATCAAAACTAAAACGGGGGTCGATATAAAAGTGGCCTCTGTGATGTAAATAAGACAGTTTACTTTGTTTACAGATACTTGCCTAATTTGTTTTCTTATACTATTTCCCAGTGGCTGCAGTCTTGCAATGTGTGCAGGTTTACTGTATGGCTCCAGCTTTGTACCAGTCCTCTACATTAAGAACCACGCTGAGAGAAATGAAACTGAGTTTCTTGGTGCAAGTCAGTTTGGTAAGAAATTACTTCAAGCAGACTAAAGAGAAAAAGAAACTGTATAATTTTTTTTCCATCTTGCTATTCCAAACCAACGGAAGTACAATTGTTGCGTATTGACTAATGTAACAAAGGCAATACTTTTCAAAGTCTTTGCAAATCTGAGCAGGTGAACATGTCAAGGCTGGTTATGACTGTAATGTTCAAATAAGTTAATGTGATGATCAGCCTGAAGTTTGTTGCTGTGATAATACTTTTTATAAAGGTGTGGTACTGTATATCTGTCTCCCTCTGCTGCTTGGCTTGTGCTATAGCATAGATTTTTCCTCCGTACTGAGTTTGTTATGAGCCTAAATATCTGTCTATCTGCTGTGTGTGGATTAATAAAACCAGGTCTAACAATGGACCTTAATTAGAAGAATATGTAGCGTCCCTATCATTTTCTCTGGCCACCTCAAGAGGTGGAGAGTAGACCACAGGCCACAATTACACATATATTTGCAGGTGAAGTGTAGAAAAGCTCTAAGATTGTCAAGGTACTATTCAGAACAATAGTAAAACTTACACATTCCATTGGCCTAATGCTGGAACATCAAGCTGTGACAAATAGAAATATCTGTCTTTATTTTTTGATTATACTTTAAAAAGAGCTAGGATCGAAATGGAGGCCTTCATCCTTCACAAAGTTTCAAAAGACAGGGGTCAGGGACAGATTTTCCTTGGGATGTAGCACATCGAGGGAAATTGTACAGAATGGATCACATTTTTGTGACAGACACTTAATAAGTTTTCATTTAAATTCATGGATGGAAAATGGGGCAGGCAATGCTATGGCTGTGTGATTCCCCCCATCTCAGGTATCTTCAATATGCTCTGTGCAGGTGATAATTTATACCCAAATGCAAAGGAAGAAAATAATTTCTTGCTACAGTCAGGTATCAAAATAAGATGCCTGTATTGTATCAAGAAGTCAGGACTGTCCAGTCATTATCCCTTGGTTTGACAAGGTGTTAAAATTGGCACAATTTTGATCACCTGACAGTGGCAATGAAATTATTTGAGTTTCAAAGGAAAGGATAATAATCACCTTTGTTTGTGGTGTCCAATGTTCTATTTGCTGGACCTAATCACCTGAAGGGGGCGATTAGAGCTTTAATAAGATGCTAAAATATTTCTGGTGTGTCATCAGCAAAGACCTGAAGGTAAAGGGATACTGAAAACAAGATATGCTTAAATTAAGAATAAAGTTCATCACTCTCCCAAATACACAAAACTTCATTTGGTGTTGGATTGAGGGTTAACTATGGGGGGTAGATTATCCTCTTCCTGCATCTGCATCTGCATCTATCAATTGACTGGGTGCAGTGGAGTGAGAAATGTGGGAGGAATGGTGCCCCTTTGATAGTCTGTCCACTTGTTGAGGGAAAACCAGGCAATTTCCCTTCAAAGTGCCCAGCTCTGATTATCAATCTCCTTCTATTCACTGCATTCAGGCAATTAATGTACCCAGACACATCAAGAGGAAACTCAACTCCAATGCATTTATTAAGTCTGATGCCTAGAAGCTTCAATCAACTATTCAAATTGCATCATGACACCAGTGCAAGGTGTTATTGTAAATGTAAACAAATAAAATGTTGATGCATGTTATTTTAACAATTGAGTGCCCTCCAGATTGCTGGCTATTTTAAACTGTTTAATGCCTCTGCTAAAATAATGAACGGAGGAATACCACAAGAATTGGTTACATGCTTGTCCAATCATTTTGCCAACTGCAATTTATACCTTTGTATCTCCAAAAGTTGTAATATTCAAGATTGTTTCCATGTATTACCATCCTGACTGTCCAATACCTCTTTCGCATTATGGCACCCAAGCAACATATGACATTATGCCCATGGTCACTTGACACAGTTTAAATATGTTGCATGAAACAGCAAACGGAAAGCACGATCAAAACAAGCACCTATGGTGTTAGACTCTAGAAAATGGGTAGTAGCTCTGACAGTTAATGAAGGTGGGGGGCTGCTGTCAGCTCAGATTGACCTTCCCGCTCTGAGATGTGAATGAACTTGGGTCCTTAGCTTTTTCTCAAGGCACACCTTTCCTACAGAAAAAGAAAAAAGAGTAAAGATGAAACATGAGCTTATTTGATAGCGCCTGGTAACAGCCCCCTTAGCACAACTGATGTGGGAAAGTATCTGGGAATGAGAATGGAAAATCAGTCAATAACAAACATAATGTTAGAGAGAAAACTGTACATATAGAAAGTGGAAGACAAATATAAACAAAGACTGGAATTTTCCCACCACTACCCCCCTCCCCCACCGCCCTGTGGCGCGGCCAGCGAGCTGCTGAAATCTCCATTTACAATGGCGGGTCCAGAAGATCCCACCAGCATGAGGGGCTGGATGATTCTGGCCAAAGTGACAAAAAAGTTAGGGAGTGGCTGGGTGGGGGTGGGGTGGGGTGGGGGGTGGTGGCAGGGTGCAGATGGGAGGAAGAGAAAGTTTTATTTTATATTGTTGAAAAGAGAGACATGTTGCTGAATCTTTTTGTTTTGCACTCATCAAGACAATTGCAAGAATGCCAAATTTCAAACAGTCACAACAATTTATACCACAGGTGAAAAGGAATGCTGACTGATTGGCAAGTCAACTCGGATTGGCTGGGGTGTTGCCATGGAGAAAGTAATGGGGAATTATAGGGTCCCTGGGGTCCTGGGTATTTCAAAAAAGGCGCGAGGATTGAACATATTCCTTTTGTTTGCAGAAAACGGGTCCCTGCATATGAATGTATGTCGCTTCTAGCTCAACTGAATATCTTAAATTAGTTGTTAGTGTAGCTATCAGCACACTCAGGATTATTCAGCAAGTGCTGCCCAATCGCAGAATGACATCTACTCTACTTACTGAGAACCCGTGGAGGAACATGCTGTTTGATTCGATCAGCCAATCTTTGGGATGTATAGCCTATATTACCATCACTGAAATCCATACACGACATTGCTCAATTGGGTAGCAGGCAGAACGTCTTTTTGGACTGACAGCAACATCCTATTACTGGAAAGTACCACCCACATAACCACTGCATTGTAGCAGCATGAAATGGCTTGCTTAACCTGTTGCTTAAATTTTCAAGATACTTTGCCTTTCCAGGGTTTTCTTTCATACTTGTGTCTGTGAACAGGACCATAGGAGATCAAACTAAAACCTCAAAAGTAAAAATAATCTGGAGATTGCTTTTTCTTTCAAAGTTGCTTTGGGGTATACTTTAGAACTTGTTCAATAAATTCTTGGTATTGCTGCACTGAAGGCTATGAAGTTATTACATTTTATGACCAGAGACAGAACAAGTTACAAATTTTGCACTGTACTAAATATTCTGTCAGCTTTAGCATCATGGGCCGCTCTTGTAAGCGGCCCTATCATCCCTCTGTGATCAGGAGTTCACCATTACTGACCAAAATCCAGCTGTATAATAATATGACCTGGAGACCCTATAAAAGAAACTGTTTTTTGTGTTCTGGATACTGGAAATTTATACATGTCCCAACAGATACCTTCCAGAACAGACTTCTAAGTACCTAAGTGGAACAAAGCTAATTCCAAAGTAATAACCTATTTCATTTTACATGTAATGTATAAACAAAGAGAATACCGTTTACATTGATACTTAATCTAATTCAACCTCTATTGCTGTTTGTAATATCAGAAAATAATAAATCACACAAATATAACCCTTGCTAAGGCCTAGCTTCACTTTTACAAATTGGTAAATTGACTGGTTTTAAAGCTTAGCAAGAGAAGACCTGTCACTCTTTTTCCACTCTAGTGTTACAACTGGTCCCCGGGTGAGGTTCCCCAAATTTATTAACTTCCTCAATGGGACCCCAATTTTGTAATGCTCCTGGGTGTGGAAAAATGAATTGGCTCCCGTTCTTTATTCAACTTCCACAGTTAGTCGCAACAAAGTTAATTTAAAAGGGATTCCTTCCCTCATGGATACCTTTTCCCAGTCCAAATGTATTTATTTTTTAGGAGGAACCAATTTAACCAGGCTTTCTTAAGGCAAAGAAAGAGTACGTTTATTAGTTACTAAAATACAAGAAAAATAATAAAACGCAACACACATACACACAGATCGTAAATGAGAAGTTGAGAGTCCAATAAAAGTTTTAAAAATATACAAATCAGTCTTTGGCTTGTCTGTGAGGTGTTGATGGCAGTACGTTGTGGTCATTAAGTTGGGTGATTCCAGTAGAGCTGACTTTAGCAGTTTCGCAGTTGGTTTGGAGGCACTTGGTTCTTCAGGGTGACTGAAAGGCTGTCCTATTTCCTTTAGATTGTGGCTTCTGCTGAGCCTTCAGAATCAGAGAGAGAGAGGGAGGGGGGTTCTTTCGCCTGCAAGCTGCCGGGTTGGGGTGGGTGGGGGGCGGGGGGGCGGCTATCTTGTTCTTCTGCTTGCTGTCACACACAGAGAACACCAGCACATACTGCTTTTTAACTGATTTTTCCCTGTATATTCTCATGAAAGGAATAGTCATCTTGCATCCATCTCAGAACCATTTACACATTTTGAGATATAAGCCAACAGGAGATGGATTTTTGGGTGACTGCTGAGATATGCAAATCAGTTTTTTGCCTCTGCAACCACAGGAGATTAAAGTTTAGTCTTTTGCATCTTTCCTATCTGCCTTTCAAGTGTCTCTGCTTGAAGAAGGCCATGACACCTTTTTAGGTGTGACATTCCATGTTCTTTCAGGACAGTCTGTCAGTATAATCCACATGGGAATTTTCCAGAAAGTGGTCACTTTACATGATCAACCATCTTTTGCTCAGTGTCCTTGCTCATATTTCTTTAAAAACACACAAGTCCTCCTTAAAAAGTTCAGTATGCGCATAAGTAATTTGTGGCTGTAATCAGCTTTTCATGACACTAGACTTCTGAAGACTGTACCCTTTTGTAGCTGGGCAGAAAGCCACCAGTTTGTGCAATGATCTTTAGCCAGGTCTTTCTGCCTAGAATTTGGCTGACTGAGCTGCCACTTAAACTGGCTCCAGCCTTCCTAGTTGTGGACTTCTACAGAATATAGCACAACACTTGGCTTATACGAATGAGACCATTCCAACGTTATATCCAATTTCATCTTTGTATGTTGTTGTGGTTGAGGGACTTTATAAAACAGCTATGTTTTAAACTGTCTCCTTGTAACTTAAAGTAAAAAATAATGCCCTGAATGGAGGATGGTGTGATCATACTAATTCTGACCAGAGACAAGGCCTTGTGACCTGTAACCAGAACCTACTGAAAATCAGGTGACAAGCTTCACACCTTGACACAAAAGAGGGCCGGCTGTTTTTTTCTGGAAAAAGACACACAGGCTGAGAAACCCAGAGAGGGAGACAGGAACAGCTGCTGCTGTGAAAGGCAGAAGAAAAGGTTTTTTTTGTTAGCCACCAAGCGATTTGCAGTTGAGAACTGGTACTCAATTTGAAGAGATGGTGCTTGTAGGGATTTAAGAAACAAAGAGTTGCCAGTGTGAGCCTTGCTGTTGGAAGTCAGTTCGGGGTACTCAGAAGACTGAGTGGAATAATGCTCAAAGGGCACTGGAAGACTCACCCTCATGTGGCAGGGAGAAGGGAGTCTACTGAAAAGCTGTGAGGAGCTTGGAACTGGATCTTCATGACTACATATCTGCTGGGAGCATGGCATAAAGTATTTTGGTTATGTTGCACAGTTAATGGGGATGTCCCTTTTTTGTAGTTTGGTTTATTAGTTGTCTATTAGTAATATTTAGTCTATAACAAAAACAGAATTACCTGGAAAAACTCAGCAGGTCTGGCAGCATCGGTGGAGAAGAAATCAGTTAACGAAGGGCTGTGAAGGCTCGAAACGTTAACTGATTTCTTCTCCACCGATGCTGCCAGACCTGCTGAGTTTTTCCAGGTAATTCTGTTTTTCTTTTGGATTTCCAGCATCCGCAGTAGCTTTTAGCTTTTTGTTTTTATCTCTATATTTAGTCTATGTTGATTTCAGTTGGTTTATTTCAATAAAGGTGTTAAAATGTGATTTTTGTCATGCAATTTTTCCATCAGTCACAGGGAAGTTAATCTTTTTTTAAAGTTATTGGTCTGTTTGGGGATTGTAACAAATTGGGGCTGTTGCAGGACTCCAATTCCAGAGGCTGTAAATAAACAAAGTTTTACATTTACTTTTGCTAAATCAGTGAAAAGTCAACATGGCTACGTTCAATGCTCAGAGACAACCTGCCTGTTAGCACCTGAGAAGAGTTAACTAAAGTTAATTTGAAGACTGTGGCAGAGAAATTAGAAGTCGACTTGAAAGCAGGAGCTAGAAAGGCAGAGATCTTTGAAGTATTGGTTCAGCATTTGGACCTTGAGGAGGAAAAGATCAATCTCATTAGCACTCAGGTTGAGTTAGCTAAAATTCAATTACAAATGAAACAACGTGAGTTGGAGTTGGAAAGATCAAAGCTTGAATTGGAAAGAGAGAAAGGCAAAAATCTGAATTCAAAAAAGAAAGAGAAACAAAATAAAACTTGAAGTCCAAGGAGAAAAATTAGAAAGAGACGAAGAAAAGGAAAACCTCGAATTTCTAAAAGAAAGAGAAGCAAGAAACTTTGAAAGGGACAGACAGAGGCTTCGATTATGCCAACAGGAAACTAGAGGATGACTCAGATTTAATTCTTGTTTTTGATTAGGCAACAAATATTCACTTAGGGCAGGATTTCTACGTCATCAGGCAGGCATGGCGGGTGAGCCCGGGAGCGGTTGCAAATCCGGTCACCACTTGCAATCGGGCTGCAACCACAATCTCATGCTGGCTGGCCAGTTAATGGCCAACCAGCATGAACTGTGTGCTGTAACGCTCAGCACTGCCTGGGTGGTGGGGGGGAGGAGGGCGAGCGCTGAAGTCAGTGCATGTGCGAGGGTGTGCTCAGTGAAAGCTCCCTGAAGGCACAGAGCTGCCTCAGGGAGCTGAAGGGTTTTAACATGAAAAATAAACAATTGAAAAAATAAGGAAAACATATCCCCTTTTGTGACTCTGTCACATGAGCAGGAACATGTTAAAACTGAGTTTTAAAAGTTTTTATTTTTTTAAATCACTGGTCGAAACCTCATACCCCATGTGGATGAGGTTTCGCAAAAAATGCAAAGGCCACTTGGCCTATTTGTCCGCTCGCCAACCGAATGGTTGGATGGGCAGCAAAAAAATCCATTTAATTAATTGATTCAGGGCCTTAATAGGCCTCTTAATTGTCGGCGGGCGTGCTGCCAGCTCTCATGCGCGTCCACCGACCAAAATAACGCGAGTGTGCGCGATGACTTCGGGATGATCACCACGTCATCGCGCACTATTTTTCTCCCTTTCAGGTCGGGCGCGCACCCACCCGATGAGGGAAAAATTCTGCCCTTAGAGGCTAAATTCAGTTGAACTGTATTTTCTGTCATTTGAGAAAATTGCTACAAGCTGCAAAGGCAAAAAGAAAGGTGGATATTTTCATGCAAAGCGTTTTCATGGGGGAGGCTTTGGTAGTGTAACTCACCTCTTTCAGACATACAGTCTGGTGACTTTGATACAGTGAAAGTTGCTGTTCTCAATGCTTATGAGCTAATGCCAGAGTCTTTAGACAGAAATTTAGAAACTTAAGGAAGAAACAGAGTCAGACTTTTGTGGAATTTGCTAGAGAAAAGAAGATGATATTTTATAGGCGGTATAAGTCTATCAAGATTGAACAAGCCTTTGAAAACTTTAGAGAAGTGATGAAGAAATGAACTGTGAGAACGATAGTGTAGAACTTCAAAGGAACATAGACAGGTTGGGCAGACAAGTGGCAGATGAAATTTAACATGAAATGTGAAGTGATTCATTTTGTTAGGAAGAACACAGAGGGACAATATAAAATAAAGGCTACAATCCTAAAGGGGATGCAGGAGCAGAGGGACGTGGGTATTTATGTGCATAAATTATTGAATGTAGCAGGACAAGTTGTGAGCACAGTTAATAAAGCAAAGATAAAAACAAAAAGCTAAAAGCTACTGCGAATGCTGGAAATCCAAAAGAAAAACAGAATTACCTGGAAAAACTCAGCAGGTCTGGCAGCATCGGTGGAGAAGAAATCAGTTAACGTTTCGAGCCTTCACGGCCCTTCGGCAGAACTGAAGCATAGTTAGGAGAAAGGAGAAATATAAGCTGGTTTAAGGTGGGGGGGGCGGGGGGGTGTGAAGAGAGAAGTTGAGGGTGTGGTGATTGTGGAGATAAGCAAGCCGTGATAGGAGCAGATAATCAAAAGATGTCACAGACAAAAGGATCAAAGAGGTGTTGAAGGTGGTGATATTTGTCTAAGAAAAGTGCTAATTAAGAATGGAAGACGGGACACTCAAAGTACAGCTCTAGTGGGATCTTCCTCCCACAGCTTCCAACTTGATAGTAGACCAACCTCGGACAGCCCGCTTCTACCTCCTACCCAAAATCCACAAACAGAACCTGTCCTGGCAGACCAATCGTGTCAGCCTGTTCCTGCCCCACGGAACTCATTTCTCGTTATCTTGACTCCCTTCTCTCTCCCCTTGTCCAGTCCCTTCCCACCTACATCCGTGATTCCTCTCACACCTTACGTCACATCAACAATTTCCAGTTCCCTGGCCCCAACCGCTTCCTCTTCACCATGGATGTCCAATCCCTCTACACCTCCATCCCCCACCAGGATGGTCTGAGGGCCCTTAGCTTCTTCCTTGAACAGAGGCCCCAACAATCCCCATCCACCACTACTCTCCTCCGTCTGGCTGAACTTGTTCTCACACTGAACAATTTCTCCTTAAACTCCTCTCACTTCCTCCAAATAAAAGGTGTGGCTATGGGTACCCGCATGGGCCCCAGCTATGCCTGTCTCTTTATGGGGTATGTGGAACATTCCTTGTTCCAGTCCTACTCCGGCCCCCTCCCACAACTCTTTCTCCGGTACATCGATGATTACTTCGGTGCTGCTTCATGCTCTCGTCGGGACCTGGAAAAATTTATTAATTTTGCTTCCAATCTCCACCCCTCCATCATTTTCACATGGTCCATCTCTGACACTTCTCTTCCCTTCCTTGACCTCTCTGTCTCAATTTCTGATGATAGACTGTCCACCAATATCCATTACAAGCCTACCGACACCCACAGCTACCTCGACTACAGCTCCTCACACCCCGCTTCCTGTAAAGACTCCATCCCATTCTCTCAGTTCCTTCGCCTCCTTCGCATCTGTTCTGATGACACTACCTTCAAAAACAGCTCCTCTGACATGTCCTCCTTCTTCCTTAACCGAGGTTTTCCATCCACGGTCGTTGACAGGGCCCTCAACCGTGTCCAGCCCATATCCCGCGCATCCTCCCTCACGCCTTCTCCTCCTTCCCAGAAACATGATAGGGTCCCCCTTGTCCTCACTTATCACCCCACCAGCCTCCGCATTCAAAGGATCATCCTCCGCCATTTCCGCCAACTCCAGCATGATGCCACCACCAAACGCATCTTCCCTTCACCCCCCCTGACGGCATTCCGTAGGGATCGTTCCCTCCGGGACACCCTGATCCACTCCTCCATCAACCCCTACTCCTCAACCCCCACCTATGGCACCTCCCCATGCCCACGCAGAAGATGCAACACCGCCCCTTCACTTCCTCTCTCCTCACCGTCCAAGGGCCCAAACACTCCTTTCAAGTGAAGCAGCATTTCACTTGCATTTCCCCTAACTTAGTCTACTGCATTCGTTGCTCCCAATGCGGTCTCCTCTACATTGGAGAGACCAAACGCAAACTGGGCGACTGTTTTGCAGAACACCTGCGGTCTGTCCGCAAGAAAGACCCAAACCTCCCTGTCGCTTGCCATTTTAACACTCCACCCTGTTCTCTTGCCCACATGTCTGTCCTTGGCTTGCTGCATTGTTCCAGTGAAGCCCAACGCAAACTGGAGGAACAGCACCTCATCTTCCGACTAGGCACTTTACAGCCTTCCGGGCTGAATATTGAATTCAACAACTTTAGATCTTAAACTCCCCCTCCCCCCATCCCCACCCCGTTTCTCCCCCCCCTTTTTTTTTCAATAATTTATATAGATTCTTCTTTCCCCACCTATTTCCATTATTTTTAAATCTAAAACTAAAGCCTTGTTAGTCTTTTCCACCCCACCCCCACTAGAGCTGTACTTTGAGTGTCCTGTCTTCCATTCTTAACTAGCACTTATCTTAGACAAATATCACCACCTTCAACACCTCTTTGATCCTTTTGTCTGTGACATCTTTTGATTATCTGCTCCTATCACGGCTTGCTTATCTCCACAATCACCACACCCTCAACTTCTCTCCCCCCGCCCCCCCCCCCACCTTAAACCAGCTTATATTTCTCCTTTCTCCTAACTATGCTTCAGTTCTGCCGAAGGGCCGTGAAGGCTCGAAATGTTAACTGATTTCTTCTCCACCGATGCTGCCAGACCTGCTGAGTTTTTCCAGGTAATTCTGTTTTTGCAGTTAATAAAGCATATGGCTTTCTCGGCTTTATTAATAGGGGCATAGAGTACAAAAGCAAGGAAGTTATGTTAAAATTGTAAAGAACACTGGTTCAGCTTCAACTGAAATATTGTGTCCAATTCTGGGTGCCACACTTTAGGAAAGATGTGAAGGCATTAGACACGGTGCAGAAAAGATTCACAAGAATAGTTCCAGGGCTGAGGAACTTAAGTTACATAGATAGACTGGAGGAGTTGGGACTCTTTTCCTTCAAGAATAAAACATTTAGAGGAGATTTGGTAGAGGTATTCAAATTCATGAGGGGTCTGGAGAGGGTAGGTAGAGAGAAACTGATCCCATTAGTGGTAGGAGCAAGAATGAAGGGGTACAGATTTAAAATAATTGACAAAAGAAGCAATGAGGAAAAACTCTTTCGTACAGCGAGTGTTTCGGATCTGGAGTGCGCTGCCTGAGGTGTGGTGGAGGCAGGTTCAGTAGAGGCATTCAAGAGGGAATTGGATTATTAATTGAAAATAAAGAATGGGCAGAGCTACATGGAGAAGGCAGGGGAGTAGCACAAGGAACTGCTCCTTTGGAGAGCCATCACAGGTATGATGGATCGAATGGCTCCTTCTGTGCTGTTTCAATTCTGTGATTCTGTGATGCTAATAGAAGAATTTGAAAATAGTGTTTCTTTGGCGATAAGGTTCCACCTGGAAGATTATAAAACTTCTAAGATAAGAGAAGCTGTAGTGATGGCAGATGACTACAAATTGTCTCGCAAGAATGTTAGTAATAGGCGATTGTTTATGAACTCACACAGAAACTGGAGAGAAATCCAATTCCCTCTGGATCAAAGTGAGGAAAATGGCCCTGGGAAGAAACAGATTCTCCTCAAAGTAGTAAGAGAGACAGTCCAGAGGCTAAGGTTGATTCAAAGGTACCCGCATGGTATCTTTGCCATTAAAAATGACATGTAAAGCAGAATTCTGGAAATTAAAAAGCACAATTGTAGCATTTGTAAGATTGCACATTGCTCCTCCAGGACTTACTGTCCCAGTGGATAAAAATGATGACAAATCTGTAGGTTCGCCAGTATTCGTTATTACTGCATTCTTGCACAGGGTGCAAGAAATTATGCAAGTTTTCTGTTTCTACTTCTACTGCTTTAGTTGTGTCAGCATCACAGGCTAATATCTGTATTCTGCTAACATTTATTTGGCAATGCTATCTAAACCAGGCACTGCTGCGATGGTAGTCACAATAATGAAATCTTTTACATGCAAGTAATCTGAAGATGGATTTTGAAGATTTCAAGTGATGGGGCTGTGACTATTTCCTTTGGCAACTTGCTCCATTGTCCTTGGGAAGAAAATTTGTTGATACACTGTCTTGGAAACAAATGGTTTTTGTAGTTTGTGTGGTTGGCTACCTCGTGTTTTGTCGTTGCCAGAGGGCACCAGGCATTTGTTTCTGTCAATTCCCACCAGTACATTCCATATTTTATAGAACACAAATGCCCTCATTCTTGTCTGGTGAGGTACGAAAGCTAATTGCCATTCTTAGAGATACAGAATCAGCGCAGTCACTGATATTGGCAGATGATGGGATTTTCCCTCCAGAAAATTTGTTAAATATAAATGTACGGATAACAGGGTATTGATGGGAACTTTATATTGTTAATTTGAATTGTGATTTAATTAGTGGTCCCATAATTGTGGGGATTGTGCCTAATTTGACAAACGATGGGTGTAGTATTTTTTTATTAGGAAATGACTTGGCTGGGGATAAATTATTGCTGTCTCCAGTGGTTCTGGAACAACCTGTTGAGACTGCAGAAACTGAAGTTGTGTAAGAAAAATCGAGTGACATAAAAGAATCAATGGGCAGAATTTTCTGTGCCCGCTGGCAGCAGGCGTGACAGGTGGTGTGAGCAGATAATATGGCGCAATCGGTTTCACAACCGTGGGAAGACAGGTCGATGATGTTCTGCTCAGCCGGTATTAGGCTGAGGATCAGGATATTGTTAAAAGGCCATCCCGCCAGGCTTTTGGACCCCTGCCGGATCATCCATCCACCTTCAGCGGGAAAGCATGTCAACATGTCTCACGTCGATGTGCACGTGGGCAGCCTTCACTTTGGGGGAACTGAGGTGAGTGAACAGCATCGTTCTCCAAAACACGCCAGGGTCGTCTGTTGCTTTGCAAGCTTCAGGGGCACCTGGGTGAAGTGCCGCCCTGCCAGGGAGGCAACTGTTGTCGGGGGTGTGTGTCTGGGGGCAACTGTTGCTGTTGTCAGGGGTGTCGAGGGGGTCAACTGCTGCCCTGGCGTGGATCCCGAGCACAAGGAATCAAGGTGGGGGCAGGGTAGGTGAGGGGAGTGGCCACGCATTAGGGGGACCTGTATAAACTGACCCTGCCTCTGCAACTGAGGCAGTTCAGGCGCATCGACATGATTAGGATCGGGCTCCTAAACTGCCTGCTGGAGGCACTCACCCCTTGCAATCTCAGCATCATGGTTAGGGGCAGTCTCCCCCATGTCGCAGGCTGACAGGGCAGCCATGCAACGCACTCAACTGTGGCCATCCGAGGGGTGACCAGCACTCTCTGGAATGCTTTAAGGGGCAATCACACAGGGCCAGGAAAGGTGCTATGTACACCCATGCTAACCACATTTCTCTCTTTTTCATGCCGCAGGAGGACCACATCAGGGGCTTGGATCCTGGTGACCTAGATGTATGCCTGGTGGCCTACAGAGAGCGAACAAGATGGAGGAGAGAGTGACTGAGGCACTGGCCGCGCAAAGGCAGGAGCAGCAACCTCATGAAGAAGAGGCAGCAGGGGCTCCTGCACACGCTGCCCAGGAGCGACAACGAGCTGTGGTTGGTCGGTGCCTAGCAACACCCAGGGTCCATAGACACCACCTGCCATTCCTGCAGATGACTGAGAACCAGTGTCGCCGACGACTGTGCATGTCTAGGGACCTGGTCGCTCACATCTGCCACTTACTGCAGGACTTGGCGCCAAGGGGACATGGAGGGCATCCACTGCCAGTGGCTGTGAAAGTGATAGCGGTGCTCAATTTCTATGCCAGTGGCTCCTTTCAGGGCTCCACAGGTGACCTCTGTGGGATTTCATAATCCGCCACCCACAAATGCATCCATGAAGTCATGGATGCCATCTTCTCCATGGCACACAACTTTGTGCATCTCGCCTGGGACTGGGACAGCCAGGATGCAAGGGCCACTGGATTCACCCATATCTTGGGATTCCCACAGGTGCAGAGTGCGATTGACTGCACCTATGTGGTCTCAGGTCTCCATCACTGCACACGGTGGACAACATCAGCTGCAAGGGATTCCACTTACTGAATGTGCAGCTGGTATGCAACCACCAGAAACGCATCCTGCAGGTGGGCACATGGTTTCCAGGGAGTGTGTACGACGCCCACATCCTCAGCCGGTCACAGATCCCTGGAGTCTTCCAGGTTCCACAGAAGCTGCAGAGATGGCTCCTCGGGGACAAGGGCTACCCGCAGAGACTGTGGCTGATGACAACTGTGCGGCGGCCTCAGACTGCAGCAGAGCGACGCTATAATGAGGCTCCTGCGCAGCTCGCAACTTGGTGGAACAGACCATTGGGGTGCTGAAAATGAGGTTCCAGTGCCTGGACCGGTCTGGTGGAGCCCTGCAACACAGTCCACAGAGGGTGTCACTCATCAGCATCGCCTGCTGCACCCTTTACAACCTGGTGCTGCAACGGGTAGAGGAGCTGGCTGAGGAGGGGCTGGAAGAGCTGAAGCTATCCTCCGATGAGAAGGACACTGATGGGGATGAGGGTGAGGGGGTCCTCAGAGGTGACAATGATGGGGCTGAGGCCCTAGCACTAGCCAGGCGAGGCATGTGTGCTCGGGAAGCCCTCATAGCTGCTAGATTTGTGGAGGATGATGACAACATGCAGTGGGGTGACCCCCATAGATCCTCACATTGCTTTTGTGAATGTTTGACTCCAGTCTGGCTTATGGCAGCATGAATACCCTTTGTGAGAACGCTCCTGTTATGGGGACGCAGTGAAGACCCTAATAGTCGCTTGAGTGCAGGAGGGTGATGATAACATGTGTGAGGACATTCCATAAATTTTCACACAGCCTCTGAGAACGTTTGACTCCTGTCTGGCCGAGGGCAGCTCGCTTGTGCTCCATGATCAAGGCCATATCATAGAGACACAGCCATGAAACGTTAGAAGCACCTGATGCTTTGTCTGCCTTCAGAAGCTGGAGCACAGCATCACTGGTCACAGATGCTGGTGTGTTGGGGGCCAGCCTGGTGCTGAGAGCACACAGAGAGTATGAGAGAACTGTGGTGCCTGCCCACTGCATTCTGGCAGCAATGACAAGCACTGTCGAGGTGCAGGCATCAGTAATGTGTCTAGGGAGTGTGAGGCCGGAACATCACTTTGGTCTGAAGGCTGCACAGAGCAAAGGGAAGAGGCCCTGGACTGAGACACCTGCCTTTTATCTTGTGCAGAAAGGTTTCACATCTGAGTGACAAGAACACTGCTCATCAGAACAATGAGCCAGAGGCAGGGAGACAGTCTTGAGAGTTTATTGACAGTAGTGGACAGTATGTACAATTGATCAACACCCGTGCCTGGCTGTGCAACTAATTCTCCTTGCGGTCATTCCTAACCCTGCTGCTATGCCTTGGTGCTCCCCTGGACATCCACAGCGGAGGTGGAGGCAGCCTGCTGACTGCTACGCCCTGTCTGTGATGACTTTGGTGGGTGTTCTCTGGAGGGTTGAGACTTGGGGGGCCCCGGACTACTTTCAGGGTCCTGTGTGGCAGTGGCACCCTCCTCGGACTGTGCAGCTGGAGCTGCTAAGGGCACAGGAAGAGGGGATTTGGATAGGCCGGACATTCCTGGAGTCACCTGGGTGGATGGCCCCGAGTGTGCATCTGCTGATCCTCCTCCCTATGGGTGACTGAGGGCCCCTGGCTGACTCCTTGAGGTGAAGGGGTAGCTGGAGTGAGACTGAGCTGCCCTGCAACCCTCTCATGTACACACTGTTGTAGGCCAACTATGGCACAGGCGATGGAGTTAAGCCAGTGCAGCAGCGCAGGAGCGATGTCCTGGACCAAGGTCTCCATGGCGGCTGCCATCCTGACAGTGTTGACCTCGGTGTGTTGGCATGCCGGCGCTATCACCTCAGACTGAAGGCGGACGGACTCCTCCATTGTGCCTTGCAATCTGAGGAGTGCAGCGGATATCCCTTCCTGGTGTTCCTGAGCTTGTCTTTGCAGCTCCAGCAACTGTGACATGACTGAGTCCAGAGGCTTGTCATCTGACTCAGACTCAGCAAATTTCTGGCCTCCAGCAGTCTGAATGCCGGGGACCTGGGAAATCCCTGCATCTGCCCGCTGTGGATCAGACAGTGCGATGTGCTCACCAGATTGTGATCCTGTGTCTATTCTGGAGCTAGGTCCCATCAAGGTGTGTGTCCCTGCGCTGGTGGAGGGTGTGGGTGAGCGCAGTGACAGGACTTCAAAGAGGGTGCCTCCAGACATCCCTTTGGAGATTTCTTTGGGGCTTGATTGGAGGCCCCGGGTCATGGGCTCTGATGGCTGTTTGGCAGATGTGCCTGCGAAATCAAGGAGAGATATTTAGTGTATGGCAATGGCCTGTGGAAGAGGACACAACACTCACAGCATGGTTGTCTGATGGATGTTGCATTGCTGGACCCTCACTTGGTAGAGCAGCGCCGACCTCACCGTCAGCACAGGACCGGTCCCAGTCATCCCCGGCCAGCTGAATGGCTTTGTTTTCAAAGTCCGTGAGGACCTCCATTGGTCTGCGACCTCTCCCTCTTGTTGTGTGCCAGCTTGTCCTGCATGGATAGAGATGGAGAAAGTGTAAGCAGAACGTCTGCCGGGCCAGATGATAAATGTGCCTGGCTTGTTCAGGTGGTGAGTGGTCCCATGGATGGCCTGAGGACAATGAAGGTGTGTGTGAGAGAGTGAATAGTGATGTCCCTTAAACCGGTAATGTGTGAGATCTCTGTGGATGTGTACTAGGCTTGTGAGTGTGTGAGTTGAGAGTAATGAAAAGAGTGACTTACCCTGGTAGAACGGAGATCATTCGTCCTCTTGTGGCACTGGGTGGCTGACCTCCTCTGAAGGGCATTGGTGCTGACCACTGCTGCCACCGCCTCCTAAGCCAGATTGGTCACATTGCTGCCCATCCTGCAGCCAGAGCGGGGGTAATGCACATCCCGGCGGGCCTCCACGGCATCCAGCAGTCGCTCAAGGGACCCGTCAGTAAACCGGGGATCTGAGGTCTTTTTCCCTTTGCTGGCCATGTCTCCCGGGCAGCGGTGGTGAGCTGGTAGCAATGAGCGGTGTGCTGGTGGCTGCCTTTTAATCATGGCGGCCAGCGTGATGCAACAGCAGGGTGATGGCAGGAGGGCGAATGAGAGCCCGCCCACCATGGAAATGGCGTGTTTCCCAGGAATGTATAGATAATTTGGCAGGTTTGGGACGATACGGTGTGAAAACCCACCATCGCCGTCAGCAGGTTGAACGCCATTTTGCCTGCTCGCTACCGCACTTGGTGCAAATTTGGGAAAATTCTGCCCAGTATTCTTGTAACTCTGCTGTGAAAATAATTGTTTCAACTAAAGATACGCCCAAAGAATCAGGAACTCAAACTGTTTATGTTAAAAGGACATTGGAGCAACAAATTGAAAACAGAGTTAATGGCAGTTGGAGGCAAGATAAAGACATGTAGGTAAAAAATGAACAAGGTGTGACAGAGCAGATGGCAACAGTACTCAAAGCTAATGATGAAACAAAGGAAAAAATACTTTGAAACAGAGTAGCACATCTGCAATGAATACTGATACAGAGAGCTATGAGGAAGGATACATGATTTCAACATAAATTAAAACTTTAAATGGGGATGCGATTGCTCTTGCTAGAAAAGAACTGGACAAGGCTTGAACTGAACGGAAAGATAAGAAGCAAAAAGAAATTAAAAAGATTTGTGAACTGGCAGAAGGGAGCATCAAACTTTTCTGGATGATCATCAACATATACTTAACGAAGTTCTTAAAGCAGCTAAGTAGAATTTTATTTGACAGAAAAATGAGCTGCTTGCACAAAAGGATGTAGTGTGTCTCCAGAAAAGAACACTGAATGATTAAATAATGGAAACAAGCAAGATAACATTGATCCTGAATTTAAACAGGATAGGGTGAATTAAATTGTTATGTAGGAGAATTTGGATGTATGGCTGGTTGGGACTTTCTTTACAGACTTGGACATTAAAAAACATTCAAATATGGAAAATAATGGAAATCAGGCATTAAACCTGCACAGTGTGGTTCAGAGTGTGTTTTAAAATGTGAAAACTCTGATAGAGATTTAATGCCTGACTTTAAAGAAGAATAAAGGAAATTGGTGAATCCAGAGGTTAACAAGTTCTTTGACATGAGATTTCTTAATTTACATTCAGAAACTGGGAGGTTTGCCAGCAAACAGCAATATTGTTCTTAACAAGGTCAACCATACCAAACAAATTGTGAAACATTTGGGCACATCACAAATATTATGTCAAGGTCCAGATTGTGCAAAATCTAATACCAATTTTAAAATCCAACATATAGGGTGTAAAATCACAGTACAATCTTTTAACTGAGGATGTGGAAATGCTGTACTTCTGACGCAAACTGAAAAAGGAGATCTTATGAGCAGATTGAAAGAATGTGAAATGACGAGAAGTAAAAGAAACTCTCATTTGCAATAGAGTTGTGACTCTAAGAACTCACACAAGGGAGACTTTGGCCAGGATTTTCCCCTCGGCGATTTGGGGGCGGGGCCCGCTCGCCGAGGGGAAAATGATGTGGGATGACATCGGGAGGAACCCCCGACGTCATCCCGGTCCCTTTAAATATTCACGAAGGCGGGCGGACAGCGAAATCAGCTGTCCGCCCATCGACATGTCAATGGCCAATTGAGGCCATTGACAGGCTATTTAACATTATTAAATACCCTGCCGGCCAACCTTAAGGCTGGCAGGCAGGCCAGGAGCCCCAGCAGGCTGCAGATTATTAAATGAAACTTCTACCACTGGTGGGATGAAGTTTCATGTCTGTTTTTTAAAAATGTAATACATTTTATGTGTTTATTATTAGCATGTCCCATCTCGTGTGACATTGTCACATGAGGGGGACATGTTAATAATTTTAATATTTATTTATTTTTAGAGTTTACTTACCTTTCACTAAACTTCCTGAGACAGGACTTTTGCCTCAGGGAGCAGTGTGTTCTTTCGTGCGCATGCGCGAAAGAGCGCACTTTGACAGTTGGGGATTCCCTCCGCCCCGGAACAGGAAGCACATGTCGGGCAGGCCGCTGGGCGAGCCTTAATTGGCCCGCCCACTCAAAATGGCAGCGGGCCCCGTTTTGGCAGTGGGGTTCGGCTGTCCTCCTGCTGCCGAGCCGGTGGGGCCCACCCACCAGCCAAGGGCTAAATTCTGCCCTTTAAATCGTAATTGTCACGTGTTCATAGTTGTTACGGGGTTAGTCTTTAAAAATCACAGATTCACAGAATTTTAACTGCACAAAAGGAGGCCATTCAGCCCATCATGTCTGCACCAGCTCTCCAAATGAGCATTATGACCTAGTGCCATTGCCCTGCCTTTTCCCCGTATCCCTGCACATTATTTCTATTCTAAAAATTGGGCAAGACGAAATGTTTAATGGTGAAATGTGACAAAAGGGGAAAGGATATTACCTGTACTGTAGGTAGTAAGTTTTGTTAAAATTATAACAGTGTGGTATTTTGCTAGTGGTGTAGAAAAATCATGACTATAGTAATGCTTTTTCTAATCACCTCGAAGGTCAATGGCAGCAGATACATGGGAACACCACCACCTGCAAGTTCCTTTCCAAGCCACATGCCATCCTGCCTTGGAACCATATCACCGTTCCTTCACTGTCACTGGGCCAAAATCCTGGAACTCCCTTTCTGTGGGCACTGCGGGTGTGCCTATACCATATGGCCCACAGCAGTTCAAGAAGGAGGCTCACCACCAATTTCTTAAGATCAATTGGGGGTGGGCAGTAAATGCTGTCCTAGCCAATGATGCCCACATCCAATGAAACAATATATTTTCAAAAATTGTTATGAATATACGTCTTAATGAGATGGTTATATTTTAAATGGTTTCCTTTTAATTTAATGTAAAACAGAATATTCTGAATGGGGTATGGTGTGATCATACAAATTCTGGCCAGAGACAAGCCCATGTGATCTGTAATCACAACTAATAGAAAACCAGATGACAAGCTTTCACACCTTGACACAAAATCAGGGCCACGTTTCTTCTTCTGGATAAAGACACACAGACTGAGAGACCCGAAGAGGGAAACAGAAACAGCTACTGCTGTGAAAGGCAGAGAAAAAGAAGGATGCTGCTGGGAACTGATTCTCTATTCAAAGAGACAGATGACTGAGTGGAATGATGTTCAAAGGACATTGGAACAATTGTTCTGGTCTGGTCGGGAGAAGGGAGCCAGCTGAAAAGCCGGGAGGAGCTTGGAACTGAATCTTTATAACTACATTAAGGAAAGATTGTGGTGTCATTGTGGTAACATCACTGTACAAGTAATGCAGAAACCCAGGCTAGTGCTCTGTGGACATTGATTCAAATCCCATCAGAGCAGCTAGTGGAATTTGAATTCAATTAATAAATCTGGAATTTAAAGCTAGTCTGAGTAATGGTGACCGTGAAACTATTGTCGATTGTCACAAAAACCTACGTGGTTCACTAATGTCCATTACAGAATGAAATCTGCTCTCCTTACCCGGTCTGGCTCACTGGCGACTCCAAACCTCAGCACTGTGGTTGACTCTTAATTGCCCTCTGAAATGGCCTAGCAAGCTATTCAGTTCAAGGGCAGTTATGGATGGGCAACAAATGCTGGCCTTGTCAATGACTCCCACATTCCATCAAAGAGTAAAAAGAAAAAACATAAATAAAAACAGAAAATGCTGGAAAAAACTCAGCAGGTCAGGCAGCATCTGTGGAGGGAGAAACAGAGTTAACATTTTGAGTCCATATCTGCTGGGACGGTGGTGTAAAATATTTTGATCGTGTTAATTAATTAATTAATGGGAAAGTACCTTTTTCCTATTTTGGTGCATTATTTGCCTATTAAGTGATATTTATTCTATGTTGATTATCATCTGTCACGTAAAAGTCTTAAAACATCCAATCCTGTTGTGCAATTCTTTCCTTCAGTTGCTGAGAAATTCATCTTTTAAAAAAAAAAGTTATTGGTCTCTGTGGGGATTATAACAATGGACTAACTAAGATGTCCTTGCCTAAAACTGTTGTGGTATCTGAGAACCACTGCCTGGGTAGATGGTTTAGCTGGTTCTAATTTACGTTCACAGAACGTTTATTCTGAGGATGTAAATCAAAGTGAGCTGAAGGTAACTTAATAACAACACTTCAATATAAATTGTCTAAAATTACCTGCTGGCCAAAGAGTGAAAAATCTCAAAACTTTGACAGTTTTGAAAAGTTACAAGACATTTGAATTGATTGTTGTGTGGAGATTGTGTTACAAAGCTTTGCTTTTCTTAGTACAATGTGACAACATAATTAATGTCATTATTTAGATACTCACATCTAACACTGTCTTCTCTTCTATTTTAGACATGGATTATGTTTTTGCATACTGCAGTGGGATTATTCTAACCAGTACAATCTATTTTCTCATATACTGTGCAGTGAAGAAAAACAAACCAAGTGTTTATTCAACAGCAATATTACCCGGTAAGGTGAATTGATGAACAGTCACAATGTCTATATAATGTTGCTAGCATGGCAATTCTTAGCTATTCAGGAGATTTCAACAAAATAGTTTTAGTGCTCTTTATCAGTGATTGTAAAGGTTTCCATACAATGTACCAATACCGTGGTCCCTAGGCCAACCAACAGTAACTTCCAACTACCTGCACTAAATATAAAAATACGGATTCTCTGTTTTTAGTTTGCTGTTCAAGGGGTATTGGTTTGACATCCTACTACTGAGCAATTAGCAGACAAGCAACTTTCTCGGTGAAGTCCGCAAGTGTTGAAGAGTTTTCTGATGGAGCATGAATTTTCAGTTAGTTTGTGCTCCGCTGGTTTGAATTAGTTCATGTGTTGGAATGATGAAAGACCTAGAGGACAACATTCAAGGGCCTTGGCAAGACTAAAAACTGGAGAAATGTTTCTCCAATCTGTGATGTGGATTGGACTCTCATCAAAAATATACCAATTTTCTCCTGAGAAAAGAAAACATAAGTATTCAATCAGGAAAAGTATAAGGATAAGAATAGACTGAGATGATTGCACAGTACATGACCGTTCTTATTCAAATGTGGAAAACAAATGGATAAAGTTGAATAATGAAGGTATAAGGATAACTATCATTTTAGAACAACTTAATTACTTTTGGAAATTGTGGATGAAGATGTAAAATATTCCCCCGGGGATAAAATGAGTGAGATGAAACCTCTGATGGGATTAATTGTAATTGTCTGTAAAGGAACCGTCATACGACATTTCATTCTATGTTTTTGTCAATTTTGTGGATTATTTGACCATTTTTTTCAATGAAAGGGTTTTGGGATTGTGTCTTGTTTGCATTGCATTTTAAAACAGCAAATTTGCAGAGGTTTTAAAAAAGGTCACAGGCTGCAAGGATTGAAAATGGGCCAATTTGTGTGGAATGTTACAGTTCACATCCTAATTCAAGTTGAACAATTAGGGTCAACTTTCTCATTGCAGGCCCATTAAGCCAGGGTGTTCTTGATTCACTTTGAGCAAGATAGGAAATAGTACAGAACTTGAGTATTGCTGAAAAAAGAGGAATGCTGTGAAAAGCTTCGACAGCGTGTCTCTTTTATCACCAGTAACAGGAAATATTTTATTAAACTAGCACTCCAAGGCAGGAAAGGAGAGGTAGCTGGTTTTAGCAACTGATGAAGCACTGAATGGGAAAAGAGTCAAGAGGGCCCCCCTCTGACATGGTGCACAGGGTAAAGGAACAAAAGAAACACATAATCAACCTGTCTGTGGAGGTAAAGTGGCTTACTGAGGAGAAACTTCCTCTTCTCAACTCCAGAGCCAGTCAGGTCAAAAGAAGTTACTTGAGCTCACTAGGGACAGTGTGACAACTTTTTATTATTTACCTTGCTCTGAAGGGAGTTTCTTTAACTGTTGAATCAAGGTGAGATTTGATTACATTTATTAGGCTCTAGGTTTACTTTATATAAAATTAGGAAGCTTAATGATTTGCCTCTGGCCTATAATTATCACACCCTGTTCCAGTCTCTGTTCAGAAAGATTGAAGAAACACACTTAAGGGCACATCGAAGCCATGATATCCAGTTCAGATCACAAAGATTCTTATATCTATACCCCTGGGTTACCCTACTGTATAAATAGATATTTGGCAGCTTAGGCACACCCTTGAATGCAAGAAGCTTGGACTCCTAATGGGAATGCCCAGCTCCATTGTACTTATGGGAATACTTAAAGCAGATCTAAATCTTGTGACAGCTTATTGAATACTTATGTGGCCTCATTAAATGCTAACACTAATTAAACTTACACGGAGGAGAAATACCTTTCTAACCTTAAGACATTAGTTAGTTAATCACCTTTCAGATTTACATTTATGATTTGGATTCAGAGATTGAATATAATTTGACAAAGTTTGCAAATAATACCAAATCAGGAGGGGCAGTTGTTTCTGAACAAAGGACTCAGGAAATATAGAATGAATTGGGCAAAATATGTGATTGGGCAGAACAATTGCAAATAAAATTTAATATGAATAAGAATAAATCACTGCATATAGGAAAGGAATAGGGTAAAGGATGTACTCCATGAATGGTGCTGAAGTATCAAAAGATTACACGCAAAACTCAACATGTCCAACCAACACTGAGTAGCAATCAACAAAGCCAATAGAATCTTGAACTGTATAAACCAGCACACAAATAATAAAGTTCTGAGCAAATTCTATTGTACTTTATTCACATCATGGGGGTAACTTTAAACTTCAACAGGGGTGAAAAACTGGCAATATCAGATTGTTTGTCCATTGTACACCCTATTCTGTGTCCTTTGAAGTTGGAAAGAAATATCAGGCAGGGTGTACAGTTGCTGCGATACTGCCAGTTATTCACATGCATTAAAATTTATGGTCTTGAGCTCTGCTTCCAGTTTGGGTCACTAAGACACAAGGAGATATTCAAATACTGGAGTCAGGATAGAGAATAGCCGTGAGGTGATGGCAAACAGCCCAGCAACGGCAGGAAGTCAATTAATGTCATTAAAGTGGTTATTAATGGCATTTTCCCCGGCCTTTCCAATTTTCCTAAAAGCGCCTGGGACCTCTGCAGTCTACATGTTTTGCCAGCTGACAAGTGGTGAGTGTGCAAATGAAAGTCCAAATGCTTGACATCTACATGCGATCTAACCTTCACTTGCCATAAATGGAAAGCCTCAGGTCATTCGTAGAGGCACAGGCCTGCTATTGCAGCAATCTCTCACGGAGACTGCTGCCATGGAGAGTGCTCGGGTTGAAGAAAAGCCTTCTAGCACCTTCATCCTCATCTCACTCACCTTGCATTGCATTGCTCCCACATGTGTCCCAATCATTGTAGCTGCACTCTCACTGCAGCCAGAGCGAAGGCTGCTGGCCACCCTCCCATTGGGCATGCTGATTGGCTTTCCCACCTCCTTTTATCACTCCCTGCCCCTAATTGAACAGATTCTCGGAGATGGTTTCTTAATTGTCGGGCTCCCATAAGGTTGGAAATTATGTAGGCATTGACCATAATCTTTATAGGTAGGGTGGGGGTGGTGCCAAAGGCCTGGAGAATTGCCAATGTTATACCTTTGTTCAAAAAAGGGTATAAAGGTAAACCCAGCAACTGTAGGCCAGTCAGTTTAACTTTGGTGATGGGAAACCTTTTTGAATTGATAATTCAGGTCAAAATTAACAGTCACTTGGACAAATGTGGGTAAATTAAGGAAAGCCATAGATTTGTTAAGGGTAAATTGTGTTTAATTAGCTTGCTTCAGTTTTTGATGAAGTGACAGAGAGGGTTGTCGGGGCTAATACGGCTATTGTGGTGTACATGGGCTTCCAAAAGAAATTTGATAAAGTGCCACATAACAGACTTGTCAACAAAGTTGAAACCCATAGAATAGTTTCAAAATTTGCGGGTGGCACAAAACATGGAAGTGTTGTGAACAGTAAGGAAGATAGCGATAGACCTCGAGAAGACATAGACAGACTGGTGGAATGGGCAGACAAGTGGCAGATGAAATTTAACGTAGAGGAGTGTGAAGTGATTCATTTTGATGGGAAGAATGAGGAGAGGCAGTATAAAATAAAGAGCATAATTCTAAAGGGGCTGCAGGGGTAGAGGGGTCTGGGTGTATATGTGCACGAGTCACTGAAAATGTCAGGGCAGGTTGAAAAAGGGGTTAATAAAGCCTATGGGATTCTGGGCTTTATAAATTGAGGACAAAAGCAATGAAGTTATGATGAACCTTTATAAAACTGGAATATTGTGTCCAGTTCTAGGCAGCACACTTTAGGAAAGAAACATTAGAGAGGGTACAGAAAAGATTCATGGGAGAATGGTTCCAAGGATGAGGAACTTCAGTTATATGGATAGATTGGAGAAGATAGGATTGTTCTCCTTGGAGAAGAGAAGGTATAGAGGAAATTTGATAGAGGTGTTCAAAATCATGAGGGCAGAGTAGATAAGGAAAAACTGCTCCCATTGGGAGAAGGGTAGGACTCCAACTTACGGTGATTGGCAAAAGAAGCAACAACAACATGAGGAAAAGATTTTTACGTGGTGCATGATTAGGATCTGGAATGCACTGTGGAGGCAGATTCAATCAAGGCCTTTAAAAGAGAATTGGATAATTATTTGAAAAGAAAAACATTGCAGGGCTATTACAGGAACATGCTGGTCATTAATGCCCAATTCTCTGAATTCCCAATTTGTTGAGCAGGCTCTGCACTAGGAGCAGAGTCTCCTAACATTCACAGGCAATTCTTCTGGCATTTCCTTTACAGAAACAAGCTGTCCAAATACAGATAATTAACGCTTCCCAATTTCTTTCATTCTTAGCTTTCTTTTCAGGACTCCTGTGGGGAATAGCAAACAGTGCGTGGTTCCTGGCAAACTATTTCCTTGGTGCAGTTATCACTTTTCCTCTTGTTACTGCTGTGAGTATTGCTTATATTTGTAACTGTATCAAAAATAACAGAAAACAAAATGGAAAATTCTGAATTATTGTTGAACTTGAATCAGAAAGGCTTTGGGAATATGAATCAGCTATTAGCTGTGCAGTGCTACCGACACTAAAATCACAAGCAGAACACACTGCTTAGCTTTTTTTAAGCAATGTTGACTATAAATATAACTGCTCGCAACGCCATTGTATCCCAAGGAGACACAGAGAATTGTTTTTAGCTCATTCTCAGGACATGGGCATTGCTGACAAGCTGCTCTGAGGAGGTGGTGGTGGATCTTCTTCCAGAGCTGCTGTTGTCCTTTGTAGCGATTTTATACAACCGACTGGCTTGCGAGGAAAGTTCAGAAAGAAACTAAGAGACAACCATGTCGGTGTGGACCGGAGTCACATGTAGGCCAAACTGGGTAAGGACAGCAGGTTTCCTTCCCTAAAGGACATTAGTGCACCCGTTGGATTTTTACAACAATCCAAAGCTTCATTAAAGACAAAATACTTGCATTTATAAATCATCTTCCATGACCTTAGGATGCCCCAAAGTGCTTTGCAGCTAATTGGTACATTTGAAGTATAGTCACTGTGGTATGTCGGAAACACAGTGCAGCCAACTTCTGCCCAGCAAGCTCCCACAAACAGCAATTAAATTCTCAAACTGCCCCAATGTGATTTGAACTCATACTTTCAGGATTATGTGTCCAAGCCTCTGGATGACTATTCCAGGAACATAATTACTACCACACCCACACAAATCCACAACTTAACCCACTGTGTTGGGAAGAAGTATTTTAGTTTACATAGACATTTATTCCAAAGCATCATAACTTCCTGTCCTCATTCACCCAGGCTAGGCACAATTCGCCAGAGGTTGTGACCTACTAAACTAAGGGAAGCGATGGTGTAGTGGTATTGTCACTGGGCTAGAGACCCAGAGAGATGTTCTGGGGACCGGGGTTTGAATCCAGATGGTGGAATTTGAATTTAATAAAAATCTGGAATTAAAAGTTTAATGATGACCATGAAACCATTGTCAATTGTTGCAAAATCCCGTTTGGTTCACGAATGTCCTTTAAGGAAGGAAATCTGCCGCCCTTACCTTCATGTGACTCCAGACTCCGGACCCACTGCAATGTGGTTGACTCTTAAATGGCCTAGCAAGCCACTCAGTTGTAACAAACCACTACAAAGTCTCAACAAAGGAATTAAGCTGGACGCACCATCCGGCAACGACCCAAGCACTAGAAATGACAATGGCAAACTCAGCCCTGTCAACCCCGCAAAGTCCTTCTTACTAACATCTGGGGGCTAGTAGCAGTTGGGAGAGCTGTCTCACAGACTGGTCAAGCAGCAGCCTGACATAGTCATCCTCACGGAATCATACCTTACAGAGAATGTCCCAGACACCACCGTCACCATCCCTGGGTATGTCCTGTCCCACTGGCAGGACAGGCCCAGCAGAGGTAGCGGCACAGTGGTATACAGTTGGGAGGGAGTTGGCCTGGGAGTCATCAACATCAACTCCAGGCCCCATGAAGTCTCATGGCATCAGGTCAAACATGAGCAAGGAAACCTCCTGCTGATGAATCAGTGCTCCTCCATGTTGAACACCACTGGGAGGAAGCATTGAGCGTGACAAGGGCACAGAATGTACTCTGGGTGGGGGACTTCAATGTCCATCACTAAGAGTGGCTCGGTAGCACCACCACTGACCGAGCTGGCCAAGTCCGAAAGGACAGAGCTGCTAGACTGGGTCTGCAGCAGGTGGTGAGGGAACTAACAAGAAGGAAAAATATCCTCATCCTCACCATCCTGCCTGCCGCAGTTGCATCAGTCCATGACAGTATCGGGAGGAGTGACCACCGCACAGTCATTGTGGAGACGATGTCCCGCCTTCAGATTGAGGATACCCTCCACCATGCGTGGCACTACTACTGTGCTAAATGGGGTAGATTTTGAACAGATATAGCAACTCAACACTGGGCATCCCTGAGGCGCTGTGGGCCATCAACAGCAGCAGAATTGTACTCGAACACAATCTGTAACCTCATGGCCCAGCATATCCCCCACTCTACCATTACCATCAAGCCAGGGGATCAACTCTGGTTCATTGAAGAGTGCAGGAAAGCATGCCAGGAGCAGCACCAGGCATTCCTAAAAATGAGGTGTCAACCTGGTGAAGCTATAACACAGGACTACTTGCATGCCAAACAGCAGAAGCAGCAAGTGATAGACAGAGCTAAGTGATCCCATAACCAAAAGATAGATCTAAGCTCTGCAGTTCTGCCACATCCAGTCGTGAATGGTGGTGGACAATTAAACAACTCACTGGAGGAGGAGGCTCCATAGATATCCCCATCCTCAATGGTGGGGGAGCCCAGCACATCAGTGCAAAAGATAAGGCTGAAGCATTTGCTACAATCTTCAGCCAGAAGTGCCGAGTGGATAATCCACCTTGGCCTCCTCTGGAGGTTCCCAATATCACAGATGCCAGTCTTCAGCCAGTTCGATTCACTCCACGTGATATCAAGAAACAGCTGAAGGCACTGGATACTGCAAAGGCTATGGGCCCTGACAATATCCTGGCAATAGTACTGAAGGCTTGTGCTCCAGAACTTGCTGCGCCCCTAGCCAAGCTGTTCTAGTACAGCTACAACACTGGCATCTATCCGGCTACGTGGAAAAATTCCCCAAGTATGTCCTGTACGCACAAAGCAGGACAAATCCAACCCGGCCAATCACTGCCCCATCAGTCTACTCTCCACCATCAATAAAATAATGGAAGGGGGTCATCAACAGTGCTATCAAGCGGCACTTGCTTAGCAATGAGCTGCTCCCTGATGCTCAGTTTGGGTTCCACCAGGGCCACTCAGCTTTTGGCCTCATTACAGCCTTGGTTCAAACATGGACAAAAGAGCTGATCTTCTGAGGAGAGGTGAGAGTGACTGCCCTTGACATCAAGGCTGCATTTGACAGTGTGTGGCATCAAGGAGCCCTAGCAAAACTGGAGTCAATGGGAATCAGTGGGAAAACTCTCCGCTGGTTGGAGACATACCTAGCACAAAGGAAGATGGTTGTGGTTGTTGGAGGTCAGTCATCTCAGCTCCAGGACATCACTGCAGGAGTTCCTCAGTATAGTGTCTTAGGCCCAACCATCTTCAGCTGCTTCAATGACCTTCCTTTCATCATAAGATCAGAAGTGGGGATGTTTGCTGATGATTGCACAATGTTCAGCACCATTCGCGACTTCTCAGATATTGAAGCAGTCCATGTCCATATGCAGCAAGACCTGGACAATATCCAGACTTGGGCTGACAAGTGGCAAGTAACATTCGTGCCACACAAGTGTCAGGCAATGATCATCTCCAACAAGAGGTAATCTAACCATCGCCCCTTGACCTTCAATGGCATCACTGAATCGGCCACTATCAACATCCTGGGGGTTACCATTGACCAGAAACTGAACTGGACTAGCCATATAAATACTGTGGCCACAAGAGTAGGTCAGTGGCTAGGAACCGTGTTGTGAATAACTCACCTCCTGACTCCCCAAAGCCTTTCCACCATCTACAAGGCACAAATCAGGAGTGTGATGGAATACTCCCCACTTGCCTGGATGAGTGCAGCTCCAATAACACTCAAAAAGCTTGACACCATCTAGGACAAAGCAGCCCACTTGATTAGCACCACATCCACTCCCTCCACCTGTGATGCACAGTGGCAGCAGTGTGTACCATCTACAAGATGCACTACAGGAATTCACCAAGGCTCCTTAGACAGCACCTTCCAAACCCACGACCACTACCGTCTAGAAGGACAAGGGCAGCAGATAGATAGGAACACCATCACCTGGAAGTTCCCCTCCAAGCTACTCACCATCCTGGCTTGGAAATATATCGCTGTTCCTTCACTGTCGCTGGGTCAAAATCCTTGAACTCCCTTCCTAACAGCACTGTAGGTGTACCTACACCACATGGACTGCAGCGGTTCAAGAAGGCAGCTCACCACCACCTTCTCAAGGGCAACTGGGGTTGAGCAATAAATGCTGGCCCAGCCAGTGAAGCCCACATCCCGTGAATGAATAAAAAGAAACTCAGCATCTCTTAGAGCAATGGGTCCTCAACAGCCTTATTGGTGAAGTTGGATTTGTGACCTTGCTGTTGTTAAACTGATGCTAAATTCAAATTCCATTTCCACAATACATTCTGCCTTCTTAATCACTGCTTTAAGGAACTCCTTAAAGGAGGAGAGAGAGAGGTAGCGAGGCTGAGTACTTTAGGGAGGGAATTCCTTATCTTAAGATTTAGACAACTGAAAGCATGAACTCCATGGTGGCAAGATGGAAATTAGGATTACCCACAATGGGCTGCAGGATGACCTGTTGGGTTTCACTGAGTGTGCTCCTGACTTTCCAACCTCTGACATCCACTCATGCACTTGCAGGACAAGGTAGTCCATGACAGAAGAGAGCAGCCACATACTAAAGGGGGCTGATCAACGTTCTTGAATACCAAGGTTTTCCCTCATCAATCATTGGGCTCAGGGTGAACACCAGACAATATCCCCTCTAACTTCTAATTGCTATGAATGGGGCTGCGTGTGCACACATCATTAAAGGAATGTTGTTGTATGATGCCGGTTTGTTCAACATACAGCACATTCCTGATCGCAGTACAGATGGGTACCTATGCTCTTGAGTGATTAAAAACAAAAAACTACTGCGGATGCTGGAAATCCAAAACAAAAACAGAATTACCTGGAAAAACTCAGCAGGTCTGGCAGCATCGGCGGAGAAGAAAAGAGTTGATGTTTCAAGTCCTCATGATCCTTCAGCAGAACTAAATAAAGTTAGGCGAGGGGTGAAATATAAGCTGGTTTAAGGTGGGGGGGTGGAGGGGAGAGAGAAGTTAGGGGGGGGTGGTTGTAGGGACAAGCAAGCAGTGATAGGAGCTGATAATCAAAAGATGTCACAGACAAAAGGAACAAAGAGGTGTTGAAGGTGGTGATATTATCTAAGAAAATGTGCTAATTAAGAATGGATGGCAGGACACTCAAGGTACAGCTCTAGTGGGGGTGGGGTGGAAAGACTGACAGGGTATTACAGTTATCGATTTAAAAATAATGGAAATAGGTGGAAAAAGAAAAATCTATATAAATTATTGGAAAAAACAAAAGGGAGGGGGAAGAAACGGAAAGGGGGTGGGGATGGGGGAGTTTAAGATCTAAAGTTGTTGAATTCAATATTCAGCCCGGAAGGCTGTAAAGTGCCTAGTCGGAAGGTGAGGTGCTGTTCCTCCAGTTTGCGTTGGGCTTCACTGGAACAATGCAGCAAGCCAAGGACAGACATGTGGGCAAGAGAGCAGGGTGGAGTGTTTAAATGGCAAGCGACAGGGAGGTTTGGGTCTTTCTTGCGGACAGACCGCAGGTGTTCTGCAAAGCGGTCGCCCAGTTTGCGTTTGGTCTCTCCAATGTAGAGGAGACCGCATTGGGAGCAACGAATGCAGTAGACTAAGTTAGGGGAAATGCTCTTGAGTGATTGTTAGTGCTAGGATAATGCTCCTGCCACCTGATTCTCTTATTCACTGACCTACAGGCATACGTTCAAATGCAATGCCATGCAATATTCTATTGTCACACAATCAAGACTTGAAGATGTATCATGCAGCCTGCATTGTAATGTTCCTCTTCACTTTCTGTGGAGATGCCAGGGAAAGCAGTGCAGGAAAATAGCTGTTCACAGCACTCTGGGTAACTCAGTGCTTCTGCTCCTTCCAGAGTCCTAAAATGACTATATATTTGGTGGGAGATGGGCTGGGCCAAGCAGTTGCCACTGAAGTAGATGGGAGAGGTCCAAATGACCCCATACGCTTTGGTGGAGGATTTCCTCAATCCTGAGTGGTTTTCATTTAGGCTCAGAAGCTAGGCACCTCCAACCACTGAGAGATAAAATGAACACTACCACATTCCAAGACAGTCACTTTAATGCTGATCTTCATTTTTTATTTGAAAAATTAAATTCCTCCTTTCATTCCCTATTGCTAATAGGTTTCTTCAACAGCTTTGCTGAAGGTTTCACCATCCTGTCGCAGGATTGAACTTCCTTTATTCTGCTGTGATGAAAATCTAATTTAATCCTTGTAGTTGTGTTTTTATAGTGGTGGAACTTTTCTCTTTTCCTTCACCCTTTGGGCTCACTATCACCTTGGAGCTTTCTCCCTATGTTCAAATGTTTCTTGATATACAAATAGCCTGGATAAAAATTGGTAAAATGCTGCATCGGTTGGACAATGAACCATTCTGGTTAAGAATGGGGTTCGAATTACCAACTCCTTAGGGTCTGAAATCAAAAACTCTTCCACTGGGGAGACCACGATGCCCTGTTTTCTTAACAGCTAGCACCCCATTTTGGATCATAGATATTGTGGCTATTCTGGATCATAGATATGATAAACTCTTACGGCAGGCAAACACAGTTTTGAAATGTTCACATTTAAAAATAACATGTTGCCAAGAAATGGAGCAGGCAGTAATTCAGAACAGAAAACAGAACTTTGCTTTTGCGTCAAGGGCTACGACATGCATTTTTGTCCCCCCGCCCACTCCCACCCATGCTAAGTAGTATTTTTGTTTATTAATGAAGCAGCTTCATTGATACAGAATTTTTGATGTGCACAAGCTGTCATTTTATTTTGTCTATCGGGAAAGATGATTTGGTTTCAGGAACACTTCTGTTGTAACACTGACCTTTGATATATGCTAAAAAAAAACCACTCAAAATATCACTGGTGGTATTGAAGTATAGAGATTTAAAAAAAAACTGAAATGAATAAAAAATGATTTATGTGTATAAGTTTTTTATTCTTTCATGGGATGTGGGCTTCACTGACTAGGCCAGCATTTATTGCCCATCCCTAGTTGCCCTTGAGAAGGTGGTGGTGAGCTGCCTTCTTGAACCGCTGCAGTCCATGTGGTGTAGGTACACCCACCGTGCTGTTAGGAAAGGAGTTCCAGGATTTTGGCCCAGCAACAGTAAAGGAACGGCGATATATTTCCATGTTAGAATGGTGAGTGACTTGGAGGGGAACTTCCAGGTGGTGGTGTTCCCATGTGCCTGCTACCCTTTTTCTTCTAGGTGGCAGCGGTTGTGGGTTTGGAAGGTGCTGTCGAAGGAGCCTTGGCAAGTTGCTGCAGTGCAACCTGTGTATAGGAAATTATGTGAGCATACACTGTAACTGAAGGCAGCGAACACAGTAGGTTTAATTGAAACATCAGGCACATCTATGTGACAAGAAGAAACTTAATGTTCAATGGCGAGAGAACATATTAACTAGCATCAGGCTCATTGAATGAGAAAACTTTTGTAACTAATTTTTGTTTAAACAGGAACCAGACAGTCTGGAACTTGGTACAAATTATATCATCTAACTCATATATGTCATTTTTTCAAGACGATTCTTTATCCACAGATACATAGTACACAATGTCGGTATAAATGATATATTAATAAGCCCTTAAATTGAGAGATGTAGTTCAACACAATAACAACTTGCCTTTATTGCCTTTAAGATAGTAGTCTACCCGAAGCTGCATCACAGGAGTGTTATCAGACATAATTTTAACACCGAGTCACATAAGGAGATCTTAGGGCAGATGACCAAAAGCTTGATCAAAGAGAGGTTTTAAGGAGTGCATTAAACGGAGTAGGGAGGCAGAGAGGTGTTATATTGTTATATTATTTGAAAGTGTATACGACTACATTATTATGCATATGCATACATGTATATCCAGAATGTCACATCACTCAATACTGCACTACAGTCAGTGTACTAAAGCAACAATATGTCATTCCTCAGCACATAGTGAGATCTAGAGAAATACACTCCATGGCCAGGATTTAATGTGGGCGATGGGTGTCTTGTCTCACCGTTTGGAGAACTGGTGGGAAACCCATACCCTTCCTTGGAAGACGCCCAATGAAATTAAGTGTCCGTTGGGCACTTAATTGGCCAGCGACGGGCCTTCCCCTGGATTTAGGGCCCTGGGGGCAGAAATCCCACCTGCAGAGAGCTGCTGGGCGATTAGAGGCCGGCAACTCTTCATTGCCAGCAGCGCCACCAGGAGGGGTGACTGCTGCCAGTAATGCTCTAAAGACTTCACCAGAGATTGTCACTGGATCCCTGGGCACAGGTGGGTTTTGTGCAGGATGGGGGTCACAGGGAGGTGTTTGCCAGAGTTGGGGCGACGGGGGCGTCAGAAACAAGGGCAGGCTTTCAGCGGCCAACCCCCTTTCCAGATGCCGGGTTCCTCGATTGGGCACTGAGTGCCTGTGCTCCACCCCACGAGGCCACAGGCAAACTCGACAGGGTTTGTTGGTGGCCTTCAGGAGGCACAGTTGAGCTGCGCGCTTGTGTTTAGTCCCTGAGCCACCGCTAAATTCCGGTGGACTCGGATAATTGGTGCCAAGTAATGAGCCTAATTGACATCCCACTGCGGGTGGGCAGGTTGCATTCATCAGCCCCATCCTGTCTGTGATTTAATCGTGGGAGGTTTTCTCACCACCGACAGACTGAAGCACAGCCTCCTGTGCAATTAAATGCGCTCGACCACCATGTTTACCACCACAACAGGTTGGGTAAAATTCCGCCCAATGTTAGCTCCAAAATTTGTGTATAAAAGTGTGATTATTCCAGGCTTCTGGGAACCACATGACATAACAAAAGGTTTATGGAGGGAACTCAAGATCTTAGGGCCTATTCAGCTGAAGGCTTGTCTGCCAATTGTGGACTGATGAAGGCAAAGATTGTTAGAGTGCATAAATCCCCGAGGGTTGTAGGGCTGGAGGCAAGGGGTGGGAGGTGACAGGTGATTGGGATTTGATGCAAGTTAGGACAGCAGCAGCAGAGTTCCTGATGAGCTCAATTTTACAGAGGGTGCCAGGAAACTGCTGCAATAGTGAAGTCTGGAGGTTACAAAGGCATGGATGAGGATTTAACCTGGTTAACCTGTTGTTGAGTTGGGAGTAAGGGAGTGCACGGAGAGCAGACTATGCTAGAGTGAGACATAGGCTGATTCTGTAGTTGGGAATTTGGTTCACATGGGAATAGTGCAGAGAGGGAAAGAGGTATTCCTTGTTCTGCCTTTTTTCAACCTCCAGTAGCTGTAAAAGACAAGAGTTGCTTCCCAGAAATAGAGGTTAACCTAGAGGGAGAGGGCGGTGAGACTTTATGGAGCTAGACAGGTGAGTCTGTGGGTTCAAAGCATTCTAAAGAAAATTGAAGTATGACATAACAGGACAGAAGGTAAGTGATTGTTTGGTGAGCATTTTCTCTAAACTAGGGAATTTTAATTGGTGCAAGTATAGCAGTAAATAAAATAACAAGGATACAAGCACAAGCAGGGCTAGAGGCATCAATTAAAATTTGCTTAAGAAAATAATTATTTAGTTAATTAAAATGCAATAAGGATGGCAGAGCAGATGATGTGTTGCAGCTGCAGTATGTAGGAGCTGGTGGGCATCAGTGTGATTCACAGCAACCACGTCTGCATCAAATGCCTGTGGCTTGAGTAACTCTGGCTCAGAGACAATGAGCTGGAGGCTAAGCTTTCGACACTGCGATGCATCAGGGAGGGGGAAAGTTAACTGGACACTTTGGTTTAGAAGGCAATCACATCCCTTAGACTAGGGTCATCTGATGTAGTCCATAGTCAGGGACAGAAGAGTGTGACTGCAAGCAAGGCAGGTATGGAGATTGAGAAGGAGCCTCAGCCCTTACAATTGTCTAACAGATTCCAGGTTCTGCAGCTTGTATAGGCGAGAGCTGGGGCTGCAAGCTAGATGAGTGAACCAACCTTGGAACCGTGGTACAGGGAGCCATTCAAGTGGGGTGAGTCAATAGAAATGTAATGGTATTAGGGGACAGTATAGTCAGGGGTATAGACACAGTTCTCTAAAGCTGAGAGTGAGAGTCCAGAAGGTTGTGTTGCCTGCCCAGTGCCAGGGTTCAGGACATCTGCTAGGGGTTGAGGAGGAACTTGCAGGAGGAGGAGGAAGATCCATTTGTTGTGGTCCACATGGGTACCAATGGCAGGTAGGACTAGGAAAAAGATTCTGCATAGGGATTATGAACATCTAGGGGCTAAATTGAAAAGCAGAACCACAAAGGTATTAATCTCTGGATTACTACCTGAGCCATAAGTGAATTGGTGTAGGGTAAATAAGATCAGAGAGTTGAATGTGTGGCTCAAAGACTGGTGTGGGAGAAATGGGATTTGATTCATGAGGCACTGGCACTAGTGCTGGGGAAAGTGGGAACTGTACCATGCGATGGTCTTCACCTGAACCATGCTGGGACCAGTGTTCTGGTGAATTATATATCTAAGGCAGTAGAGAGAGCTTTAAACTAAATAGTGGGTGTGATGGATCACATAAGGGGAAATGCGGTAAAATTAAGAGAAAGAGCAAGGCACCAGAGCAGGGTAGCAACATGGGTAATGACAATGAGAGTGTGGCAGGAAGGGACAGAGTGTATGAACTTAAGAGTGCACCAGCAGATAAGGCCAGGCTTTGTACGAATGGTTAAAAAGTCAGAATTATAGGCTGTGTATCTGAATGTGTGTAGCGTTTATAACAAAATGGATGAATTGAAATAGAACTAAATATGTATGACCCGATGACCGTTTCAGAGATGTGGTTGCAAGGTGACCAATGTTGGGATAAATATTCAAGGCTTTTTGACATTCCTGAAGGACAGGAGGCTAGGAAAAGATGATAGAGTAGCTTTGTTAATTAAGGACGACATTAGTGTAGTAGTGAGAGGTGACTTTAGTTCAGAGGATCAAGATGCAGAATCAGTTTAGGTAGAGATAAGAAATAGCAAACTTTAGAAGTCACTTGTAGGTAAAAGCAAAATTCTGCACATGCTGGAAATCTGAAATAAAAACAAAAAATGATGGAAAAACTCAGCAGACCTGGCAGCAACTGTGGAGAGAGAAACAGAGTTAACGTTTTGAGTCTGTATGACTCTTCTTTAGGGTTCTGAAGAGTCATAAAGACTCAAAAGAGTATACAGGAAGAAATAATGGGCACTTGTAAGAAGGCTACTGTAATAATCATGGGTTATTTTAATCTCCTTATAGATTGGATGAATCAGATTGGTAAAGATAGCCTGTGGGGAGAGGACATAGAGTGTACTTGGGATAATTTCTTTACACAGTACATTCTAGTGTCAACCAGGGAGCAGGCTATTTTAGATCTGGTAATGTGCAATGAGACAGGATTAATTAATGACCCCATAGTAAAGGGGCCTCTAGGCAAAGTGATCATAACATGTTGGAATTTCACATTCAGTTTGAGGGTGAGAAGTGTAGGTCTAAGACTAGTGTTTAAACTTAAATAAAGGCAATTACAAGGGTATGAGGACAAGGTTGGCTAAAATGAACTGGGCAACTAGCTTAAAAGGTGGGACAGTAGAGAAACAGTGGCAGACATTTAAGGAAATATTCGCTAACTCTTAGCAAAGATATATTCCATTAAGGAAGAAAGACTATGAGAAGGATGCACCATCCATGGTTAACTAAGGAAGTTAAGGCTAGAATGAAATTGAAAGAAAAAGCTTGCAATACTGCAAATATTAATAATAGGTCAGAAGATTGGACATATTTTAGAAATCAGCAAAGAGTGACTAAAAAATAAGTAGGGAGAAATTAAAGTTTGAGGGAACACTAGCTAGAAATATAAAAACAGATGGTAAGAGTTTCTACAAGTATTTAAAAAGGAAAGGAGTAACTAAAGTGAGCAATTGTCCCTTAGAGGATGACAATGAGGAATTAATAATGGGAAATAAGGAAATGGCCGAGATATTTAATAGATATTTTGTGTCTGTCTTCACTGTCGAGGACACAAAAAAACCTAGCAAGAATACTTGAAAGTCAAGAGGTAAAAGAGAGAGAGGAACTTAAAACAATCGCAATCACTAGGGAATAGGTACGAGGAAAATGCTTAGAACTAAAGGTTGATAAGTCCCTTGGACCTGATGGTTTTCATCCTAGGGTCTTAAAAGAAGTGGCTACAGGGATAGTGGACACCTTATTTGTAAAATTCCCTACATTCTAGAAGGTTCCCAGCAGATTGGAAAATCCCTAGTGTAACACTTCTGTTCAAGAAAGAAGGGAGACAGAAAGCAGGAAACTATAGGCCAGTTATTCTGATATGTGTCATAGGGAAAATGCTGGAACCCATTAATGAGGAGGTAATAGCAGAACATTTGGAAAATCATAATAAAATCAGGCAGAATCAACACAGGCCTGAATCTTCTGGTCGGCGAGTGGGGATGGGCCCCACTTGGCTACGCGTAAAATGACGTGCGGTGGCGTTGGGCGTGCATCCTGATGTACCGTGCGTCCTTCCGGTCTTCAGTTCGGCGGGCACGCACCGGAGTTGTCTGTGCACCCGTCAAACTGTCAAAGGCCTATTAAGGTCATTTAAAAACTAATTAAAGGAATTAACGGGGCTGTCCATCCAACCTTAAGGTTGTAGGGCAGGCGAAGAGCCCTGGCGGCCTTCGCATTTATCATGAACCTCATCCACGGGCGGGATGAGGTTTCATGAAGGATTTATAAATCAAATAAATTTTAAAATTAAAATTCATTGATATGTCCCAGCTCATGTGACGCTGTCACATGTGGGGACATGTCTGAAATTTTTTATTTATTTAAATTTTTCATAATGAAATTAAACTCCCTGAGGCAGCTTCATGTGAAGGCCCCAGCTCAGCCTCCTCCCCCCCGCCCGCACAGGGAGCGCTCAGTGCTTCCGGGTACATGTCACACTGGGTGGGCCTTAATTGGCCTGTCCACGTAAAATAGTGACCCACAACTGATCGTGGGTGGTAATTGGCTGCGCGCGCCTGCCCACACCCGTTCCAGCCACCCCCCCCCACAACCCGACGGGGAGAAAATTCTCCCCATGGTTTTGAGAAAGGGAAATCATATTTAACTAACTTATTAGAGTTCTTTGAGGAAGTAACAAGGAAGGTAGATAAAGGGAAACCTGTACTTGTGATGTACTTGGATTTCCAAAAGGCATTTGACAAGGTACATCATCAAAGTTTACTACACAAAATAAGAGCTCATGGTGTAAGAGGTAATATATCGACATGGATAAGGATTGGTTGGCTGACAGGAAGCAGAGAGTAGGGATAAATGGGTCGTTTTTAGGTTGGCAAGTTGTAATCAGTGGAGTGCCACAGGATCAGTGCTGGGGCCTCAACTATTTATAATCCATATCAATAACTTGGATGATGGCACCGAAAGTATGGTAGCTAAATTTGTTGATGACACAGAGATAGATAGGAAAGTAAGTACTCATGAGCACATAAAGAGTCTACAGAGGGATTTAGATAGGTTAAATGAGTGGGCAAAAATTTGGCAGATGGGGTATAATGTGGGAAAATGTAAACTTGTCCACTTTGGCAGGAAGAATAGAAAAGCAGCATATTATTTGAATAGAGATACTGTAGAACTTTATGGTACTGGGTGTCCTCATACTTTTGTCACAAAATGTTGGTATGCAGGTGCAGCAAGTGGTTTGGAAGGCAGATGGAATGTTGGCATTTATTGCAAGAGGGATGGAGTATATAAGTAGGGAAATGTTGCTGGAGCTGTACAGGACTTGGTGAGACCACATCTGGGGTACTATGTACAGTTTTGGCCTTCTTACTTAAGAAAGGATATAAATACATTAGAAGCAGTTCAGAGAAAGTTAACTTAGCTAATTCCTGGGATGACGGGGTTATCTCATGAAGAAAGGTTGAGTAGGTTGGACCTATACCCGTTGGAGCGTAGAAGAATGAGGGGTGATCTTATTGACACATATAAGATCCTGAGGGGACTAGACAGGGTGGATGCTGAGAGGATGTATCTCTTTGTGGCAGAGTCTAGAACTAGAGGACACAGTTTAAAAATGATGCGTCTCCCATTTAAAATAGAAATGAGGAGAATTTATTTCTCTCAGAGGGTCGTTAGTCTGTGGAATTCTCTTCCCTAGAGGGCAGTGAAGGCTGGGTCATTGAATATATTCAAGGCTGATTTAGAAAGATTTTTGATCAACAAGGGAGTAAGGGTTACAGGGGCAGACAGGAAAGTGGAGTTGAGGTTATAATCAGATCAGTCATAATCTTATTGAATGGCAGAGCTGGCTTGAGGGGCTGAATGACCTACTCCTGCTCCTAGTTCTTGCATGTTCTTGTGAGATAGGGGTGAACTCAAGCGATGTTAAAGGTGTGATCATGGCGATGAAGTAGATATGAGATCAGAAGCTCAACTCATGGTCAAGTAGGTCACTAAGGTTGCGAACAGGCTTGTTCAACTTCAGAAAGTGGTCTGCTTTAACCAAAAGCTTTTGCCTCAGCAGCTTTGTCCTAATACAAAATAATGGGAAGGACTGCCTGTTGTACGATCTACAATGTAGAGTTAAGTGAGTGCTCAAGAGTAAAGTGAGTGGGCAACAAGGTGGCAGAAGGAGAATAACGTTGGGAAGTATGAGGTTATTCATTTTTGTAGTTAGACAAGCAGAATATTTTTAAAAAGGTTTGAAACATGTAAATATTGATGTTTGCAGGGTCTCAGGTATGCTCGCACAAGGAAAATAAAGTTAGCATGCAGGTACAGCAAGCAGTTAGGAAGGCAAACGGTATGTTAGCCTTTTTTGTGAGGGGATTGGAGTACAGGAATAAAGAAATCTTGCTACAATTGTACTGGGCTTTGGTGAGACCACATCTGGAATACCGTGTGCAGTTTTGGTCTCCATATTAAGAAAAGATATACTTGCATTGGAGGAAGTACGTTGGAGGTTCACTAGATTGATTCCTGGGATGAGAGGCCTGTCCTATGATGAGGGGCTGTGTAAATTATGCCTATGTTCTATGGAGTTTAGAAGAATGAGAGGTGATCACAATGTAACATAAAATATTTTGAAGGGGCTTGATAGGGTACACACAGAGGTTGTTTCCTCCAGCTGGGGAACTTAGAACACAAGGCATGGTCTCAGGATAAGGGGCCAGTCATTTAGGACTGAGAGGAGGAGACATTTCTTCACTCAAAGGCTTGTGAATCTTTGGAATTCTTTACCCTAGAGGGTTGTGGATTCTCCATTGATGAATATATTTAAGGTTCAGAAAGACAGGCTTTTGGTCTCTCAGGGAATTAAAGGAGATGGGGAGCAGGCATGATGGAGTTGAAGCTGAAGATCAACCATGACCCTACTGAATTTCAGAGCAGGCTCGAGGGGCCATATGCTCCTGCTCCTATTTCTTGTGTTTTTAATCAGTGATGAAGTAGAATATACTTAACCCCTTGGTGTCATAAACAGTCAAAATATCTTTATAATAGCAATACAATTTCAAAAAAACACACCGGTGAAAGTCTTGTGATCTTGCTCAGTTGTTTGGTAGAAATGTACGTCTTTTAGCTGAGCTTATTGAGAGAAGTTACAGATTGAGTTCACAGAATTACTGGCATATTTTACAGTTACAGTGCCATTTTGTGCAGCTAGAAGGAATAACATGTATAATAATGGAAAGTAAGGAGGTGACAGATAAATGAACAGGTACTTTGCATCAGTCTTCACTATAGAGGATACAAGTAACATCCCAAAAATGGTTGTAAATCAGGAAATGGAAGGGAGGGAGGAACTTGGGAAAATTACAATCACCAGAGAAGTGCTATTGAGCAAATTGTTGGAGCTGTGGCTGACAAATCCCCGGATCCTAATGGACTTCATTCTAGGGTCTTGAAAGAAGTGTCTAGTGAGATAGCTGATGCGTTGGTTTTAATTTTTCAAAATTCCCGAGATTCAGGGAAGGTCCCATTAGATTGGAAAATAGCAAACGTAACTCCGTTATTCAAAAAATGAGGGAGACAGAAAGCAGGAAACTACAGTCCAGTTAGCTGTCATAGGGAAAATGTTAGAAGCTATTATTAAAGATGTTATAGCAGGGCACTTAGAAAAGTTTAAGGCAGAGTCAATGTGGTTTTGTGAAAGGGAAATCATGTTGAACCAATTTATTGGAGTTCTTTGAAGAAGTCACATGTGCTGTGGCTAAAGGGATGTACTGTACTTAGCTTTCCAGAAGGCATTTGATAAAGTGCCACATCAAAGGTTATTGCAGAAAATAAAAGCTCATGGTGTAGGGGGTAACATATCGGCATGGATAGAAAATTGGCTGGCTAACAGGGAACAGAGGTTAACCATAAATGGGTCATTTTCTGGTTGGCGGGTGTGCCACAGGGATCGGTGCTGGGGCCTCAACCTTTTACAATTTATATAAATGACTTGGATGAAAGGTTGCTAAATTTGCTGACAAACAAAAGTAGGCCAGAAAGTAAGTTGTGATGAGGAATTAAAGAGGTTACGCAAAGTGACATAGATAGGTGAAGTGAGTGGGCAAAGGCCTGGCAAATAGAGTATAACGTGGGTACATTTGAAATTGTCCATTTTGGCAGGAAGAATGAAAAAAGCAGCTTATTATCTGAATGGTGAGAGATTGCAAAGCTCTGAGGTGCGGAGGGATCTGGTGTCCTAGTATATGAATCACAAAAGTCTAGCATGTAGGTACAGCAAGTAATTAAGAAAGCTAATAGAATGTTATCATTTATTGTGAGTGGAATTGATTACAAAAGTAGGGAGGTTATGCTTCAGTTGTACAGGGCACTGGTGTGACCACATCTGTAGCACTGTGTACAGCATTGGTCTCCTTATTCAAGGGAAGATGTAAAGGCATCAGAAGCAGTTCAGAGGTTTACTAGACTAATACCAGGAATTGGCAGATTGTCTTATGAGGAAAGGCTGAACAGGTAGGCTTGTATCCACTGGAGTTTAGAAGAGTAAGAGGTGGCTTGATCGAAACCTTTAAGATCCTGAGGGGCCTTGATGCAGTGGAGGTGGAGAGGATGTTTCCTCTTGTGGGAGAATCTAAAACTAGGAGTCACTGTTTAAAAATAAGGGGTCGCTCATTTAAGATGAGGAGAAATTTTTTCTCTCAGGGTGTCATGAATCTTTGGAATACTCTTCCTCAAAAGGCGTTGGAAGCAGAGTCTTGAAAGATAGATTCTTGATTAACAAGGGGGTGAAAGGTTATTGGGGGTAGGCAGGAGGTTACAAACAGCTCAGCCATGATGTTATTGAATGGCAGAGCAGGCTTGAGGGGCTGAATGGCCTACGCCTGCTCCTTGTTTGTATGTTCGTATTGCTGTACCATGACAGCAAACAAAATCTGAAAATGCTAGAAACACTCAGGTCAGGCAGTATTATTGATTTGAAACTTTAATGGGTCCGATTTTAATTCTGTGCAAGTGAACGGGTTTTGAGTGAAAATCTCACCATTAACTTTGTTTCTCTCTCCACAGGTGGCCCAAATGCTGCATGCTTCCAGCATTTTCTGATTTACTTGAGATTTCCAGCATTTTACTTCAGTGTTACCATTACAATGTTACTCAGTGATTTCAATGCACTGTGGGAAGGATGATGGCATTACCAACTCAAGGATTTTAATGTGTTACAAATATGAATTTAATGCAATTTTAAATTGTAATGTCAATGTAATACTTCAGTGATTTTTTACATGTGGATGGCATACGGAGTGTTAATCTGTTACACACATAAGTGGATTTGAAGAATTAACTTTTACTGCTGCGCTAAAAGTATCACATTTACCATTAAAAATCAAATTATCCTAATTTTCTTTTTCACTTTTCAGGGTCCTGCTGTAATCTCTCTAACATGGGGAGTTTTTTACTTTAAAGAGATAAAGGTCAGTTTATTTGAATTTTGAAGAAATAGGTTTAGAAGTCTGAATTGCTCAGTCAACAATAAACAGGAACTATAACATTTTCCTGTAGTGGTAATTAAAGGATTGCCTCTTGGCATTGCAAAAAAGTGGGTTGCAGGTTTAATTGCCCACTACATTATGCAGAAGCTCAGACTGCTCTAGGTGAACATCAGTTCAAGGTTGCACTGTCATTCTTTTAAGCAACAGGATCAAAATACCATTACGTATGGCTTGAAACCAAATCACTGTCTCAGAACAGATAGAGAGAGAAAAAAAGAACATGCTGAATACTGTGTTACTCTTTAAAAACAAAACTGCTACAGACCAGATCTGCACTTCTAAACATTATAGAATTCAAAAGCAAAGAAATTATGCAAAACTTGTATAGAACTTTAGTTATACCACACTGTGAACACAGTTCTGGCCTCCATTTTATAAAAAGGATGTACAAACACTGGAGGAGAAGGTGTAAAAAAATTACAGGGATGATACCAGAGCTATTGGGAAAAATTGAAGAGACTCGGGCTCATTCCTCTGGAAAAGAGAAGGCTGACTTGATAAATTTTTAACTTTTGATAAATCTTTAAAATTTTGAAAGGGTTTTCACTTGTAGGGGAGTCCAAAACTAAGAGCTTTAAATAATAGCCATTAATAAATCCAGTAGGGAATTCAGGAGAAATTTCTTAACTCAGCCTAGGGTACAAATGTGGAATTCACTGCTACATGAAGTAGTTGGAAACAAATAGCACAGATGCATTTAAGGGGAAACTAGATAAGTACATGAGGGAAAAGGAGCAGGAAGATATGTTGAGCATAAGGTGAGATGAAGTAAGATAGGAGGAAGCTTGTGTGGCGTATAAACACTACTTAGAATGCGGGCTGAATGGTCTATTTCAATGTTACAAAACTCTATGTAATTCTATTCTATGTAATAACTGTATAAATTGCTATCTGACATCTTTCCCAGCTCAAGAATATACCAAATGATATTGATCAATGCCACACAGTTTATGTGAAAGTTATGCAGTCATGGTGCACAAGTGTTTGTTTTCAAAAATTACACTTAAGAAAATTACTGTGATTGGACCTGAAATAATTCTCTCTACCAGGACCTGAGTAAGCTTTCAAAATAGTTTACAGCTTACACATATAATTATATTACTAAAAGATGGAGTGAAAACAGTATTATTCTTTAATTCGACAAGAATATTCTATTAACTCATCCCTTATAGTGCTGCTGCAGATGGGTTGGAAATCCAAATGAATGCTCTCTGCTCCTCCTAATGTTGGGCCTGCATGAGCTGCTGGCAGATATTTGACTTTGATAATACATTGCAGTTATGTGCACATATGTGTATTAACAATAATGACAAAATAATTACAGAAGACCAATGCATATTATGGATTACTGTGACAGTTAAGAGAAGGCACCAAATTATTAAATTATCTGAGCTGCTTAAGAATTATAACATTTACAGAGAGGAAATGGAGAAACGGGCCTTTGGATTCTTTACGTGGCCCAATCTAGATTGCTAGATGAAAATGAAGGGTCTTGCATAGAATGAGTTTGGGCAGCCCAGTTTGAAGTGATGGGTTGTTTCTGGGAGGTGGCCTGATAACTGAAAACTGTTCAGTAAAGCCCATTGAGTTTAGCAGAAAAGACAGTTGACGAACAATGGCAGACGTTTAAGAAAATAGTTCATGACTCACAACAAAAGATATATACCAGTGAAGAAGAAAGATCCTAGGAAAGGGATAAACCAGCCCATGGGGCAGAATTTTCCCATTAGCATGCGGGGGCGGGCCCCGCACGCATGCACGCAAAAGGACGTGCGGTGATGTTGGACGAGCGTCCCGATGTCACCGCACGCCATCGCGATATTTCGTTGGGCGGGTGTGCAATGACATCCGATGCATGCCCGCCATTAATTAATGGGCCACTTAAGGCCCTTGAGGCGCCAATCGACAGCGATTTTTTGGTGCCCGTGCAATCTTCGGATTGCAACGGGCAGGTGGGTAGGACACATTTCTATAATCCTCATCCATGGGCAGGATAAGATATCTCAGTGGGGTCGCGAATGTGCTCTGTCAAATATTGATGTTTCAAATTTACTGATACTTGCCTGTGTGATCTGCAATACTTCAAAACGCATACCAGATGCTTGGTCTGGACTCAACCTTCAGGTCAGCACTCTGCAGTGAGGAATTTTTTTGGGCCTGCATGTTTCAGGAAGCCTTTCCTGAGCCTGGGATTGGGAGCTGAACTGTCCACTGGAGGCACCTCCTCTGAGCAGGAAGGGAGGGCTAGAAGGGGGAGGAGGCCAGGAGTGTACATTCACCCTCCAGGGGAGCCACCTTTGGGAGGTCAGGCGCAGGCACAAGGGGCGCAGGGCCAAGAGGTAGTCCAAGGCGGAAGGGGCCGCAGAAAACGCCACTATCCTGCTGCCAGGATATACATGCGACGAAGCAGCTACCTCAATATGACTGAGGTGCAGTGCCGAAGGAGGCTCTGTCTCACAAGGGAGACAGTCAACTATATCTGTCAGATGATTGGGCCTGAGATCTCCACGAACTGTGTGGGTGGACACCCCATGCCAGCAACTCTGAAGGTCACAGCTGCCCTCAACTTCTATTCTTCTGGCTCCTTCCAGGGCTCGGTGGGTGATCTTTGCGGTGTCTCCCAATCAGCTGTCCACACTTGTGTCAAGCAGGTTACAGACGCTCTGTTCAGATGCGCATTGACCTTCATCCACTTCTGTTGGGACCAGGCAAGCCAGACACAGCGAGCCAGGGGCTTCACGGCCATTGCTGGCTTCCCCAGCGTCCAGGGTGCTATAGACTGTACACATGTGGCCATCAATGCGCCAGCAGGTGAGCCCGGTGCCTTCGTCAACAGGAAGGGCTTCCACTCCATGAACGTGCAGATAGTGTGTGATCACAGGATGCTGATTCTACAAGTCTGTGCAAGGTACCCAGGCAGCTCCCACGACGCCGAATTCCTCAGACACTCCCAGGTGCCGAGGCTCTTCAGTGCTCCAGCCCGGCTGGATGGATGGCTGCTGGGTGACAAGGACCCTCAGAAGGTGACTCATGACGCCTCTCCGCCATCCAAGAACAGAAGCTGAGCAGCGGTACAATAGGAGCCATGCCTCCACAAGGGCTGTGGTGAAGAGAGCCATTGGTCTTCTCAAAATTTGCTTCTGATGCCTGGACCGCTCGGGGGGGTATCCTCCAGTACCCCCCAGATCGTGTCTCGATGATAGTGGTTGCATACTGCGCTCTCCACAATCTTGCGCTGGAAAGTGGGGACGCAGTGGATGATGAAGACGTCGACACATTGTCTGTGGCTGCACACGATGAGTCCAGCAGTGAGTCTGAGGATGAGCACACACAGGGAAATGCTGAGGGGATAGACGCTGACCCGGGTATACTCCAGGGAGGCAGGGGCACCTGGGAGATTTTAATCCAATGATCCTTCAGCTAGCACAACACAAATGGACCTCCAGGACAAGCCTGGGCTGAAGGCTCCATATTCAAGACCTAAGTGCAAAATCTGTCTGGTTAGGAACATCAGCTAAGGGCCTTGTTAATAAAGCTGAATGTCCCACAAACACTCATAACATTTTTGGAAACCATCCGCCTGCAGAAGAGGCACCCTCAGCCATGGTGACATGTCTGAATTTAATATTACAACCAAAGAAACTTAATGAAACAAAATGACAAAGGTGTTAAAAATCACACCAACTCATAAAGACCTCATTGCAGGCCAACACAAAAGCACCAGTGATAAACCCGTGGTGTGTTTAAGGTGCCTTATGTTTACGTTTTTGGGTGCTATGTCTTGGTGCTGACCCCTCGCTGGGAGTGGCATCTGAATCAGTCTGCTGACTCTGCTGTCCTGTTGGCCTCGATGACCTTGGCGGTTGTCCTCTGGCCTGTGGAGCCTGTGCTGGCCCCACCTGGGAAGGAGCTGCCAGTTCCACAGCTGGCATCTCCCCAGTCGTCGCAGACTCTCCGGATGCAACGGTCACTGGCAGAGGGGTGGAGGAGCTGCCACCCTCATCCAGAGCGCCCTGAGAGGTGCCTGCAGAGATGACAGGCAGCTGCTGCGCCAATGTGAGGTCGCTTCGAACCTCCCTGCTCACTGTGGATCGATGGGCGCCGAGCTGGGAAACTTGGTGGTCAGACCATCTCCCACACTGGCACTGACCAGCTGAGGCCAATGCCGATGTGAGGGCTTACTGGTCAGAGTGCATCCCCAGGAAGCCCTGATGAGTCTCCTGGAGGAGGCTCTCCATGAGAGTCGCCACTCTCCATGGAAGATGCATGGTGCTCGGACATGTGGCTCACTGCATCGGCGATGGTCCATGTAGACTCCTCCACCACGGACACCAAGCCATGCATAGCCTCATGTATCTCCCCAAGATGTTCCCGCACACCTGGACACATTTCCAGTGCTTGCTGTGTCACGGACGACTCCAGAGGCACATCATCAGGCACCGACTGATCATGTGCCTTGTCCCCTGCAGTCCTCCGAATGCTGGTGCTCTGGGCACTCTCCGTCTCTGCCAGTTCCTCCAGCAACTGTGAAGTGCCCTCTCCGCTGTGCCTCGGGACACGAGCCGATGTTCTAATTTCCACTGAGGTGCCGGTATTTGTGCTGGTGGCTGCCTCGCAGAAATGGTGTGACGCTGGTGAGACTTCAGGGCCATCAGGTGTGAGAGGGGGCCTCTGCTGCTCCTCCTCCCGGCCCTGCTCCACTGATGCTGAAAGGAAGAACAGGGACATTGGATTAGTTAACGTGGAGACAATGACAAAGTGCATCCCTGTCCCCCGGATCATTATGCGCTTATCCTTCCATAACCAATGGTCAAGCCATGTTGCAAATGTCAATCACTGAACATTCAGCACTGCCATCACTGTTGGGAGAACAATGATGGCATCACTGCTGGGCAAACATACCTGCCCGTGGCACCCCAGCTTCATTGACACCTCTCCAAATCCAGGACCTCCTGTTCAAAGCGGCTGAGAATCGCTAACTGTGCTGGCCCGCCGCCAGTCCTCACCCGCTCGGCTGCATTATGTGCATTCTTCTCCTGAAAAGGAGAGAAGAGCATTGATTAGTGCTAATTGTACCTGGACTCTCTTCGTGGACAGCCCACCCCAACCAGGGTGGGACGTTGCAGGGCCCCAGTGCCTCCTCACCCCTACTGAACACTCACACCCCCACCCCCCCACCCGCCCCCTTGGCCAAATGCTGCCTACATCACATTAGGCACCACACAGTCTAACCTTCCATTGCAAGGAGGCGCAAACACATGGAGCGCAGAGGGCAGCAGATCAATCGGTGCCAGCTACCTTGAAGCTCCGGTCCCAGCATGTCATTACCCTGACTTTGACATGTCCTGGAGTTCCAGCGCTGCGCCTAGGTGCAGCTCCTCCAGGTTGCCCCCAAAACAGTCATGTGGGTCTCAGTTTACCACATGCTGTGAATGCAGAACCCATCCCTTCACCACCCTCTCAGGGTGACCTCGGCATGGGCAATATCTGCTGGCCCACCCAGCGAAGGACACATGCCGTCAATGATTCAACGCAGTCACTATACTCAGACTTGGGGGGTGGGGGGCACCACAGGGGGGAAAGCCGACCTGCTGGGTTAAGTGACTATCGCCAACATTGTCCTCACCCTTCTAGAGCGCAACAAATTGTTGAAGTGCTTGCGACACTGGATCCAGGTGCGCCGCACCACGTCGCGGGAGCTCACCACCTCCGCCAACTCCTCCCAGGCACGTTTGGTCATGTAGGGGGTCTCCTCCTCCCGTCCTGGGGTCTCAGGACCTCCTGCCATGCTGCCAGCCCCTCGAGGAGGGCAGCAAGGCAATCATTGGAGAAACAATGGACACAGTGCCCCCCTGCCCTACCCTCCTGCCTCGCCTGCTCACCAGCAGCGCTCTGGGGAGCCCTTCCACTGGCCATGATTCGCAGCCTATGAAAGGCTGCAGCAACTTTGTAAAACAGGCTGCCGGGTTGCTATTTGATCCAGCGGCCAGTGCAGCCCCTCTGCCGCCCGCTGTCCTCTGGAGCCGCGATTCACGCTGGGCGGGCCTTAATTGGTCTGCCCACGTAAAATGGCGGCGCAGACCCAATCAGAGCAATCCGTGCCCGCTCCTGCTCCGCACCTCCCCACCCGCCAGCCAGAAAATTCTGCCCATGGTTAACCAAGGAAGTTAAGGATAGTATCAAATTGAAAGACAAAACATACAATGTGGCAAAGATTAGTGGCAAGCCAGAGGATTGGGAAAGTTGGGAACAGAAGATGGCCAAAAAAGTAATAAAGAGGGAGAAAATAAACTTTGAGGGTAAACTAGCAAGTAGTATAAAAACAGACAGTAAGAGCTTCTATAAATATATAAAGGAAGAGAGACCAAAGTGAACATAGGCCCCTTGCGGAATGAGGATGGGAAATAATAATGGGGAACCAGGAAATGCCAGAGGAATTGACTTTGCATCAGTCTTCATGGTAGAAGACACTAATAGCATTCCAAAATGACTAAATAATCATGGGGCAAAAGAGGGGGAGGAAATAAATACAATAACCATCACTAGAGAAAAAGTACTAGGGAAACTAATGAGGCTAAAGTCTGATAAGTCCCCTGGAGCTAATGGGTTGCATCCCAGGATATTAAGGGAAGTAGCTGCAGAGATATCGGATGCACTGGTAGTGATCTTCCAAGAATCCTTAGATTCTGGAAAAGTCCCAGAGGATTAGAAAACTACCAACGTAAGACCCTTTTTCAAAAAAGGAGGGAGACAAAAAACAGGTAACTACAGGCCAGTTAGCTTAACATCTGTCACTGGGAACATGTTAGAGTCTATTATAAAGGATGTAATAACAGAGCATTTAGAAATGCATAATATAATGAAGCAGAGTCAGCATGGCTTCATGAAGTGGAAATCATGCCTGACAAATTTATTAGAATTCTTTGAGGTGGTAACAAGTAGGATAGATAAAGGGGAGCCAGTAGATGTAATATATTTGTATTTCGAAAAGGCGTTCGATAAAGGCTACTTAATAAGGTAAAAGTCCATGGTGTTGGGGGTAGTATATTAGCATGGATAGAGGATTGGCTAACTAATAGAAGACAGAGAGTTGGGATAAGGGGGCAATTTTCAGGATGGTAACCTATAACTAATGGAGTTCCACAGGGATCAGTGCTGGTGCCACAATTATTACAATATATATTAATGACTTGGATGAGAGAAGTGAATGTACTATTGCCAAGTTTGTGGATGACACAAAAATAGGTGGGAAGGCAAGTGGTGAGGATGACACATAGGGCGTATGGGGGTTATAGACAGATTAAGTGAGTGGGCAAAAACTTGGCAGATGGAATATAATGTGGGAAAATGTGAAGTTATGCACTTTGGCAGGAAGAATAGAAGAGCTGAGTATTATTTAAATGGAGAAAGACTGCAGAAAGCTACAGCACAGAGGGATTTGGGGGTCCTCGTGCATGAATCCCAAAAAGCTAGCATACAAGTTCAACAGATAATAGGGAAGGCAATTTGAATGTTGGCCTTTTGAGTATAAAAATAGTGAAGTCTTGGTAAAACTATACAAGACAGTGGTTAGAGCACACCTAGAACACTGTGAACAGTTATGGTCCCCTTATCTAAGGAGAGATGTACTGGTATTGGAGGCAGTCCAGAGAAGGTTCACTGGGTTGATCCCAGCTTTGGAGGGATTTTCTTATGAGGAGAGGTTGAGTAGGTTGGGCCTATACTCATTGGAATTTAGAAGAATGAGAGGCGACCTTATTGAAACACTTAAGATTCTTAGGGGACTTGACAGGGTAGATGCTGAGAGGTTGTTTTCCCTTGTGGGAGAGTCTAGGATCAGAGGGCATGATCTCAGAGTAAGGGGATGCCCATTAAAAAAAACAGAGATGAGGAATTTCTTCTCTCAGAAGGTAGTTAATCTGTGGAATTCTTTATTGCAGAGGGCTGTAGATGTTGGGTCATTAAGTATATTCAAGGCTGAGATAGACAGATTTTTAATTAGTAAGGGAATCAAGGGTTATGAGGAAAAGGCAGGAAAGTGGAGTTGAAGATTATCAGATCAGCCATGATCTCATTGAAAGGCAGAGCAGACTCGATGGGCTGAATGGCCTACTTCTCCTATGTCTTATGGTTATGGTTTTAAGAAAATTATTATAATTGGGCTTGAAGTATTTTTTTCCACCATGAGATGAGCAAGCCCCAATTAGGTTTCGGTTCCTGCCACGGTACCAAAATGGCGCTGATCAAACGATGGCCTATGTGACTGTGATAAATTATCTCTCCTCACCCTTCTCAGCCTGTCTGCAGCCTTTGATATGGTTGACCACACCACCCTCCTATAACACCTCTGCACCATTATTCAGCTGGGTGAGATGGCTCTCGCCCAGCGCCATTCTGAACTATCCAACCATAGCCAAAGAATCACTTGCAATGGCTTCTCATCCTGCTCCTTCACCATTACCTCTGGTGTACTTGGCCTTATCCTATTTCTCATCTACAAGTTGTTTCTCAGTGACATCATCTAAAACAGGTCAGGATATACATGTATGCTGATGAAATCCAGCTCTACCTCATCACCACCTCTCAATTCCTCCATTGACTCTGATTTGTCTGCTTGCTTGACATCCACTACAGGATGAGCAGAAATTTGCCCCAACTAAATATGGGGAAGACTAAAGCCACCATCTTCTGTCCCTGCTACAAACTCTGCTCCCTAGCCACGAATTCCATCCTTCGCCCTGGTAACTGTCTAATGTTGAACCAGGCTGTTCACAATTTTAGAATCATAATTGACTCCTCATGAGCTTCCAATCACATATCCACTCCATCACCAAGATTACCTGCTTCCATCTACATAACCATCCAAATCTGGCTCTGTCTCAGCTCAACTGCTGTTAAATCCATGTCTTTATTAACTCAAGACTTGATTAATTGAACTTGAAGACTTGAACCCAAGACTACTTTGTCCTGGTCGGCCTCTCATCTTCCACTCTCCATAAACATCAGCTCATCCAAAACTTTCATATCCTAATCTTCATCCCTGAACTGCATTAGCTCCTAGTCTAACAACGCCACAATTTTAAATTTTTTCCTCCTGGTTTTTCAATCCGTCTATGGCCTTGCCCCTCCCTAAGTAATTGCCTTCAGCCCCTCAACTGTCGGAGATATATGTGTTCCTGCAATTCTGGCCTCACCGATTTTAATCATTACACCTTTGTTGGCCACCCCTTCAGCTGCCTAGGCCCTAAGATCTGGAATTCCCTCCTTATACTTAGCTTCTGCTCCACTTCTCTTTCCGTTAAAGCTCTCTTTAAAATCTACCTCTTTGACCGAGCATTTGACAACCTGTCCTAATATCTTCTTATGCATCTCAATGTCAGATTTCATTTGATAACTTTTCTGTGAGTTGCCTTGGGATGTTTTACTACTTTAAAGATGCTATATAAATACATATGTATATTACATCTTATGTATACAGCGCTGTTTGCTTTGCATAAGTATCTTATGGTCTGTTTCACCATTCAAATGTAAAAAATGCATTGAAGTTGCTTTAATAGCTTGATACATACGAACTAAACTCACCAATAAAGTTGTCTTGTTCATTCCTGTGCAAATATCCTTTTAATGACATGACAAGTGAGAATTGAAGTATGGAGTCTCATTCCTTCAGGTTTAATTGTTGTTGATTTTAAAAATGTCAAATTTAAAATTAAAACATTTTAAAATTTTCCTTTGTCTCTTTTTTCTCTCTCAATCCAATCTCTCCCTCTCTCTTCATTTCCCTTTTTGTAATGGATAGACATTGAATTCACTCACTTTACACTTGTTTTGTAATCCTTGCACTGTTTACTTCTCAATTCTTCAATTTGATTGGTTAAGGAGAAACATAGTTCCCGCCCTGTTCACTCAGGACCCAGCTGCTGGTTTCCACTGGCACAACATTATCTGATTGTACTTTCAGCAATTTGCCACACAAAGATTTTAAAATATAGGCATGCAAGGGCAAGTCTAACTAAAAGTAGACATTATTAGATGCGTTACTACAGTAACATCTAGACCATGATACTGAATACTATTCATTTACCTTGCTCTATGTTATTTTAAATATGATTTACCTAAGAGAGGAGAATGATGGTAGCACATTGTACATTTCCGTAAGCTAACATACTGTGTCAAGCATTTGCTGTTTGATCCTTCATTGTTTACCTTAATATATGAGTGATTTAGACATACTTCAGTTCGTAAGGGTCAATTTACTGGAATAATCTGTGATACCCAAAAAATTCAGTTTTGTACAGAGTAACTCCATGAAATATTCTCATCATTTTACTAAGCTGAGAAAGCACAACCAATCACATCTACTTAACAGGTGCTGTGTTTCTAACATATTTACTAAATATACTACTTGTGAAGTTGTGAAGTTTAATGGAATGGAAGGCTAAAGATTCAAGTGCACAAGATCTCCTCCACCACCAGAACCTTAGGATAAGCAATATTAAAAATATATTCATCTGTTTGGTTAATTGCCCACCAATCACTGATTTTTTAGTAATTTAATTCAGATGCATTTCTTAATTAAGATATTTTTCTTCCTTTTTAAAAAAAATGTAACTATTCTACCTCCAGGGTTTACAGAATTTCATAATACTGGCTGTTGTGCTTGCTGTTGCTCTTACTGGAACAATACTCATAGGCTTATCTAAAATAGAGGGAATCGTCTGATGCATATTGTGGAACAACAGAATAAGAGTACCCACCATTTCTCAGAAGGAACACAACCCTTCTGTACTGTACCTGATAAAAATTATAATAAATATTTGATTGTATTTTTGTGTGCAATAGTATGTCATATTTCCAATTTGAGACTAACATTATAACATGGAGTCTCATACAGTTGAAGGACATTGATTTTATGATTACATAGAGTATATTGGATAAAAAGAAATGAACTGTAAGGTTGTAACCTAGTAGAAAAGTATTGGTGTTATAATGGTGAGAGTTGCTCTCAGTTTGTTATCTGGATCCTGATACCTGCTGCCTATGCATATGTTTTCTAAATTAATATTCTTTGAGAGTTGTACTGTAGACTAATGAAAGGAGGCATTTGGGTCTCTGCAGGATAGCAAACAATGACAGGAACCAGGTTACTATCAGTATAATATACATGAGTAATACCCTAAGTGCACTTTCTCCCTACATTCTATTTAGCCTTTTTTGGGCTAACAACTTGGCTCAGGTTTTGTGGTTTTAAACAATGGTAAAACTGTTGGCATTAGTCTTTGAGAAACTGTTGGCAACATCTGGCATCTGCACATGCGCAGTTAAATGCAGAAATCTGGAAAGTGATGTTAGTGATTTTCCGCTCCTCCACAGGATGTGCTGTTGAAGTCCCTGTAGATGGAAATCATCTAGAAATCACTGATCTGATGTGAACCTGCACTTTTTATGCAATCACTCCTGAGGAAAAACTCAGTCTTGTTGAGTGAGATGTGACTATGTTGTTAATGATGTGCTAAATCATAATTACTGATCAACTTCTCTGGCCCTGAAAAACGAATTTTAAATTGTTGAATGCCAAATTTCTATATTATTTAGCTCTCTGTAAAATAACTAAAAAGTGAAAGGAAATCAGTGCCATACTTCCTGAGAAAACTTCAAAGTGATTGGCTGTTTAACCTGCTTGATGGCATCACTGTTGCTGGGCACTGGAGATCCCCTAGTGCTAAAATGAAAGTAGCTGTGGGAAAGGTGAAATTCACATCACAGTAATTGCTAGATCTTTTCTGGGCAGCTTTCTTTGAGATCAGTAGTGAACACCCTTATTTCAAATTAAGACCACTAAATCAGACTCTTTTGTAGCAATTATTTTCCTTCGTTCTATGGTCTTATCATTCTATGGGAGCAGCTAAGAGAGACGCCACCATAAATCAGATGGCATTAGCAGGTAGAAGGAAACAGAGAGACAAAAAAAGAGCAGAAAGAAGAATAAAGGGCACAAGATAAAATTCTATAAAAAGGGCACTTTGTGCTAGTTATCAGGTGTAGGAGATCTCCATGGATAGGCCAGCAATGTGTCCCCCCCAAAATACTGAATATTCTAACATTAACCAATCACTAATAAGATCAGATCATAAACACTAACGTATGAGGTCAAAGTGGTAACTAATTGTTGTTGAATTAGAATTCCTATCAGCAACTGGTGAAATCTTGGGGGAAAACAGGTCAGGTTAGCCCAATCACAGGACCATGCACTCAATGTAGCACAAGCTGGTGCTTTAGGCAATAACTTATTGATACAAATCAGATGCAAAAGGTGGACCAACATTCCCATTTAATATGGTTAGTAAATGACAGTGCAAATTAATAACGAGGTCAAAATAATAATGTTAATAGTATTATAAGGATAATTGGATGCTTTTACATCAGCAAATAGAGATATAAGTGGGGTTCATTGAGCAACAGGGGATAAAAAGGATTTGTAAATGTTTTATTTATGAAATGCAAAGTCACCAATCAGAAGTGATGGTCTGTCTTCAATATTTAAGGTTTAATTGCAGAATGTTTTTACTGAGAAATAATGCATTTAGATTGTAAGGTGAAACACCAGGGAATCATTGGGGTATAATTGATAGCTATATGGTAAACTGCTGTGTAGAAATTAACATGTAAATAAAGATTACTTGAACATTCGTTTCCCAGTCTGATTCAGGTTGGAGTGTATTTACAGCATAGCTGTCCAAAGAAATGTTGTTCCTCCCCTTGGTTTAACATAAAAGGTGAAGCGCAGTCAAACATTCTAGAATAGCTAAACAATTTTAACACACTCCATTGAGTTAAGCGATAATGAGACACAATTAAATATCTATCGCTACTATGAGGTCTTTGCCTTGGTCATTCCGGATCAGTGTGCACAGTTCCTGGTGTAAAACCACTGCCAATTAAACAATATGGCCAGTCATGCACAATTTAATTGAGGCCTAAGTACTGCAGGACAGTGGCCATTCCTGTCTGAGGTGATCACCTTAATAATCACCAGTATGGCTCCTATGGCTACAGTTGAACAGATCACTATAAATGATGGGGCATATATGCAGGTGTATGTTTCTGAAGATTAGTACCCTTAAGAGGTGATGTGTTAGGCCATATATCGTAAACCAAAGCTGAGATAGTAGCATTGAGCACAAAGTGGCCTTAAACCCAAGTATGACAATGGACAGACTGCCCTGAAAACTGGGAGAACTCGAGGTCTAGTTGCATCTATGACCAGCCTGATTGTGACGGCTGATTAATTAGACCACTTTACCTCTTTCGTTGTTACAATTTCTGCAATTATCACCCATCAATAAATATCAATGAAAAGGCATGCAAAGTCCATATTTTACTTGAAGTTCTGGAATTTTCACCTGGCCAGACAATCATAAACAAAATTGTTAAATGTAGCCTGGCAGTTCAGTGATTCTCACTGTAGAAAAGCCTAAATGATCAGAATACTCAACTTTTAAATGTTGCAACTGCAGATACCAAAAAGGAATGTAGATTGAAATAATTCCAATTCACAAGTTTGAGACCCTGACTTTCTTCTCTTTTGCTCTAAATGGATTAGACATGCAAGTAGTAGTTTTAGCTTAGGCTAAACTTACTTTTAAACTTTGCCATATGAAGAAAACACAAATGCTGTGCTTATATTCCAGTAACATTTCTATGTAAAGTGATTCTGCAGTGTGTTTTAGATCAATGCTCTGGAATCCCCTCTCTCCAATGAGAAATTGAAAAATTCAGCACCATCAACAATGGAAAAGCAACATACACATGCTTTTGCCTTTGTCCCTAGACCTCTCCCTGATATTTAGAAAGGTATACACAAATCAACAATGTAGAATTCATATTTTTCATAGTGAACTGTCAACAGTTGCCGTCATCAACCCTCTCAATTTCAGGGTTTAGTGCAAGGGCAAATTCGCACAGAAATCCTCAAGTTACAGTATGTTATTCACTTGTCCACCACAGGCCACGGATTTGACCCACCCCATTCCACCATAGAGCCAGTATGAAATCAATTGACCTGGTGAGAACTTCCCATCTTTCCCTCGTTTCTCTCCTCTGCATTTAGAAACCCATAAAAAAAAATTAAGCCTTGTTGAATGAAGTGTAACTACGTTTTTAATGATGATTTGAGTAATAACTACTGCTGAACAACTGAGCGGGCCCTGAAAAGAAGTGTGAAATGTTGTTAAATTTCTCAATTATATTTACTAGATTTTTAAAAATAATGATTTTAAAAATTATGAAATTTCAGCTTCTACCTTTAGCTCGTGCGTATGTTCCAATCTTTAAAATTTTTCAGTGATATATCCATGCTTTTCATTGCCTCAATTTTTTTTCATGGGATGTGGGCATCGCTGGCAGGGCCAGCATTTGCTGCCCATCCCTAATTGCCCTTGATTTGAATGGCTTGCTAAGCCATTTCAAAGGACAGCTAAGAGCCAACCACATTGGGTCTGGAGTCACATGTAGGCCAGACCAGGTAAGAACAGCAGACTCTCTTCCCTAAAGGACATTAGCAAACCAGATAGGTTTTTTTTACAACATTCAACAATGGTTTCATGGTCACTATTATTGACTCTAGTTTTTAATTCCAGATTTTAATTAAATTTAAATTCCACCAGCTGCCATGGTGGGTTTTGAATCCATGACCCCAGAGTTTTAGTCCGGGACTCTGCATTACTAGTCCAGTGACATTACCACTACACCACCACCTCCCCTGAGTGCAACAATGCACATCATAACTGGAACCCTCCACCCAACACCCCTCCTCTGGATTCCTGTCCTCACAAACATCACTCCCCACATATCTGCTAACAAAAACCCACAAGCTTGTTGAAACCATCTGTGTTGCAACTCACACACTACTCCATGATGATCTGTTGAATCCACCTGCTGCCCGCCTTCCATCATGGCATCTTATTTGGAGCAACCTTCCTGAGCAAGATCTACCTTTGGAACAAGGAATGGGAAACACAGGAAGGAACAAATAAGTTTCTTGTGACAAACCTCATCTATTGAATGGCAGACTTTGAACTACCATGGCCAGAGTGGTCCTTGCTAAACAGCTTCAGGACAGGCCAAGGCCACTGTATAGCCAATCTCCACCACTGGGGCCTCAGTACAAGCCCCTTATGCACTAATGGAGACGTAGACAATGGCCAGAATTTTTAGTCCGGTGTGCGGGCGCGTGCCCAACATGCCCGAGCGTGAAATAAGGCGAGTTGCCATCGGCCGAGCGTGTCGACGTCAACGCACACTCTCACGATGTTTCGGTAGACGGGTGCGCGATGGTCTTCATACGTCTTGTAGGTGTGCCCAAGTTTAATTAAATGGCTATTTAAGGCCCTTGAGATACCAATTGTCTTGGACTTTACATAGCCCGTACGATTTTCAGGCCATCACATAGGCTAAACAGGCAGGTGGGCAGGCCATAATTTCAAAAACCTCATCCACAGACAGGATAAGAGAGGTCAGTGGGCTTGTAATTGTGAGTAGTTTGTAGTTTAGGATATAGCTTGCTGCTGGGTGCTTGTGTGAACAGGACATCTTCATTTTGCTTCAGAGTTGCATTGACAGAAATAAGAGGCATCAGTTCAGGACTCAGTGTTGTTTTCCAGGCCCCCAGAAGATTCATACCACTTGGGGTTCCAGGTATCAGACAGGCTTCCGTTACCCTGGTAATGGGGATGTGGTCTCCGCTGGAGGCACCACCTCTGAGGAGGAAGAGAGAGCCAGAAGGGGGAGGAGGCCAGGTGTCCCTATTCAGCCTCCAGGGGAGTGACCTGTGGGAGGAGAGGCGCAGGCACAAGGGGCACAGGGCCAGCAGGTAGTCCAAGGTGGAAGGGGCCACAGAAGACACCACTATCCTGCTGCCAGGGTATACAGGCGGCAATGCAGCTACCTCAATATGTCTGAGGTGCAGTGCTGAAGGAAGCTCTGTCTCTCAAGTGAGACAGTGACCTCCATTTGTCAGAGGATCGGCCCTGAGATCCGCTCCAATTGTGTGGGCGGACACCCCGTGCCAGTGGCGCTCAATTGGTATCTCAAAGGCCTTAACTGGCCACTTAATTAAACTCAAGCGCACCTCCGTCTTTATTGCGCACATGTCTACCGAAACATCGCGAGAGTGTGCGTTGACGTCGACACGCTCGGCCAATGGCAACTCACCTTATTTCACGCTCAGGCATATTGGGCACGCGCCCGCACACCGGACTAAAAATTCTGGCCATTGTCTGTATCTTCACAAGTGCATAAGGGGTTTGTACTGAGGCCCCAGTGGTGGAGATTAGCTGTACAGTGGCCTTGGCCTGTCCTGAAGCTGTTTAGCAAGGACCACTCTGGCCATGGTAGTTCAAAGTCTGCCATTCAATAGATGAGGTTTGTCACAAGGAACTTATTTGTTCCTTCCTGTGTTTCCCATTCTCTGGCTCTTTCCAGGGCTCAGTGGGGCATCTGAGTGGAATTTAAAAATCAGCTATCCACAGTTGTGTCGACTGGTGACAGACACTCTGTTCAGGCGTGCAATGACTTTCATTCACCACTGCATGGATGAGGCCAGCCAGGCACAGCGAGCCAGAGGTTTTGCAGCGATTGCTGGCTTCCCCTGCATCCAGGGTGCAATATACTGCACACATGTGGCCATTAAGGCGCCAGCAGGTGAGCTCGGTGCCTTCGTCAACAGGAAGGGCTTCCACTCCATAAACGTGCAGATAGTGTGTGATCACAGGATGCAGATTCTACAAGTCTGTGCAAGGTACCCAGGCAGCTCCCATGACACTTACATCCTGAGATACTCCCAGGTGCTGACACTCTTCAGTGCTCCAGCCTGACTGGATGGATGACTGCTGGATGACTAGGGTTATCCCCTCAAAAGGTGGCTCATGACGCCTCTCCACAACTCAAGAACAGAGGACGAGCAGCGGTACAATAGGAGCCACGCCTCCACAAGGACGGTAGTAGAGCGAACCATAGGCCTTTTCAAGATTCACTTCCGATGCCTGGACCGTTCAGGGGGTGCATTCAGATACCACCCAGATTGTGTGTCACTGATAGTGGTTGCATGCTACACTCTCCATAATCTGGCACTGAAAAGGGGGGACGCAGTGGAGGAAGAGGATCTTGACGTAGCTGCATAGGCAACAGACGATGAGTCCAGTAGTGAGTCCGAGGATGGGCACAGTGAGGAGAACGCTGAGGGCATGGATGCTGACTTGGGTAACCTCCAGGGAGGCAGGGACACCTGGTGCGCTTTGATCCAATGCTCCTTCAGCTAGCCTACCACATAAGAACCATCACCACATGCCAGGGCTGTAGGCTCCATACTCGATCCCTGACAGGACCATTTTCTTGATCAACAACATAAACTTTATTGAAATAGCACATAGTGTAAGGAGAAACACGTTCTTCATATCATCATGGCTTACCCTTCACCTGCTGAACAAATGAAGCATCCAAAGGCCAGTTGCACAAAAACACATTTAATTAACTGGTACCTGTCAAACATTCTACAAATCAACATTGACAGATGTTTTCCATCACACCAATAAACACTGAATGGAAAAATGGGGGAAACAAATATCACCCGTGATCAAGCCATGTTGTGAGTAAGGTGCTTTAAGTTTTCGCTTGCGGCTGCTACGTCTAGATGCTCCCCCCTCACATTGAGGCAGCCTGCTCACTCTGTTGTCTTGATGATCTTGGTGGTCGTCCTCTGGCACGCGGAGCTTGTGCTGGCCCCGCCTAGGAGGGAGCGGCCAATGGCACGGCTGGCATCTCCCCAATTGCCGCAGCCTCATTAGATGCTACAGTCACTGGCAGAGGGGAGGAGGAGCTGGTGGTGTCATCCAGAGTGCCCTTAGAGGAGCCGACAGATGACAGGTCATGCGCCAATGTGAAGTTGCTCTGGACCTCCCTGCTCACCATTGATGGATGGGCCTCTAGCTGGGGTACTGGGTGCCCAATCCATCTCCCACACTGACACTGACCACTTGAGGTGTCAGCTGGTGTGAAGACTTGCATGTCCGAGTGCATCCCCAGGAACCCGATTCAGCTCCTGAAGGAGCCTCTCCATGAGAGTCACCACTCTCTCCATGGAGAAGGTATTGTGCTCGGCCATGAGGGTCAACGCATTGCTTTATGCTCCGCAAGGACTCCTCCAAAAAGGAGACCATGGCACGCATACCCTCATGTATTTCTACCAGATCCTCCCGCACACCCTGCTGGATGTCCAGTATCTGCTGCCTCATGGATGACTCCAGAGGCACATCATCAGCCATTGACTGAGCATTGTCCTGGTCCCCAGCCGTCTTCCGACTGCCGGTGCCCTGGGCACACTCTGCCTTCGCCTGCACTTCAAGCGAGTGTGAAGTGCCCTCACCAATGTGCACCAAGATATTAGCTGGTGATCCAATGTCCACCGAGGTGCTGGTATCTGCGCTGGTGCCTGCTTGAGAGAGCGGGTGTGTCGCAGGTGCGGCCTGATCAGTGTGGTCCTCAGGGGTCAGGGGCAGGCCTTCAGGCTCCTCATCCCAAAGGGCTGGTGGTGAGCCTGAAAGGAAGATCAAGGACATGTCATTAGTTGAAGTCGTCACACTGTTTCTGTGCATGCCTGGCACCCGGATGAGACAGATATGCATCAGGGTGCCCTCATCTTTCCATTATCAACGGGGATTCCAGGTTTGAGGCTCACATCAATATAGAGACTACAGTGGAATGGTTGCAATTACTGACATTCTCACCTCAGTGCACTGCACTCTTACCTCCCTGTGACACCCCAACCTCACTGCGGCCGCTTGAGCTAGGCACATGGCGCCTCTCCAGCTCCAGAGCCTCCTGCTCATAACGAGTGAGGATTAGTAGGTGTGGCAGTCCCCCTCCAGTATGCAACTTCTCTATGCTGTTATGGGATCTTTTCTCCTGAAAGGACAGAGGAGCATTGATTAGTCCACTCTCGACCTGCAGCGCCATTGCAGCCAACCTCAGCTGAGGAACACCTCGTAGGGCTCAGCCGATTCGTGACTCTGGAGCCGTGAGGCATTCAGTCCAAGCAGCCAGGGCTCACCCCCTTGGCCAGGTCCTGCCTCATTGACAGTTGCCACTCACACTCTAACACCTCGAGGTCCACAGGGGGATAGGCAGCTCTTAACTGCTCTGCAAAGTGACCCATGGTACTCACCCTTCCCAATCGCAGGAGATCGTTGAAGCGCTTCCGGCACTGCATTCACGTGCACCTGCATTCACATCGTGGCTGCTGACCCTGGATGCCACCTCCTCCCAGGCCTTTTTGGTGAGGTGGGGAGGCTTCCTCCTCCCGTCCCTGGGGACAAGGATTTCTCTCCTCGCTGCCACCTCCTCCAGAAGGGCAGTGAGGCACTCATCGGAGAAACGGGGGGCTGAATGCCCTGCTGACCTGCCGTCCCGCCTGCCGTGCCCACCAGTAACGCTCTCCATCATGATCGGCGTCCTTCGGTGCAGCCTTCCAGGGGCTGTCGAGGCAACATTTGAATCAGCTGCCGGGTCACCATTGGACTCGGCGGACACTGAGCATCTGCCCCCGCCTGCCCCTTCACACTCATTCCACAGCCGCCTTAATTGGCCCACCTGCGTAAAATCGCGGTGCACTGCCGATCGAGGCTGGCTGTCGGCTTCCTGACTGCCCCTGCTGATCCCGTACGTCAAGGGTTAAATTCTGCCCAATGTTGCACATTCCCAAGGAATGTACCTTCTGCAGACTAAGTGGTGGACTAATCACCTTAAACTTAACAAATGAGGAGGCTATCACTTGGCTTTGATGTTTTACACTCGCTAAGTAAAACATTAGTAAAATTTCCTGGTTAGCTCTGACAGAATTCTTTAATGTGATTTGCTTGGACAGCTTGATGACATCACTGCACCTCGATGCTGAGAATCCCCATTAAACAACACTACAATGAATTGTATGTCAAGAGAGTTGAAGTTCTCACCACACTGATCGTTAAATGTCTCAGTAAGGAAAAGCTCCTTACCGATGATTGCAATATCTGGGCCATTGATAGTATATAGTATGCTGCAAGTTCAACCTGACTGTAGCCAGAAAAAAAATGTAGCATGATGTATTCAATAACATTGTCTCCATCCAACAGCAAAGGGACTTTTTAAGGTGGACTCTACAACTGGAGGCATTGGTGTCACCTTATTTTCTTACAGCATTGCTGCTGGAGTTGGGTCTGCTTCCATAGCATTCCTGCAACATAAATGCATGCAGCAGGTAGAGCAGAACACAGAAGTGCAGCAACTTGCAGAGAATTGTCCACATTTGAACTTTGACTACAGAGCTTTACAAACACTAGTGCTCATTACCAATTTTAGAAAGAATCAATTATCCACCTTTCCCTTTGATCTATGTGCTTATATTATATACAAACTGCAAGAGAATTGAGAAAGAAAAACATAATACCTTCAGATTCCTTTTCAGCAAATATGATTTCAGAAAAACAGATTTACAGATAATACTTTTTACAAGAAATGCCCCATTGGGGCATTTCCACATTTTATTTACAATTTTGGAGTATCCAGTTAATACATTTAGATATATCCAGATAAATTTGTTAAATGTAACTATGTACAAGAAACATTTTAAATGAATAGGCATTTTAGAATTGTACATTATACAGGAAACCTGCCATTACTATTGTAAATAATTTCAAAGGCATAAAATCAATACTGTTTGCATTTTTGTCTATACAGTGGTAACCCTACAATAATCAAGAATGAATGCATTGAATGGTTTCTAACAAATATTGCAATCTGTACTGAATGCATTTGTAACATGGTCAGCATTAGCAATGTATGTTTCAAATGCAGCTGCTGTCATAAATTCTTAAATATTACCACAGTTCAATATTTGCATAAGGCATACTGATTTTGTAGGTTTACATTTCCAGTTTGTAACAGATGCTAGCAACTGCAAAATATTCAGCTTTTGACAATGTTTTGCTTAATTCTGTATTTTGTCCCGCAAGTTGTTCTTTAAACATATTCATATTGTCTTTGAGGTCAAAATAATAAAGTATTCATATATTTATATAATAAGGCTGGTTGGTTGGTGGTAAAGCAGCTTTTTGTTCCTGCAGTAAGGAGACAACTTTCCAGTTATAACCATTTTGAAAATGTTTACTGTGCCTTTGTCATTTCTTTCTCCTTTAGTTGAAGTTGTGTGAGAATATGTAGGATGACTTGATAGCAGAATACATACTGAGCCTACACATAGGAACACAAAGTCTTTTTAAAGTTCTACTTTGTTGAACAGAACATCATTACTGAGTTAAAAAAGACTTGCATTTTCTTGGCTCCTTTCATGACTACAGAATGTCCCAAAGCACTTTACAGCCAATGAAGTACTGACTAAGTGTAGTCACTGTTGTAATGAAGAAAATGCAGCAGAAAACCTGTATACAAGCTCCCACAAATAGTAATGAAACTAAGATCAGATAATTTTTGATTAATGATGTTAATTGAGGGATAAATATCGGGCAGGACACCAGGGATAGTGCTCCTGCTCTTTTTTGAAACAGTGTCATGGGATCTTTTACATCCACCTGAAAGAGCATACGGGATCTCGGCTTAACATCTCAACCAAAAGATGGAAAACATGTAAGCAGTAAAACATGCTATAGCCCACCTATCATCCAACTCAGCAACACATAAATGATCAGAATCAGTTTTATTATTACCCCATTAAATTTGTTACAAAGGTATTTCACTGAGTAGGCTACAATACAACGTTCAGTAACATTTAATTGGTTTCCACTGAAGATATTTAGGACAGTGAAAAGCAGATACGTGCTTGGGCATATTACCCTGATAATTACAGTGTGCATCTTTAGATCGGACTGTTCTACATTCACCACTTTTGTACTTTTCATACTTATAAAATAAATGCACTATTGTGGTTTTATAGGCACAGAGCTTATAACAAAATCAATTTGATCTTGCACAGGTCACTTGGCCCAATGGGTCCACGCTGGCATTTATACTCCACTTGAGCCTCCTCCCACCTTTTCTCATCTAACTATAAGCATAACCATCCATTCCATTCTCCTTCATATGCTCGTCTAGCTTCCCTTTAATGCATCTATACTATTCGTTTCAACCACTCCTTGTGATAAGGAAATCCATGTTCTCACCACACTTGGTAAAGAAGTTTCTTTTGAATTCCCTATTTGATTTCTTGGTGACAATTTTATATTGATAATCTCTAGTTTTGCTCTTACCCACAAGTGGAAACATTCTCTCTCTGTCTACTCTATCAAAAACTCTCAATTTTAAAGACTTCTATTAGGTCATCCCTCAGCCTTCTCTTTTAGATCATAAGACCACAAGACATTGGAGCAGAAGTAGGCCATTCAGCCCATCAAGTCTGCTCTGCCATTCAATGAGATCATGGCTGATCTGATAATCCTCAACTCCACTTTCCTGCCTTTTTCCCCATAACACTTGATTCCCATACTGATTAAAAATTTTCTAAAAATATGATTAAAAATCTTTTCAAGAGAAAAAGAGACCCAGCTTTTGCTCATTCTCTCCTGATAGTTATACTCCATATTTCTGGTATCATGTCATATGAGGGGACATGTCTTAAAATTTTTTTTTTTCTTTATTTAAATATTTAAATATCAAATTGATCTCCCTGAGACAGCTCTGTGCCTCAGGGAGTTTTCTACGCTCTTTCGCACGCACATGCAAAAGAGCATAGGCCCCCGACTCAGCCTCCTCCTCCTGCCCGCAGAGGGAGCGCTCAGGGCTTCCGGGCATGTGTCACGCTGGGCGGGCCTTAATTGGCCCACGTAAAATGGCGGCATGCGCAGCCGCCCGTGCCTGCCCAACACCTCCGACGGAGAGAAAATTCTTTCCTATGTTCCTGAAAGCTCACCTCAGTCTGGATCATCCCATGTCGTTGGCATCTCATAGTTTCAACAATATGAGAAATGTCAAACTGTTGGCAGGCAAAAGGAAAAGTTAGAAAGCGCATAGCAAACAAATAAAAACACATGCAGTTAAGGCCCCATGCAACCCACAGTGATTTGAAACCAACAAAAATCCATCAAAAGGAGCATTATCATCAAACTCCCACTCTACTCTCTCCAATTTATGCTGACCTTGCATCCCATATATGAAATTTACCTTCCAGTACATCAGCCAAGCTGTCATTCTTCATGTATGGTCAGGAAAGTTGGCAGGTTGCTTAACCATTCGATACATTTTCAAAAGCATGGTGATCAGAAGCACAAACCCATGTGTGTTCTCAAGAGGCAGCCTAAGGGCTTTGATTGTTTTGTTTCAAATAACAAAACAATAACAAAAATACCTGGAAAAACTCAGCAGGTCTGACAGCATCTGTGGAGAGGAACACAGTTAACGTTTTGAGTCCGTATGACTCTTCAACAGAACTAAGGAAAAATAGAAATATGAACTGGTTTAAGGGGGGGTAGGACAGATAGAGCTGGACAGAGGGCCAGTGATAGGTGGAAACAGCCAAAAGATGTCATAGACAAAAGGACAAAGAGGTGTTGAAGGTGGTGATATTATCTAAGGAATGTGATAATAAAGGTACAGATAGCCCTAGTGGGGTTGGGGTGGGGTGATGGGAAGGGATCGAAATAGGCTAAAAGGTAGAGATAAAACAATGGATGGAAATACATTTAAAAATAATGGAAATAGGTGGGAAAAGAAAAATCTATATAAATTATTGGAAAAAAAAGGGGGGGGGGATTGGAAAGGGGGTGGGGACGGAGGAGAGAGCTCATGATCTAAAATTGTTGAACTCAATATTCATTCCGAAAGGCTGTAAAGTGCCTAGTCAGAAGATGAGGTGCTGTTCCTCCAGTTTGCGTTGAGCTTCACTGGAACAATGCAGCAGGCCAAGGACGGACATGTGGGCGTGATAGCAGGGTGGAGTGTTGAAATGGCAAGTGACAGGGAGGTCTGGGTCATGCTTGCGGACAGACTGAAGGTGTTCCACAAAGCGGTCACCCAGTCTGCGTTTGGTTTCCCCAACGTAAAGGAAACCACATTGGGAGCAATGAATGCAGTAGACTAAATTGAGGAAAGTGCAAGTGAAAAATGCTGCTTCACTTGAAAGGAGTGTTTGGGCCCTTGGATGGTGAGGAGAGGGGAAGTAAAGGGGCAGATGTTGCACCTTCTGTGGTTGCATGGGAAGGTGCCGTGGGAGGGGGTTGAGGTGTAGGGGGTGATGGAGGAGTGGACCAGGGTGCCCTGGAGGGAACGATCCCTGCGGAATGCCACCAGGGGGGTGAAGGGAAGATGTGTTTAGTGGTGGCATCATGCTGGAGTTGGCGGAAATGACGGAGGATGATCCTTTGAATGCGGAGGCTGGTGGGGTGATAAGTGAGGACAAGGGGGACCCTATCATGGTTCTGGGAGGGAGAGGAAGGTGTAAGGGCGGATGCGTGGGAGATGGGCCGGACACGGTTGAGGGCCCTGTCAACCACCGTGTGTGGAAAACCTCGGTTAAGGAAGAAGGAAGACATATCAGAGGAACTGTTTTTGAAAGTGGCATCATCAGAACAGATGCGACGGAGGCGAAGGAACTGAGAGAATGGGATGGACTCCTTACAGGAAGCGGGGTGTGGGGAGCTGTAGTCGAGGTAGCTGTGGGAGTCGGTAGGCTTGTAATGAATATTGGTGGACAGTCTATCAGAAATTGAGACAAAGAGGTCAAGGAAGGGGAGGGAAGTGTCAGAGATGGACCATGTGAAAATGATGGAGGGGCGGAAATTGGAAGCAAAATTAATAAATTTTTCCAGATCCAGACGAGAGCATGAAGCAGCACCGAAGCAATCATTGATGTACCAGAGAAAGAGTTGTGGGAGGGGGCCGGAGTAGGACTGGAACAAGGAATGTTCCACATACCCCATAAAGAGACAGGCATAACTGGGGCCCATGCGGGTACCCATAGCCACACCTTTTATTTGGAGGAAGTGAGAGGAGTTTAAGGAGAAATTGTTCAGTGTGAGAACAAGTTCAGCCAGACGGAGGAGAGTAGTGGTGGATGGGGATTGTTCGAGGAAGAAACGGAGAGCGATCAGACCATCCCGGATGGAGGTGTAGAGGGATTGGACGTCCATGGTGAAGAGGAGGCGGTTGGGGCCAGGGAACTGGAAATTGTTGATATGATGTAGGGTATCAGAGGAATCACTGATGTAGGTGGGAAGGGACTGGACACGGGGAGAGAGAATGGACTCAAGATAGCAAGAAATGAGTTCCGTGGGGCAGGAACAGGCTGACACGATCGGTCTGCCGGGACAGTCCTGTTTGTGGATTTTGGGTAGGAGGTAGAAGCAGGTCGTCGAGGTTGGGAGACTATGAGGTTGGAAGCTGTGGAAGGAAGATCTCCAGAGGAGATGAGGTCAGTAACAGTCCTGCAAACAATGGCTTGATGTTCAGTGGTGGGGTCATGGTCCAGGGGGAGGTAGGAGGAAGTGTCTGTGAGTTGATGCTCAGCCTCTGCGAGGTAGAGGTCAGTGCGCCAGACAACAACAGCACCACCCTTGTCAGCAGGTTTGATGACAAAGTCAGGGTTGGACCTGAGAGAACGGAGTGCAGCAACCGAAATCTTGTCTCATACCATTTTAAGTCAAGCATGATCAACTCAAGCCATTGTTCAAGCCTAGATTTCACCAATGCAAATTACTGAGGCTCACTAGATGCTGTAAGGCAGATAAAGATCAAAGACACGTCTGCTGCTTTTTTTCAGTTTCCCTCCATCCCACTGCAGAACAAAGTAATCGGTAGAAATCTTACTTTCGTCCAACTTTTGCATTCCTGCCATATATAGGACAACTAATGCACGCTGTGACTTTCATTGTTAAAATCACACTGATGACATCACATACTGTTGCTTTTGGGTCCATTTTTGTAATGAAGTCCTAGGTTCTGAAATGCATTTCTTAATTATATTACATCAAAATAACTTGCATTAAGATAGTGCCTTTAACGTAGTGAAACATCCCAGGCACTTCACAGGAGAGGTTATCAAACATAATTTGACTCTGAGTCACATAAGGTGGCATTATGATAGATGACCAAAAGCTTGGGAAAAGAGGTAGGTTTTAAGGAACATCTTAAAAGGAGAGGGATGTAGAGGTGAAGAGGTTTAGGAAGGAAATTCCAGAGTTTAGAATCTACACAGTATAAGGCAATGCCACCAATGTGCAGCAAGTTAAATTGTGCTCGCTCAAGAGACCAGACTTGGAAGAGCATGGGTATTTCAGAGGGTTATAAGACTGGAAGAGGTTATAGGGAAAGGGAAGGATGAGGCCACTGAGGGATTTGGGAACAAAGATGATCATTTTAAAATCAAGACATTGCCAAACTGAGAGACAACATAGGTGAACCAATGGATGATGGGTGACCGGGACTAAGTGCGAGCAGCAGAGTAATGCAATTATTTTGATCGTAGTCCCAGGCTGAAAAGACCTTTTGTTATATAGTATAATCAAACTTTTTCCATTCAATTCAAGTTTTGAACTGCCACACAATAAACCAAATTGAACCAAGAAATGTAGTGAAAATTTTAGAATCCAGAATGGTTACAGCATAGGAGGAGGCCATTCAGCTTGTTGTCTCTGTGCTAGCTCTTTGCAAGAGCAACTCAGCTAATCCCACACCCTGCCCTTGCCCTGGTGAACCCAACTGTGTCCCCCAATCTGAAAAACAACTGTTCACCACTACTTTCTGCTTCTGGTCACTCAGCTAACTTTGTATCCAATGCTACCACTATCCTTTTATTCCATGGGCTTCAACTTTGCTGGCACTTTATCGAAATATTTTGAAAGTCCGTACAGACCATGTCAACCACATTACTGTCATCAAGCATCTTTGTTACCTCAGCAAAATAGTCAATCAAGTTAGTTAAACACAATTTGCCTTCGCCAAATCTGTGCTGACTTTCCCTAATTAATAGACACATGTCCACGTGATTGTTAAATTTGTCCTGGATTATTGTTTCTAAAAGCTTTTCCACCATTGAAGTTAAACTGACTGAACTATAGTTGATGGGTTTATCCTTACAACTTTTTTTGAATAAGGGTATAATATTTGTAATTCTCCCAACCTCTGGCATCACCTCCATATCTGAGGAGGACAGGAAGATTATGACCAGTGCCTCTGCAATTTCCATCCTTACGTCCCTCAGTATCCTTTGATGCATTCCATTGGATCCTCGTTATTAAAGTACAGCCAGCCTTTCTAATACCTCTTCTTTATCATGTTTTTTCTAATTCATTCAAGGGATGTGGGCTTTGCTGGCTAGGCGAGCATTTATTGCCCATTTAGTATTGTAACTATCTCCTCTTTCACTATGACTTGGGTAGCATCTTCTTCCTTGGTAAAGACAGACACAAAGTACTAATTTAGTACCTCAGCTGTACCTGCTGCCTCCATGTGTAGGTCTCTGCTTTGATCCCTAATCAACCCCCCCCTCCAACCCCACCCTCTTCCCCATCCCCTTACTACTCCTTTACTATTTAAATGGTTATAGAAGACCTTTGGATACCTTTTATGTAAACTGTCAGTCTCTTCTCATGCTCTCTCTTTGCCTCTCTGATGTCCTTTTTCAATTCCCCTTTGAAATTTCTGTATTCAGCCTGGTTCTCACTTGAATTATAAACCCGATAACTGTAATATGGCCCCTTTTCATGCTTCATCCTACTCTCTATCTCTTGTATTCCAGGAAGCTCTGGCTGTGTTTGTCCTACCTTCCCACCCTCTGTGGGAATGTACCTCAATTAAATCTGAACCACCTGCTTATTTCTATTCAATTAACTGGCACAAGGTTAGAATTGATGTTGCAAACTGCAATTTCCCGAACATAAAGTGGACTGAGGTAGGCGGAGGTACAAAATTGTACCACCTAATTACATCCAGATTTAATCTGCTGTTTACCATTCAGCACAGGACCAAATGGAAATCATCACCCCGATGTGGATGAAGCAGTTCTGGGAAAGTGAGTGAGTGAGAAAAAACAAACTCCTTCTAATTGGCTATATGTTAAATTATGAGTTTATCCCTCCTTCTTTAGAATGAATGCTCTTGGCGATGGGAAGGAGCAGAAAAATTATTAGATTACAGTAAGAAAAAATAATTTTCCTGACCCTTTGAAGAAATTGTACACATTATATTGCGGCCCTGCGTGAAGTACTTGAGGATTTATTTCAGGCTGCATGGTTTAATGTGCTGGATTAGTTACTTTATCCACTACGTCACCCTTCCCTCACAGTGTGTCACTGCTAAACTTCATCTTCATAATTACAAACTGTTGAAAATTAAAAATCTTTACACATCCTTATAATCAGGGCCTGCAATAAAACTTGCTACAATGTTTGTTCAAATGATAATAAAACGGTCCAAACTTTTATTTCTGTTGGAAGAACGCTTATTGCTGCTGAATGTAAGCATCAAACCATCATATGCAAACCACCTGGATCATCAAGCCCCTTTTGACGCAGCCATCTATCAGACGAAAGAGTCCCAAGGACCAGTTCTAATCAAAACATGCTGTATAGCTCCAGATACAATAAGAAACATGCTTTCTGCAGGTGTAGTACACTAAAGTAAATACAGAAGGCATTTCCTGTGCTTTTATTTTTTAAAAAAAAGTTATGTTTCCATTTTTCTTCCTCTGGAGGATTTAATTGCTTGCTGGGGTATTACAGGTACTAACAGTCCACAAATACTCATGCACAGGGCCAAGTTCCATACATAAGCCTAGACAGTGAATGTCTGAAGATAATTTGACTACACATAACAGGCAAGCTAGGCCTATTCTGCAAAAAAAATGCATTCCTGTAGCGCCATTCACAACTGCAGGATATGCAAAAGTGCTTTACAGTCATGAGGTACATTTGAATTGTCACTATGGTAACATAGGAAATGCAGCAGCCAATTTATGTTCAGCAAGCTCCCACAAACAGCGATGTGACAATGATCAAATTATCTGTTTTTGTGATGTTGATTGAGGGATAAATATTTGTCAAGACATCTTTTATTTGAAATAGTGCCCAAGGATCATTTACATCTAACATGGAGCAGACTGTTCAAATCTCATCCAAAAGATGGCACCTCTGACAGTGCAGCACTTGTCATCTGAGATCCTTGCGCCCAAGTCACCAGAATGTGACATGTATCTACAGCTTTCTGACTTAGAGGCAAAAATATGACCAACTGAGCCATGATTGACACTGCCTGATATCTCACCTGAAATCTACATTTCTGTAGTCACAGAAAGTGTTTTGGACTTGAACCCTGACTGATCATTCCCTTTCCTAGCTTAGAGGTGCCGAAGTTAATTATTGTCTACAACTGTTGCCATGGCTCACCTTAAGCTAATACAGGGCTAATTCGGTTCAAGGGCTGAACCTGTATAGTTCATTAGCACATTGAGCTGTACCTTTTATTCACTGACCACAAACATACCCATTGAAGCTTTAGCTGAAGGTGAAAACATTCTATATTTTACTTGTCCTGAATGACAGGATGAGCAAATAGCTTTAATTTACATCAAGTTTAGAGACAACTATCCAATATGAATTCTACCCATTAATATTTTCTATTACTGTTAATACAGCTACTAGGGACAATTAACTTCAGTTTCATGCCATTTGCCCAAGTGCAGATCTATTGTATAATTTCCTTGAGATTTCATTTTAGTTGCATCTCCTATTGGAGAACGTATCAACTATTTTCTGGAAGTTGAAGTATTACTATGGACACGTATTTGTAATTGCTGTTTCTCTTTTGGTGAGCTGATCCCTACGTACCCTTGAGAAAGGAAGAAAAAGGATGTCTTACCCTCAATTGCTAACTATTAGATCAAGTCATTCTATCAAATACATTGCACAAAACTTTAAATTCCTAAACAAATGATAATTTAGATTTATTTCTTCTGTGTCTGAACACATGGTAATCCTTCTAATATTTCAGTTTGTTACTGTTGATTTAATATCTAATGGCAATTTTTTCCATAAATACACTATGTAATGTAGCAAAAATACATGGTTTAAATGAAATCTGGGCTCCTTTGTTGATTACATAACTCAAGCTCAGTACCTCCAAATTCCAGTGACCCCACCAGGGGTTTAGATAGCACGGGTAGTCCCTTGCTCACCATTGACAAGTACTTGTGCCACTAGTATGGTATCTAGGATGCCTGATAATGCCGCAATGCCAACTTAAAGGACCCAAGCTGGGGGTGGTCTTACCCCGCCACCTTTCCCTGGAAGCTAAGCCCAGGCTCCCCTCAGTTGCTGTCTTACAAAAAGGGCTATTAAAAATATATATTGTTTTTAATTCTGGGAATCCAATATTTGGGGACCCAAGCCATGACCTCAGATTGAAGCCCCAGTTTGTCCCTACGTCTACTTTTTGGCTGGGCAGTATATGTTCGGCTGGATTTACAGTCCCTGAGGGGTGGGATGGCAGGTTGGGGAGGGGGATGGGGTGCAATGGGGCTGGCATAAAATTGGGCACTATGCCAAGGACACTGTTACTGGTGCCTACCTGGCCACCAATTGAGACCCTTAAGTGGCCAATTAATGATCATTTGATTGTCTGGCAGCTCTCGGAGGTGGGATTCCCTCCCCAGGTGGGAGTGGAAGTCTCACCTCATGCCAATTATCAGCCCAACAGCCAAGTGGAGGGCAGCTAGCCCCCTGACGTTTACTCTGGGGTTGGGAGGGGGTGCCAGGGACCCACCCCCATAAAATCCAGGCTCTTGTCTCATCAGATGTAACTTCCTTGACCATATTCTGCATCTCAATAATGGCTTGGGGTGCAGGAACTCTTGGAGCTTTTATGGTGATGGCTTTGTAAAGATTTTGTGCAAATAAAATGCATTCCCCAAAGGGCCATTCTTTGGTTAAACTGAGATATAAACTGTCAGGGTCCTAGTCCATTTTCCAGCCATTCTGGTATGTTTTTGCCAAAACTTTTGGCGGGCATATCCAATGCTCCCTGTAAGTTGCTCAAGCACACTGTCCAGGCCGTTTGAAGTTGGATCCTTTAAAATATTGCGTGTGCATGGCTTTGCAAAAAATTTCAAGGTACCATGCATTCAAATATGTTGAGTACAATAAAAAATATTTACAGTTGACATTTGTGTATACTGCAAAGGAATATGGATTTTCAGCCACACAAGGTAAGGATGATTTAAAATACTTCGATAGTGATTTTTAATTAATGTGCAACCTATGGTATTCAATTTGATTTTGACCCTATTCTTCCCTTTTATTAAAACATTAGCACAATCTCACCGGTAAGAAACCCAAAATTTCATTACCAATACTTCCCAGTTTGCGTGTGGATTGCAGAGCTCAATTTTGCCAAATTACTTAATAGCCACATTCATGTAATTTTTCACTTTTTTTGCATATTATGTACCTTTGCATAATCTACACCTGAGATTAAGGTTTTTTTCAATGTAAAATGGTTTGTTACATGCAAAATGGTGGCATGCCTTTGCATCAAGATAGCAATGCTCATAATTCAGCGCTGATCATTTTTGCTGGGCAAAAATATATAGAAAGGAGGGGGAAATTGTATTGATATAGCAGCTCTCACATTCTCAGGGAATCTCAGGTGTCAATAAATTACCTTTGAACTGTTGTTTTATAGGCAAGCATGGCAGCTAATTTGTACACAGCCAGGCCTCACAAACACCAATGAGATGAATGTTCAATTAATCTGTTTTAGTAGGTGCTAATGCAGGGATAAATGTTAGCCATAGCACTTTTCTCCCTTGAAAAGTGCCATGGCGCTTTTTATGTCTACCTGAACAAAAAGTGGGGCCTCAGGTTACCGTCTCATCTGAAAGATAACAGCTCCAACAATGTAGCGCTTGCTTGGTAATAACCTAGACTTGCACGTTGGTGCATGTTCTCAAATCCCTGGAATGGTAAATTTAGGAGGGTTTCATATAAATTCATATGTTGAAAAATACTTACATCAAGTCCTTTGCTGATGAATGTCAACACTGCATCTAGACAAATAAGGGTCCCAGAACGACCAATTCCTGCACTACAGTGGGCAATAATGGGGGTAGAACGTTTGATATATCTCATGTAGCTGAGAAAGGTGACTAATTGTTCTGGTTGTTCTGGGGTCCCATGGTCTGGCCAGGCAGTAAAGTTCAGATGGGTTACTTGCCGTGACTCGCCACTCTGTACAAACAAAAGGATGATTTTAGTCAGAGAATTTAAACCACAAACAACCCCTGCCCTGAAACAGCAAATAAATATTCTGATGAAGAGGTCAGGGCTGTTTTTCCTGTGGGCCCTGAACCTGGATGTGCCACAATTGCAATGATCTGAGCCTGCCTGTATTGGAGGATTCAGGCTATTTAAGAGGCTTGGAACTAAGCTGATGGTGGCTCACCCCAAGCAGTGCCAAATTCCCAGAGATAGAGGAGGAAAGTCAGTTGTTCAGGCTGACTGGCTGTTGTCATAAAACAGCAGAAAGAACTATGCCATTGTCAACCCTCAAGTTGATGTCCTTGTAAAAACAAAAAAAAAAAGATTTACCTTGGGGGTAATATTCCCCTGAAGAAGAGTCACAAGGACTTGAAACGTTAACTCTGTTTTTTTCTCTCCTGTTAGATCTGCTGAGTTTTTCCAGCATTTTCTGTTTTTGTTTACCTTGGGGGGGTCCTACCTGCTTGCTGCCTACACCTCTCTAGTCAGATAAGGACTAGCAAAGGACCTAATGTCTACTTTTTCCATGTGCTATTCAAAATGGCCATCAGGGACAATGCTGGAAGAAAATGAGGCAGAGTGGGAAATGCCTCCTTCCACCTCGCTTAATTGACTGTCCATAGTCTGTGTCTTTTGCAGCTAGTATTAGATGCACAAAAATGGTACACCAGCCAGTTGACGCCCCCACCAATGGTCTAGCCAACAGCTGTGACATGAAAATGCAAACAATTATGCATTTAGCACTTTGTGGCATATTGTCTGTTGGCACAGTAAACTAATTGTACCACTAAAAAAAAAATCACAATTTAGCTAATCTATTTGCACATACCTGTAAGTCAATCATCTCAATTTTCCGAATAATAAAGTCTTCCAATGGCTGACAACTTTGAAGGATTATCTTAATCTTGTTGTTTATTATTATTGACTTTCCCTGAAGTTCTGGCCAGTATCTTTGACATTTGACCTTTCCTCCTTCGACTTCCAGGGTCATCATAGCAATGATATTAGACTCCTGTTCCCAAACCATTTGCCAAAAGTCTGCCAGTGTATGAGGTAGAGGTCCTTGACATGCAATGTATGTATAGTCTTTCTTATCCACTGGTATTTTTATAAAGCTGGCATTAATGTATCCTTGCTCTTCTCCAAGAGGAACTCGTGTGCCATCATCTGCAATTAATAAATAATTAATTGTATTTCTACATTAAATCTCCATATCTAATATCTATCAGTCGTGTCTTTATATTTGTATGAATACTCAACAGGAAGTAAGGTTATTAAATAAAAAATTCATGACATCCTTGTTTTTGAAAGTGGTGTAAAAAGATTGCCACAGTTATATATTAAATATTGAACTCTACTTATTTCCTTCTACATGAGAAAAATGAATGTACTATCACTAAATTTGGGGATGATACAAAAATAAGTGGGAAGGCAAGTGGTGAGGATGACACAAGGAGTCTACAGAGGGATACAGACAGTTAAGTGAGTGGGCAAAAAAGTGGCAGATGGAATATAATGTGGCAAAATGTGAGTTTATGCACTTTGGCAGGAAGAATAGAGGAGCTGAATATTACTTAAATGGAGAAAGACTGCAGAAGGCTGCATAACAGAGGGATTTGGGAGTCCTTGTGCATGAATCCCAAAAAGCTAACATACAAGTTCAACAGGTAATAGGGAAGGCAAATGAAATGTTGGCCTTTATTTCAAAGAGAATGGAGTATAAAAATAGGGAAGTCTTGCTAAAACTATACAAGGCACTAATCAGACCACACCTAGAATACTGTGAACAGTTTTGGTCCCCTTATCTAAGGAAAGATATACTGGCATTGGAGGCAGTCCAGAGAAGGTTCACTAGGTTGATTCTGGGTATGGAAAGATTTTCTTATGAGGAGAGGTTGTGTAGGTTGGGCCTGTACTCATTGGAGTTTAGAAGAATGAGATGTGACCTTATTGAAACATGTAGGGCAGAATTTTTCAGTCAGCGTGCGGGAGCGGGCCTAACTTGCCGACGCGTAAAATGACTTGCAATGATGGGCCTGCATCCTGACGTCATCGCGCAGCCCTGCGATATTTTGTTTGGCGGGCCTGACAATGTGTAAATGGCCTGTTAAGGCCATTATAAAAGTACCTCATGTAATTAATAACGCTGCCCGTCCAACCTTAAGGCTGGCGGGCAGGTGAAAAGCCCAAGCGGCCTTTGCGTTTTTCAGGAAACCTCATCCATGAACAGGATGAGGTTTCCTAAAGCTTTTATTAAATAAATAAATAATTTTCCCGAAATATAAAAACATGTCCCATCTCATGTGACAGTCATATGAGGGGACATGTTTAAATAACTTCTAAAATCTTTTATTTAATTATTTTAATATCGATTCAATCTCCCTGAGGCAGCTCCGTGCCTCAGGGACATTGACGCGCTGGTCTGCACGCATGCGCGTGAAAGAGCGCTGGCCCCGACTCTCCCTCCTCCCCCCGCCTGCACAGGTAGCGCTGAGCGCTGCGGCTCTGGTCTTATGCTGGCCTGCCCGCATAAATTGGAGATGTGGAGCCGATTGTGGGTGGTGATCAGCTAGGCGACTGCCCCCATCGAGTCCGCCCACCATATGAAAATTTCTGTCCATATGATTTTTTGGGGGCTTGACAGGGTAGATGCTGAGAGGTTGTTTCCCCTTGTGGGAGAGTCTAGGACCAGAGGGCATAATCTCACAGTAAGGGGTCACCCATTTAAAATAGAGACGAGGAGGAATTTCTTCTCTGAGAGGGTAGTTAATCAGTGGAATCCTTTACTGTAGAGGACTGTAGAAGGTGGGTCATTAAGTATATTCAAGGTGGAGATAAGCAGATTTTTAATCAGTAAGGGGATCAATGGTTATGGGAAAAAGGCAGGAAAGTGGAGTCGAGGATTATCAGATCAGCCATGATCTCATTGAATGGCGGAGCAGACTCGATGGGCCGAATGGACTACTTTTGGTCATACGTCTTATGGTTTTATGGAGAATTAAATAAATATCCTGATCTTTAAAAGCAGTGCTTTTGTGCATGGAGGATGATACTAGGACCAGAGGCTGAGCTATAAAAAGGTTGTTTTCATGCCTAGCCTCAGAAATGTAGTGAGTATATAAATAACATTCAATATTTGCTCATTTAGTGTGTTCCATCCAGAGACCTGCTTTGTCACCAGACTAACTGGTGGGATTAAATGTTTTGAAGTTGCACCCTAACTTCCAGAGATAGTCCTGCAATACTCTAGGTTATGAAACATTGCAACGTACACTTTTCATCCATTTGTGTTATAGGAGACATTTCTATGGTTCAAGGAGCACAGAAGCAATAATGCTCCAGTGTGTCAAGAAGCTTGTGATTCCTAATTAGGAGATCTATAGTTCCCCACATTTCACATTTTGAACGAATGATACAGTGCATTAACTTTACAGCATAGTCAGTGTTGTCTAAATCTGTTAAGAACAGTAAGAGATAGGAGCTGGGTTGGCCATTAGGTCTTTCAAGTCTGCTCTGGCATTTAATAAGATCATGGCCGATCTTATACTTCAACTCCACCTATCCTCATATCTCTTAATTCTCTTCGTACCCAAAGATCTAACGACCCCTTGTCTTGAACATACTCAGCGACTGAGCATTCACTGCTCCCTGAGATAGAGAATTCCAATGATTCACAACCCTCTCAGTGAAGAAATTTCTCATCTCAGTCCTATTTGATGATCCTATTTAGAGACCGTTACTCTGTGTTCTAGGTTCCCCAACTAGGGGTACCATTTTCTCAGCAGCTACACTGTCAAGTCCTGTAAAAATGTTATATGTTTCAATTAGATCACCTCTCATTCTTCTAAACTTGAGGAAATGTAGGCCTCTCTCTCCCCATAGGACAATCACCTCATCCTAGGAACCAGTCTCACAAACCTTGGTTGCACTCCCTTTCAGACAAGTATGTCCTTCCTTAGGCAAGGAGACCAAAAATGCACATAGTACTCCAAGTATGGCCTCACCAATACCCTGTACAATTGCAGGAAGACTTTTTTGCCTTTATACTCGAAGCCCTTTGTAACAAAAGCTAACATACTTGCCTTCCTAATTGTTCACTGTACCTGCATGTTAACTTTCTGTGCTTCATGTACAAGGACACCTAAGTCCCCCAGAATGAAAATATTTCCCAGTCTCTCACCATTCAAAAAAATATTCTGTTTTATCATTTTTCCTTTCAAAGTGGATAACTTCACATTTTGCCACATTGTATTCCATCTACCATGTTTTTGCCCACTCGCCCAAATGTCTACATTCATCTGCAGCCTCTTTGCACACAACTCACTGCTTACTTTCCCATCTAACTTTGTATAGTCAGTAAACTGGATACGTTACACTCTCCCCTCAACTATGTTATTAATATAGATAGTAAATAGCTCAGGCCCAAGTACTCAGCCTTGTGGTGGTACACCGCTAGTTGCAGCCTGCCAACCTAAAAATGTCTCATTTATTCCTATTTTGCTTTCTGACAATCAATGCCCAATCCATGCTTACATATTACCCCAAACCAATGATTCCCTATTATTTGTAACAGCTCCTTGTGTGGCACCTGAACAAATACTTTATTAAAATGCAAATACACTACACCCACTGTTCCTCCTTGTCCATCTTATTAGCCACATCCTCAAAAACCTCTAACAGATTTGTCAAATATTATATCCCTTTCAAAAATCTGTGTTGATTCTGCTTAATCATGTTATGATTTTCAAAGTGCCTTGTTGCCACGTTCCAACTAATAGTTTTTAGTATTTTGCCTACTACTGGTGCTAGGCTAACAATTCCCAGTTTTCTTTCTTCTTTTCTTAAATAGCGGGGCTATGCTCGCTATCTTCCAATCCTTGTGAACTTTTCTAGAATCCAAGGAATTCTAGAAGGTCAAAACTAATGTGCCTGCTATCTCTGCAGCTACCTTTTTAAAAACCATAGGATGCAGGTCATCAGGTACAGGGGATTTGTCACCACTTTGTCCCATTAATATCTCCAGTGCTATTTCTTTACTTATATTGATTTCTTTAAGATCTCCATTCTTGCTAGATCCATGGATCCCCATTGTTTCCAGAATGCTTTGCGTGTCTTCGGCCGTAAAGGCGGATACAATGTATTTGTTTAATATCTCTGCCATTTTCTTGTTTCCCAATTTAATTTTACCCTTCGCTGTCTCAGTGGGCCCATGTTTACTTTCACTAATCTCTTCCTATTTACATACCTATAAAAACCCTTACAATCTGTTTTGATGCCTTTTGCCAGTCTACTCACATATTCACTTCCCTTCTCAATTTCTTGGTACCCCTTTGCTGAATTTTAAAATCCTCCCAATCCTAAGGTTAACTACTTTTTTTTGACAACATTATAAGCCTCTTCCTTTGATTTAACTTTAACTGCTTTTGTTAGCCTTGGTTGGACCACTATTTCCTTGGGGCTTATGCTTTAAAGAAAAGTATATTTGCTGCAAATTATGTATTAATTCTTCAAATGCCAGAATTGCTTGTCTACCATCATATCTTTTAATCTAGACTCATAGGGCAGAATATTATGCTTGGTGTGCGGGCGCGCGCCCGACACACCCAAGCGTAAAATGATGAGCAATGATGTCGGGTGACCGGCTCGACGTCATCGCACAGCCTCGCAATATTTCGTTCGGTGGGTGCACGCTGGAGTCAGCTGTGTGCCTGCTTGCAATTGAAAGGCCTATTAAAGCTATTAAGAAGCTAGTTAAATTCAAATTTACGCTGCCCGTCCAACCTAATAGTTGGAAAGCAGGCATAAAGGCTAAGTGGCCTTTACATTTTTTAGGGAACCACAGGCAGGATAAGGTTTCTAAAGCAAATAAACATCAAATAAACATTTTATTTTAAAATTAAAAACATGTCCCAGCTCATGTGACAGAGTCACATGAGGGGACATGTTTTATGACAATTTTATTTCCTTTCTTCATTTTTTTAAAGTGCTTCATCTCCCTGAGGCAGCTCCATGCCTCAGGGAGATTGAAGTGCTCTTTCACGCGCATGCGCGAAGACTGCGCTAGGCCTACTTGCCCTCCTCCCCCCGCCCGCACAGGCAGCACTGAGCGCTGCCGCTCGTGTTCCACACTGGGCAGGCCTTAATTGGTCCGCCAGTGTGAAATCGCGGTGTGGAGCCGATCGCGGGCAGCGGTTGGCTTCCCGGCCGTCCCTGCCGAGCACCCCCACCAAGGGCAAAATCCTATCCATAGACGTTTACAGCTCAGGAGGCCATTCGGCCCATCGTGTCCGCACCGGTCAACAAAGATCTGACTACACTGATCCCATTTTCCAGCACTTGGCCCATAGCCCTGGAGGCTATGGCAACCCAAGTGAATATCTAAATACTGCTTAAATGTTACAAGATTTTCTGACTCAACCACCCTTTCAGGCAGTGAGTTCCAGACTCTTACCATCCTCTAGGTGAAAAAATTTCTCCTCAACTCCCCTCTTAGCCTTCTACCTCTTACCCTAAATCTATGCCCCCTGGCTCTTAAGCCCTCTACTAAAGGAAAAAGTACCTTCCTATCCAGATTATCTATGCCCCTCATGATCTTATACACCTTTATAAGGTTCCCTCTCAACCTTCACTGCTCCAAGGAAAACAACCCCAGCCTATCCAATCTTACCTCATAGCTCAGACCCTCCAGCCCAGGCAGCATCCTAGTAAATCTCCTCTGCACCCTCTCCAGTGTAATCACAACCTTCCTAAATTGCGGTGAACAGAACTGCACGCAGTACTCCAGTTGTGGCCTAGCCAGCGTTTTGTACAGTTCCAGCATAACCTCCCTGCTCTTGTATTCTATGCCTCGGTTAATAAAGGCAAGTATCCCATATGCCTTCTTAACCACCTTATCTACCTGCCCTGCTACCCTCAGGGATCAGTGGATATGCACACCAAGGCCCCTCTGATCTTCAGTACTTTCCAGGGTCCTACCATTCATAGTGTAATCCCTTGCCTTGTGAGCCCTCCCCAAGTGCATTACCTCACACTTTTCTGGGTTAAATTCCATTTGCCACTGTTCTGCCTACCTGACCAGTCCATTGATAGCCTCCTGCAGTTTACAGCTATCCTCCTCACTATTTACCACCCTACCAATTTTCGTGTTATCCGCAAACTTCTTGATCATACCCTCTACGTTGAAATCCAAATCATTTATGTAGACCACAACAGCAAGGCCCCAGCACCAAGCCCTGCGGAACCTCACTGGAAACAGACTTCCAGTCACAGAAACACCCCTCTGCCATTAACCTCTGTTTCCTGCCTCTCATCCAATTTTGGGTCCAACGTGCCACTTTGCCTTGGATCCCATGCGCTCTTACTTTCTTGGCCAGTCTGCCATGAGGGAACTTATCAAAAGCCTTGCTAAAGTCCAAATAGACCATGTCAAATACATTACCCTCATCAACACTCCTGGTTACCTCCTCAAAAAATTCGATCAAATTTGTCAACCATGACCTTCCCTTAACAAATCCATGCTGACCATTCCTGATTAATCTGTATCTCTACAAGTGCAGATAAATTCTGTCCATCAGAATTCTTTCTTGTAACTTTCCCCACCACTAAGGTTAGACCTACTGGCCTGTAATTTCCTGGTCTATCCCTTCCTCCCTTTTTTAATAATGGCACAATATTAGCAGTCCTCCAGTCCTCTGGGACGTCACCTGCGGCCGGAGAGGATTTGAAAATTACTGCCAGGACCCCTGATATCTCTTTCCTTGCCTCCCTCAACAGGCTGGGCCTGCGGATTTATCCACTTTTAAGGCCGCTAAGCCCACTACTACCTCCTCTCTCTCTATGTTAATTTCCTCTAATATTTCACAGCCCTCCACCCTGATGTCGATACCTGCGTCGTCCTTTTCCATTGCAAAGACCAACGCAAAGTGTTCATTGAGGACTGTACCCACGTCTTCCGTGTCCACACATAGATCACCTCCATGGTCCCTAATTGGCCCTACTCTTTCCCTAGTTATTATTTTGCTCTTTATATATTTTTAAAAACCCTTTGGGTTTTCCTTTATTCTACCCACAAATGCTTTCTCATGCACTCCCTTAGTTTTCCCAATTTCCTTTTTAAGTTCCCCCCTGCACTTTTTATACTCCTCTAGGGACTCTGCCACACTGAGCCCTTGGTATCTGCCATAAGCTTCTTCGCTTTTTTTCTTAACCTTAACCTTTATGTCCCTTGACATGCAGGGTTCTCCAGATTTAATCCCCCACCTTTGTTTTTACGGGAACATATTTGCCCTGTACTCTCGCTATTTCCTCTTTGACTGCCTCCCATTATTCTGACACAGTTTTATCTGCAATTAGCTGCTCCCAGTCCACTTGGCCAAATCATATCTTATCTTAGTAAAATTAGCCTTTCCCCATTAGCACTTTTATTCCCGGCCTAGCCTTATCTTTATCCGTAACTATCCTAAATCTAACTGAGTTATGGTCACTATCTCCAAAATGCTGCCCTACCGAAACGCCTTCCACCTGCTAGGGCTCATTTCAGAATATTAAGTCCAGAACTGCCCCCTCCCTTGTTGGGCTTTCTACTTACTGGCTAAAAAAGATGCAATTAAGAATTTTATTCCCACCCTACCATGCACACTAAAACTATCCCAGTTAATATTTGGATAGTTAAAATCCCCTACTTTTACTGCCTTATTACTCTTACACTTCTCTGAAATTTGGATACATATTTGATCCTCTATCTCTCCCTGACTGTTTGGGGGCCTATAGTACACACCCAACAGTGTATTTTCCCCTTTTGTGTTTTTTATTTCTACCCATATGGCCTCTTTCGATGATCCTTCATCACTGTTATAATTGATTCCTTGATTAATATTACGACCCCCCTTCCTCTTCCATCCACCTCTCTATCTCATCTGAATACCCTATAACCCAGAATGTTGAGCTGCCAATCCTGCCCTTCTTTTAGCCAAGTCTCAGTCATAGCTGTGATATCATATTCCCACGTGCCTGTCTGTGCCCTCAGCTCATCTGCCTTATTCCTCAAGCTCCTTGCATTAAAATATATTCCATTTAGCCTTGCAAAACTCACTTCTTACTTACCTAGCCTCTGGGCAGAATTTTCCCCCATTCGGGGGGAAGTTTAGGAGCGGGCGTATGGAGGCGCACTTCTGATCGGCGCCCCCGTTTGGGGGCGCGCCGCCGTTTTATGTGGGAGGGCCAATTAAGGCCAGCCCAGCGTGACATCCGTAAGGAAGCGTTGTGCGGGCAGGGGGGGATTCCCTGCACCGAGAGCGCGCTCTTTCGCGCACGCGCACAAAAGAACACACTCATCTCCCTGAGGCTAAGGTTTGACGGGCAGGTCCATTAACTACTTTGTCAATGGCCTCAATTGGCCATTGACAGGACAGCGGGTGCACAGCTGTTTCTGCTGAGCCCCCGCTGACCTGAAAATTGAAATGAGGCGGGGGGATGTTGGGAGTTCCGCCCGGCGTCATCCCGCTTCATTTTACGCATCGGCGAGCGGGCCCCGTTCGCCAACCGGGAAAACCTGGCCTATGTTTCCTCTGCCTTCTAGACTTTATTGCAATTTTAACTTCTAATTCCATCTCAACTTCTCTCCCCTCTGAACTACTTCTCAGGATCCCATCCCCCTGCCAATTTAGTTTAAATCCGCCCCAACAGCATTAACAAACCTCCCCGCGAGGATGTTGGTCCTGTTCCTGTTCAGATGTAACCTGTCCAACTTGTGCAGGTCCCACCTTCCCCAGAAATGGCCGCAATACCCCAGGAATCTAAAGCCCTCCCTCCTGCACTATCTCTCCAGCCACGCATTCACCTGCTCTATTCTCCTGTTCCTATACTCACTATTGTGTGGCACCGGGAGTAACCCGGAGATTACTGCCTTTTGAAATGCTGCTTTTCAATTTCCTACCTAATTCCCTAAAGTCTGCTTGCAGGACCTCATTTCTCTTTCTTCCTATGTCATCGGTCCCAACATGGACCACGACCTTTGGCTGTTCACCCGCCCCCTTCAGAATGTCCTGCAGCCGTTTCGTGACATCCTTGATCCTGGCACCTGGGAAGCAACATACGATCCTGGAGTCACATCTACGGCCGCAGAAGCGACTGTCTACCCCCCTCACTAACGAATCCCCTACCACTATTGCCCTTTCCACATTTCTTCCACTTGTCCTGAGCAGCTGGACCACCCACAGTGCCATGGCCTTGGCTCTGGTTGGCCTCCACAGAGGAACTGTCACTTTCACCATTTTCCAAGGCTGAAAAACGGTTTGCAAGCGAGATGCACTCAGGGGGATTCCCTCACTACCTGCCTGGTCCCCTTCTTCTGTCTGGCGCACCTATTCCCTCTCTGCTTGCATTTCCTTAAGCTATGGGGTGACCATCTCCTGAAATGTGCTATCCACGAACCTCCCAGACTTGTGAATGCACCGTAGTGCCCCCAGCTACCACTCAAGCTCCAAAACCCAGAGCTTGAGTTGGTCCTGTCAGAGACACCTCCTACACACATGGTCATCCAGATTGCCAGGAGTGTTTAGGATTTCCCACATAGTGCAGGATATGGAAATCACTGGACTGAGCTCCCCAGACATATCTTAACCATACAGAATATGGACCCTTGCTTTTATTTTACCCATATTTCTACTTGAGTCTCGCTGTTTTGACCTCTCTGTCTCAAAGTCTCACTGTTTTAACCTCTCTCTCCCAAGGTCTTGCTGTTTTAATCTCTGTCCCGAAGTGTCTCTGTTTTAATCTCTCTCTTCCGAAGTTTTGTTGTTTTAATCTCTCTGTCAATAAGTTTCTATGTTTTAACCTCTCTCTCCCGAAGCCTTGCTGTTTTAACCCCTCTCTCCTGAAGTCTCGCTATTTTAACCTCGCTTTCCTGAAGTTTCCCAATCTATCTTAGCCAACTCACCTCGCATACTTATGTAGTTTGCTCTGTTTGGCTTTAAGATGCTACTTTTGGACTTAACTAAATCACTTTCAAACTCAATATAAAATTCTATCATACTGTGGTCAGTCTTCCCTATAGGGCCCCTTTACTGCAAGGTTATCAATTAACCATTTCTTACTGCATAATGCTAGATTTGAAATAGCTTGTTTCCTAGCTAGTTCCTCAACATCCTGATCTAGAAAGCTACCTTCTACACATTCCACGAACTCATCTTTCACACAATTACAGCAAATCTGGTTTGCTCAGTGTATATGAAGATGACCATCCCCATCATTAATGTATTACCCTTCACTACATGCAGCTCTAATTTCCTGTTTGTACTCTGCCCTAAACTACGACTGTTAGGGGGTCCATTAGCAACTCCCACCAATGTTTTCTGCCCTTGCTGCTTCTTAGTTCCACCCAAACCCGTTCTGCTTCTTGATTTTCTGAGCTTTATCTTTATCCCATCCTTTATTATCAGGGCTACCCATCCTTCTCTTCTATTTTGCTTATCTCTTCTAAAATTTAGAAGAGGCGTCAGGGAATATTTGATTCTTATTACAAATACAAAGAAAGATGTAACAAATAATGTTTATTTTTGTTCTCTGCCATGTTATTCCTGCAAATTTCTTCTTGCTTTTGAATATTTGCAAATAAATTAAAATTAACACAATTTGCTTTCAGTTTTTTGAGTTATCAACTTTTTGGGATTTTGACATTTTTTCATCTGTTAGTTTTACCAAGCTCTGAAAGTTGGTATGCTTAGAATGTAACATCTTTGTTGCGTTTTAAAGGCTAGTTATACACGAGATCATTGTAGGAATGTTCAATTAATATAAATAAAATGAAGTTGCTTCTCGTAAAAAAACTTACATCATAGTACTTACAAGGCAGTATATTTTTATATCTGTTCTTCCTCCGATTGTCTTTTGTTTGCCCAATCAAACATTCATCCAAAGGTTTCAGATCTTGCAGATGCTATTAAAACGTATACATATATACATTATAAATCTAGAAGAACAAAACATTGCCATATACGAAGGTAAAGGTAAAATACTATAGATGCTGGAAATCTGAAACAAAAACAAAATGTGCTAGAAAAACTCAGCTTCTGAAAAAGAAGTCATACGGACTTGAAACGTTAACTCTGCCTTTCTCTCCACAGATGCTGTCAGACCTGCTGAATTTTTCCAGTATTTTTGTTTCACATTTCCATGTACCTTGAGTTACAAATGGTGAAAAATAATCAAAAGCAAAATACTACAAATACTGAAAATCGGAAATAAAAATAGAAAGTTAAAAATATTCAGCAGGTCTGATGGCATTTGTGGAAAAGTAAATCGAGTAACCCTTTCAAATTGATGCCCTTCATCAGAACTTAGAGATGTAACAGGTTTCAAGCAACTGTAGACGCAACAAAAGAAAAAAAAAGTGGAACTAGAGGTGTAAATGTGAATAGCCAAATCATTATCAACAACAAATAAAGCATTTAAATAGGTATGTAGTGTAATGGTTATGTTACTGGACTAATAATGCAGAGGATTAAGATTAATGCAGAGTACACAAATTCAAAACTCACCACAACAAATTGAAAATTTGAATTTACATTTTTTTAAAAAGCTGGAAGCAAAAAAAACTGTCACTAACAAAAGTAACTGCAATGTCGGTTAGGGAAAGAAAACTGTCGTCTTTACTTGGTCTGGTCTATATGTGACTTCAGTTCCACTACAATGTGGTTCTTAACTATCCTCTGAAGTGGTCTAGCAAGCCACCCAGCTATATAAAAACTGTTCCAATAGATGGCTCACTACCACCGTATCCTGGACAACAAATGCCAGCCTTGCCAGCAACGCTCACATCATAAGAATTAACTTTAAATATAATTATGCTTTTCCCTTAAAAAAGCAGATTGACAATCACAATAAAGAAGAATTTTGTGGCGCAGCTGAAAGGTTTATTTGGCACTATGATCATTAAAATATAATTTAACTGAATTACTTTGAAACCAAATGAAAATACATATTGCAGAACAAAACTATTTCCATCACAAACTTGCACTAAAGAAGAAAAAACAAAATATACCAGTATACTCCCCAGACTTCCACAGTTCAAGAGGGGATATGCAGTCAGTGTGAGTCCCTCTCCTCTGAGAAGGACTGGCTGCTTTTGAGGTGACGTTAAAGAAACATAGACAACTAAGCAGAGTTAGGTGAAGTGACAGTCAGCCGGAGACAACCCTTTTCATCACGAGAACACAACCTAATACACGAGTGAGGCTGACTGAATACTAATTCACTGGTACAAACAAAATTAAATCGTCTGAACTACTCATGTTTTCTCTGTGGAGTGCATACAGGTTGGGGGGGGGGGGGTGCACTCATTGGATAACTATTTAACCACATATTAAAGAGAGAAAGACACTTATTGCCACTGGTGGTGGGCTGTAGTGTTAGGATCTATACACTTGTAATGTTTCAAATGTTTTTAAATCTAAAAACAAATCTGGTCTCCTCTTTCACCAACTGACTCTCAGAAGTTTAACATGGAGTACTACTCTCACTTGTGGATGTGTCATGCTGTGGGTCAGTAGGTGCTTGTGCACCTGGAATAGCACTCCAAGTTTTGCGGGAAACCACAGTACCGAATAGATGCAGGCTACCAAATGCATACTGCATCTGCTTATTAATATCATATTTGGGGGAGGGTCTATTTTGTATTCAGTAAAGTATATAGAGCAGTTCCACTGTAAATTACACCATTATAATTCTAGTACAGTGCAGTGGACAATTACATTTTCTGCATTTGCTAATAGTTGAACACGCTCAATTTTAGCACTTACCTCAAACTCCTGCGATGGAATATGCTGTTCTAGCAGTCCATGCAATGTTTTAAGGATTGCATCCAGTTTGGAGCCTGTGTACTGGCTTTCTGGAGGCACCTTTACAACAGAAAGTGTGGTAAGCTTCTCTTTAGTTACTGGCCATTCATCTACAACGGTTAAAAAAAGATCAACTGTAAGTAATCCAATAAGTGAATAAAACAAAATACAAATAATCATTTGGTAGCACAGAATTTGAGTATTGCTGAAAAAAGACATTTTGTCAAAGCTTTTCCTCTTGCACTCATCAGGACAATCACAAGAATACCAATGTCAGGGGAAGCAGCAGCTTTATACTGTATGAGAAGAGAGTGCAATTCAGCAATAAAACAAAATACATCATTAATTAATAATGCAGATATGCAAGACCATTGTTAAACTGGAACTCAGATCAAAACTACATTCCCACCAGTTTTCAGTACAGTTCTCAAGTGCTTGGCAAAATAACTGAGCTTATAACAATTTAAAGTTTGTTGTATATAATCAAACACAATTACACACACTGACATGCATACACTAAATTACATACTTATTTGCCAGCTATGGGTTTGAAATCCCTCCCCAGCCTCTTCTGTGCTGTTTGTCTTATTTGGGGTAGGTAGAAGCTCTGCCCCTTACAAGGCCTCATGTGAGGGCACAACCAGACAAAACCCACATGCTTGATCTAATTTGCAGTGCATTCCTGCCAGAATAATGGAGGAATGCACTGCCAGGGCAGCAAGATATTGACCCTTTCTGGTCTACTTTGAGGCAGTACCTTAGTAAATATTTGTAGAATGATTGGATTAAACACAGACTGCACAGCAAAATAGGAGTCTGACTTGAATGTAGGTAAAACTCATTTTTAGAACTGTTTAATAGGATATTTATCTTCAGCTTTCATGTGAAGCTTGCGTTAAAAGCCCTACCCAAAAACTATTCACTGCTAATACATATAATGGTGTCTTGTTTCACTGTTATCTTTTCTAGCACTTAAATAGACGGTAGCAGAGCAGAAATTAACCTCACAAACATAATGATATGATCACTAATGGCACAATGCCAGCAAACAGAAGCTTCCAGATTGATGATGATTCAGCATCTCTTAGGATGTTGACTTAAACAAAAGCTTTTTGGTATTTGGAGGGGAAAAAATTCACTCCCAATCCTACCACTTTGATTTATCAAATATTATGCGTCCTCTTGTTACCATGCAGTTAGAGACTGATAACATTTAAAACAAAATCCAAATGCCTAATTTTAACCAATAGAACTACGCCACAAAATTTCCCCTTTATTTAAAGGAATCAAACTTTATCATTTATAAAAGACTTAAAGAAAACAAGCACTATTAACATAAAAATATGATTTATAACTATATATGCTATGCACTCAGGTTTTCTTCCTACGTCCTCCTAGAATTCTCCCATGAGACGCATCAATCTTAAAGTTGTTTACTACTGTAGAGACCGCCCATATTTATACCACAGCCCTCTGGAGGATTTTCTTCAGCTCCAGCTATTCTCAGAGGTAAAACTTTCATTTACCCTCTCTTGACTGTGGAGGCCGCAGGCCCTTGTTCTGGTTACTTTGCCAATACTTCCAAGCTAATCTACTGGTTACTTTCTTTTTGCAATAAGACACTGTGAGGCCCACTAGCTTCAAACTAGGCAATCTTCCAGCTTCTGTTCCTCACAAAATTCAAACTGAGATTAAGTCTCACCCAATTCCCACATGGTCATCGGTGAAGTTAGTCTCTGCTTACAGCGCAGATCTGTCTAACTGTCATTTACTTTGGCTAACTTCTCTCAGAGAGCTGCAACCACACAAGGTCTAAACTGCAACAGAAAACCTCTTCCAGCAAAATCAAGATAAATTCATACCAGAGGCTCTGTATCTGAGTGTGTGTAGCATTCATAACACATTAAATGAATTGATAGTGCACATTGAAGTAAATAAAATGATCTGATAGCCATTACGGAGACATGGCTGCAGGATGACAAGAATTGGGTCCTGAATATTGAGGGGTATATGACATTCAAGAAGAATAGGAAGCAAGGTAAAGGTGGGAGAGTAGCACTGTTAATCAAGGACTGCATTGGTGAAATATTTAGAGATGACTTTGGTTCAGGAGATCAGCATTAGAAGTGGTTTGGGTAGAGATAAGGAATAGGAGGGGAAAGAATTGACTAGTAGGAGCGGTCTACAGGCCTCCTAACAGTAATCACAATGTAGGACAATGTATACACAAAGAAATATTGGATGTTTGTGATAAAGGGAAGGCAATAATCATGGGTGACTTTAATCTACATATAAACTGGAAAAACCAGAGTGGCAGCAGTAGCCTGGATGAGGAGTTCACAGAATGCTTTTGAGATAGTTTCTTAGAGCAGCACGTTCTGGAACCAACCAAAGAGCAGATTATATTAGGCTTGGTATTGTGTAATGTGACAGAATTAATGACTTCAGGGTAAAGGCACCCCTTGGTAGCAGTGACCACAATATGATTGAATTTTACATCCAGTTTAAAGGGGAGAAGAGTGGATCTAAGACTACTGGTTGCCCTTAGGTAAGTTTAAACTACGTGGGCATGAATGCTGAGCTAGCTGAAGTTAACTGCAATACTAGGCTAGGGGATAGATTGATAGAGAAGCAATGGCAGACATTTAAGGGGACATTTCAGATAACTCAAAAATAAGTATGCTTCTACTATAAAGAAAAATTCTAAAGGGAGGACCCACCATTCACTGTTAACTAAATAAGTTGGAGAAAGCATCAAACTTAAGGAAAAAGCATATAATTGCACGAAGATGAGTGACAGGTCAGATGATTGGTCAGAATATAAAGAACAGCAGAAAATGACTAAAAGGTTAATCAGGAGAAAGAAATTAGAGTAGAGGAAGCTAACTAGAAATGTAAAAATGGATAGCAAGAGTTTCCACAAGCATTTTTAAACAGGATAAGAGTAGGTAAAGTGAGTGTCAGTCCTCTAGAGAGTGAGAACAGGAATAGTAGATAATAAGGAAATTGCAGATGAAATGAACAAATATTTTGCTTCTATCTTCACTATAGGGGATACCAAAAACATTCCAGTAATAGCTGTAAATCAGGTGGCGGAGGGGAGAGAGGAACTTGGTGAAATTACAATTGCTAGGGGAGTAGTACTGAGCAAACCGATGGAGCTGCAGGCTGATAAGTCTCCGGGTCCAGATGCACTTCATCCTAGGATTTTAAAAGAGGTGGCTAATGAGACAGTAAATGTGTTAGTGTTAATTTTCTAAAATTCCATCAATTCTAGAAAGGTTCTATCAGACTGGAAAGTAGCAAGTATAACGCCTCTATTCAAGAAGGGAGGGAGGCAGAAAACAGGAAACTATAGGCCAGTTAGCTTGACGTCTGTTGTGGGGAAGGTGTTAGAATTGATCATTAAAGAGGTCATGACTGGGCACTTAGAGAAACTCAAGGCAATCGGGAAGAGTCAGCATGGTTTTGTGCAAGGGAAATCATGTTTATAACTAATTTATTAGAGTTTCTTGAAGAACTAACGTGCTGTGGATAAAAGGGAGCCTCTAGATGTACTGCACTTGGATTTCAAGGCGGCATTTGATAAGGTGCCACATCAAAGGTTCTTGAGGAAAATAAAAGTTCATGGTGTAGGGGGTAACATATTAGCCTGGATAGAAAATTGGCTGGCTGGCCAAAAATGGAAAGTGCATAAATGGGTCTTTGTCTGATTGGCAGGGTGTGACAAGTGGAGTCCCACAGGGGTCTGTGCTGGGGCCTCAACTTTTTACAATTTATATCAATGGCATAGGTGAAGGGAGCAAAGGATGGTAACCCCACAAACAGATCAGCCATGATCTTATTGAATGGCAGAGCAGGCTCCAGGAGCCGAATGGCCTACTCCTGCTCCTATTTCGTATGTTCTTCCTAAGCTCTACCCATCTCCATGGTGATGAAGCCTGCTCTGGGCTATCCTCAAACAGACCTTTAGGCTAATTATCTCTCATTTATAATTTCTCCAGCTAAGTAAGCCCACCTGCTGTTTTATAGCTCTATCTCTTCCATTCCGACTCTATTAACAACCATGGGTAACCTGAACTGCCATTTCTTTAGGTGTTCTGTCAATCGCTAAAGCCCAGCATTTTAATTACCTTACCTTCACAACAATACTCTTCCAAGAACGAAACATTACCCTTAAAATATTAACATGAACTAGATATTCACAACACTATATCTAGTGAGCAGTTAAGGAGAAAAAAAACTTTGAAAACTCACATCATCTCTCAATAACATCAATTTATAATCCTAATTCAATTGCTGAAAATTCAGTATATTTGTAAAATGAATAACTCTGTTTTACCTATGGATGAAGGATTCTGCTGCAAAGTATCAATTGGAAGTTCATCACTTCCCCAGGTAACCTCGCCCTCCTCTGTGTTCTCCATGTGACACAGTCTGGGTACCCTATCGGAATTGAACAATTATACTGCAGTCAGTTAACATGGTGCTGTCAGCACAATTCTGTATTTAGCATGTGATAAAATAATTAGATAATCACCATGTAGGAATAGGAGTTGATTTAAAATTGCCAACACAAATTTGTGGGTTTGAAGTACTGTCAACCTACCAGCAGGGTCAGAAATCACAATCTAAAACAGGTCGGGTAATTTTCATTCAAATAATCAGCTTTCATAACCAATCCCTGCTCCAGTAAAACTGGCATACAATGATTACATGATTACAATTGATATGGATGTCAAATATTCTTACAGAAATTCAAATCTGAATGTTATGCTATTTGTACTGAGGTCATCATTCAGACAAGAACTCTATTTAAAAATAAAAATAAGAAGCATACACAAAGTTTTCAAATAAGTGCTAAGTTTACCGTAAATTACAGTGTATAAGTCAACATTTGAAGCTTCAAAAAATCCCTTAAAAAATGGGAGTCGACTTATACGCCAAGTATAAAAGGCGATCCTCCAGTATTAGTGCAGGAGGACCCATTTCTGTTTATGGGTCGTCATTCACGGTCTGTTCTGTCTTAATCTCCCATGCATCTTCTTGGCAGCACAGCCTGTATCACCCTTGTGCCAACTTATAAGATGAGTATAAATCTAAACATGCATCTCTGAACTGAAAAGTTAAGGCCAACTCCTAATACGAGTACAGTAATTCCTCACTTAATGTCCTAGTTGCATTCTTTAAAAGTGTGACTTTAAACGAAACAACATTAACCAAGTCAGATTTTCTCTTAAGAATTAATGCCCCTTTACATCTCTGATCCTGCCTCATCTCCCCCACATATTTTCTCTATTCTTGAGCGATTTAGTCATATTTCAGGTTTTAAAATTAATTTGCAAAAGAGTGAAATTTTTCCTATTAACTCTATTGCAAAGAGTTACCCTTCTTTCTTCCCTCCCCTTCAAGGTCTCAGTGAACAGTTTTAAATATTTATGAATTTTAATTTCTCGATCCCTTGGAGACCTTTTTCAAGCTCAACTTTGATCCCTTGTTGGAACGTACGAAGCATTGGTCTAGCTTACCTCTTTCTTTAGTTGGTCGTATAAATTCTGTAAAGATGATTATTTTTCCAAAATTTTCGTTACTTATTTCAGTGCATTCTATTGTTTATCCCCAAGTGTTTTTTGTTGCATTAGATCAATTAATTTCTTCCTTTACTTGGAATATGAAAACACCCAGAATTCATAAAGATTTTCTACAAAGACCGAAGCATTTAGGTGGTTCGGCACTGCCAAATTTTCAGTTTTATTATTGGTCTGCTAATATCTGTAATATTTCTTTTTGGCTTCATTCGGACTTGGCTAGTTTAGCATGGGTGCAATTGCAGGCAGCCTCCTGCTATGTCGTGCTCCTCCATTCCTTTCTCAACCAGTCACTTTTCTTCAAACCCTATCGTTAGACAGTCACTTAAGATTTGGAACAAAAACAGAATTACCTGGAAAAACTCAGCAGGTCTGGCAGCATCGGTGGAGAAGAAATCAGTTAACGTTTCGAGTCCTCACGACCGTGCTCACTTAAGATTTGGACCCAGTTCAGAACACATTTTGGGCTGCAATCTCTCTCTTTATGTAGCCCCACTGATGCAAATCATTTATTTCTGCCTTCGTTAGGAGATTTTGCCTTTCAAGTCTGGCATGCAAGAGGCATCAAAACCCTTGCTAACTTATACATTGATAACATTTTTGCTTCTTTTGGCTCTCTCACTCGGAAATACGATCTGCCCCACACACACTTCTTTTGCTACTTACAAATCAGAGATTTTGCGTGCAAAACAAAACTGCTCAGTTTCCTTTATTGTCCCCTAAATCACTGATAGATATTATATTAGAACTAAATCCTTTTGTCAGGGGGTTCATTTCCAAATTGTATTCTCTAATTTTTTCACTACACTGCCCTTCACTTTCTATCTTTAAATCTTTGGGAGCAAGAGTTTGATTCAGACTTATCAGAAGATAACTGGAAGTCTATTCACTCTTGTACATTCCTCATCTGCATGGGCAAGACATAGGTTGCTACAATTTAAAATCTTACATCGTATCCATCTATCCAAAGTAAAATTATCTAAGATTTATTCAAATTTTGATCAAACCTGTGATAAATGCCACACTGCCCCAGCCTCTCTAATTCATATGTACTGGTTGTGTCCTAAGTTGGCTTTGTTTTGGACAAAATTTTTACATTACTGTCATATTTTCAGTAGCAACATTGAGCCCTCGACTATTACAGCTCCCTTTGGAGTGGAATCAAATGGCATCCCTCTTACAAAAATTCAGACTGATGCCCTCGCCTTTTCAACATTATTGGCTAGACACAATTTTCTATTAAATTGGAATCAGTCTGCCCTGCCTTCTTTTACTAATTGGATACGTGATCTTATGCAGAACCTTAAACTTGAGAATGTAAAGTACACCATAACAGGCCCCACTGATGAATTTTAAGTAGCTTGGCAACCTTTCTTAGATTATTTTGAGGTATTCCAGCTCTCTACTTTCATATAACTGATCCTAATTAGGTTGTTTGTATTATATCATGTGAAGCTATATCTGACCTACGATTGTTATTGGTTCTCTTATAATTTATTTATTTTTGGGGGGCTGCTGGGAAGGATTTTTTTTCATTTTTTTACTTTTTCTTCTTCCTCCTCCTACTTCTCCTTTCCTTTCCCTTTCTCTTCCAAATGTAAGTGTATTAAATTATTGCTGTACTGTAAGCTTTTTTTTGTACTGTTACCCATTATGATTGTTGTTAAAATTTAATAAATAGAAATAAACAGAGGAATTAATGTATGTGGGAAGTGGGCAACAAGTGGGGTAGGAGCGAGGAAGCGAGAGGGGTGGAAGCAGGGCGGGAGCGAGGCGGAGAGCAGGGTGGAAGCAGGGCTGAACTGGGCATCTCTCAAGCTAATTCCTGAAGTTGTAGGCAAAACTCCCGACAGCACTGTTTCATTGCTCTGCCAACAACGACGACAATGCACAACTCAGATGCCAATGTAGTGTATAAGAAAACCTCATTTTTCAGCTAATAAATGTATGTTTAGGGCTCTACAGTAAGTCCTTGTTTTAAGTCACCCCGCTAAACACTTTCATTTTAAAGGTGTTTATTCTTTAGGGCCTGGTTTTTCCAATTTGCATCTCCATTTTCATTTTTACATCGTAAGGCCCAGTCTCTCTAATTCTAATTCACAATATTAGTTGTCATTTGCTTAATAAATCTGCGAATGTCTACTTTTAATGCTGTGAATGAAATTATTTTGAGGGGCAACTTGTAAGTAAGAACACGCAATATAACACCAAAAATGTCATATGATTTTGAAATAGTTTCTAAAATGTAATTGCATTTTGAAAAGGTTACTAGGCCTCAAATACCAGCATTGACCACAAGTTCAGAATTCAAGTGTAAAATAGGTATTTTTTAAAATTAAAAATAGAAAGTACCTGCACTGAATTTGTATATAGCCTTTAACCATGTCTCACCTAACAACTATTCACAATTTTTTTTCCTTGTTTGTCATGAAGTGCACAAAGCATAATAATATATTATTTTACAATAATGGTAAGTATCCGAACAGATTATTTGCAGTATTATAGTTTGACTATTTTGAACAGATGAATATGGGCAGGATCCTCGTTATCCAGCAGACTAACTCTTTATATTCTTCACATCTGTTGGGGTAGATTACCTTTGTGATGTTGTATCTTCAACAGAGAGCTCTTTAATTGCTTTCTCTATGTTAGTTGAGAAATGATAACCATTCTTTCTGGATGGCTGTATAATTAATAAAAAAAGTTTATATTATTGACCAGTAGTGACAAATAGTGAAAAAAAACTTTAAAAGGCAGTATTCTATAAAGAAAGATGCCTTGCAGTTTCAATATCAAGGGAATATGCTGATAATGTATTGTAAATTAATCTTTGAAAGTGCAGCAGATTTAATTAACCGATTCATGCGGATGAAAATTAACTATTGGTGCCCAATTTTAAAGGGGTTCCAATGACATCACCTGGCATGTCTGTATATTTAAAGAGGATCTTTGCTTTCTTCCTGTGGGTGCCTTGCTCTCGCCTGCTCAAAAGAGCAGATTAGGATTGGGACGCAGCGGGAAGGCAAAGGGATAAGAATAAGTGACGAGCTTCAATTCGGCTGTTCCCCTCAGCTTTTGCCACGTGGAGTTAAATTCAGTGCCATTATTTTTGAATTAATTTCATTAAATTTGACTGACAAATCTTTCAAATTATAACTTACATTAACTGTGATAATTATCTGAATAGGTTTGGCCCACACAAGATTGCATTATTGCAATGTGACTACACAGCTCAAAGAGTAGAATGGTATGAACCTCATTTAGCCTGTGGTCAGAGAAAACAAAGGAAGGAGGAAGATGTCTCCACTCTAAGCTTCATGAACATGCTTGCAATGCAAAAGGGCATGAAGGGCATGAACAAACAAGACTCTATTTAAATGTAATTGAGGTAATTCTATTGAGGCAGAGGCAGGGGGGAATTAGACCAGACTGTGCTTGTTTAACAACAATCAGCACCATGGCACACGTGCTGCTATACTGACATAGAGAGCTGTCCAAGCACTCATGTGGCTGGCTTTTCATTCTCAGGTCCTGATCCTGCAGTCAGGAGAAAATTCTGGTGACGAGACCCAGAAGGCAATTTTGGAGGAGGTAGCCAACTAAGTGGCCGCCTCAGAGAGCCCCATCCAATTTAGAATGGCAGGCAGGCTTCCCGACACTGGAGGACCAACAGGAGGCTGTCCAGCACTGAAAAATTGGCAGCTCCGCTGTCAGAGCAGGCATTGCTGAACTATGTAGGGAGGCATCACAAATGGGGTAAGATAAGAGGGCAGAAGGGTCGGGGCCATCGGACATGAAGAGGAAAGCCTCCTGCAGTAATGGGCACTGCTGTGCTTTTGGCCGAAGTGTGGAATTGTGCCACTTATGCTGAATGGAGCTTTTGGCTCCAATGTCTATCCAACCTGCTACTGGGAGGCCACCACTATTTCACAGATGACCACCTGATCCTGTGTGCCGCCCCCATACCTACCTGCATCAGGTACCTAAAAATTCAGTCCCTTGCATTTATAGAGCACTTTCTTCAAGCTATCCCAAAGCAGTTCACAGACAATGAATTATTTTGAAATGTAGTCACTTGCGTTATGTAGACAAGTTACTTAAGTTTCACACAGAAACATGTCACAAACATCAACAAAATAAATGATGAAATAATCTGTTTTGGTGGTTTTGTTTGAGGGGATAAACATCGATCAGGACACCAGGAGAATTGAAAGCCCATCTTTGAATAGTGCCATGGGATCTTTTATATCTGGCAGAAAACCCAGACCTGGCCTCTTATCCAAAAAAAACCACCTTTGATAATGTTAGCACTCTGCTAGCACTGAAGTGCTAGCCTAGATAAAGTCATGCATTAGGGCTTGAAGCTACAAATTTATAACTCAGGGACAAGAATGTTACAATTAAGTCAAACTGACACAGCAAATATAAACAGCTCTGACAGCCCACTACGAATTCTGGCCATATGTAGGTTGAGCACTCATCATGCTGTTTCCTACATGTTAGTCTGTATTGGAAATGTCAGTAATGAAGTCACAAAGTATGACTTTTAAAATCATTTGCAAAATGAATCAATTAGCCTCCTCTTTATAAAAAAACTACTATTCTAAATCCAACTCCCATTTCATCTCCTACGTCCTAAATATGATTACCCAACCAATTCCTTGTTCACCTCACCAAAATCTCCCCATTAAATCCCAACAGCCTAGTTCCTACCATATTCAAGGCACTTGCACTGCTTTCATCGGTCACCAACAATCCTAACGAATGTGACCATTGAGTGTTATACTTGCTTCATCTCAGTAACCTCCAATAGGCATTGACTTTATTGACCATTCCATTCTCATCCACTGCGGTGCACCTCCTAGTTGTCCCAATGGTGCTAGAAAATTCTCAATGTTTTCTGTCCTTTGCGCCATAAACAGTTGGGGGGGGGGGGATTTTTCCAGTTCTGCCTGCGGCGGGCGTAATAGTGAGCAGGAGGGGAAAATATCACGCCAGGCAAAAAGCCAGTTTTCCATCGACATATAAACAGGCTGTGATCGTCCCGCTCCTGCCCTCGATGGCGGTGTGCTTTTCCTGCCACGCCATGTCGGGAATGCCATTTGAATATATTAAAATATCATGAATGCTCACAAGGTAGCTCGCCGGAATCACGCCCCGCGCTGGGTCAAAAGGACATGCTGGTGTTTAATTAGACCACTGTAATTCACACTGCATGTGCAACAGGCGACCTGCACTTCACTCGTAACTTTGAGGTTTATTCACCTACCTTGCATCGCGCAGCGATTGTGGCACCTTGGACTCCGTGCCGGCTTCACAGGCAAAACCACTTGGCTTTCAAGAGGGGGTTACAGAGGCAGGGCTTGACTGGGAGGAGGGGGAAGGCTGGGAAGGTTGCACTCAGACACATGACTGGGGGCAGTGGGGAAGCGTCCTCTGGGCCGGAATTGAGACAGAGTCTCTTACAGAAGTGAGTCGGGACCAGGCTGGGAGGTGTGTGGAGTAAAGAAGCGCTTTAGCTTACATCGCTGAGCTTCCAAAGGCAGTCCTTGTCCCAGTCCAGGGGGGAGGGCGGCATGTCAGTCCACTGTCACTCATGCCCAGCATAGTGTGCACAGGGCATGGCCATCACCTCACACATGACGGCCCAGGAGTTTCTGGCATTGTAGTCGGCCGCAGATGGCACAGTCAACAGTCAGGGGAGGCTTCTGCAGCCTGTAGATGGGGAGCAGGTAGTGTAGGGACAGGTACTTGATGATCTCATGGGAGGGTCCCTATATGTGACAGTGCAGTAGGTCTCAAGATGGGGAGAGGTAAGATCTACCTGTGGCATAGGCAGATCCACCTGAAACGACTCAGTGGGGAAACATGTGGATATCAATCACAATTACAATGGGATCAAGGATTACAGGGGGAGGACTGAGAGTAACAGGAGGGAGAGAAACCTGAACGTTATGCTCCTCCAGAACAATGAGGGGGATTTCCACGATCACGCACTGAGAGTTGAAGTTGGTCTGGAAATAAAACATGAGGGTCACCATCTTGAAACCTCAAGCAATGGTGCAGTAGCAAGTGAAACTAAGAAAAAATGCTGCTGGGGAAGGCTGTTAGGCTTCTGGGCGGAGTGGGTCACAGGACTGGGGGGGCCAATTAAAGGCACACCCATCTGGAATCTGTCTGACCACATGAGGAGGAACATACAGCTGAGACAGGTTAGGAGCATCTCAGTAACCATACAGGCAATCTGGAGCCTTCACTGTAAAAGCGTATTTATGTGAGATTAATTCTGATGCATTCCAATCATTGATCTCCCTGCAATAACTCATTGTACCAATCGTGGTAATTCCCCAGTGTGATAATGACTCTAAAAACAAGTGGGCACCTGGACAAACAGGAGAAACCACTTGGAAACCCAGCCTCAGAGCCTTGCAGCTGCCAGGTTCAGAGATGGGAACTCTCAGGCCCCCCAAAAAGAATCTCATCCCCTCATAGAGCATGTGACCTCATGTGTATTCCAAAGGATGTAGTCATAGAGTCCACTACATGAGTAATTTATCACCTCAAATAAATGCAGGACATCCAGGATTGTATTGGCTAATAGATGCCTTGACTGTGACCGAGCCCTTGACGCAGTCGCTCATGAGTCAGTGACAAAAAGAGAACCTTTGAAGGCTGATATTCAGTCATGTCTTTCTTTCAATGTATCTGCAGAGAGGAAACATCCAGGAAGGTGGAGGGTGCATTTAATATTGCCTGCATCATCTCATGCAGGCAGGGGGAGAGGAGACGAGTGCCACGGCAGTGCCAGGCTTGCCAAAGGGAGGAGCTTCACCCAAATGAGCAAGGGGCAGCAGGGTCCCCTCTGGACCCAGAGGATGAGGCTTTCAGAAACGCTGCACGTAGGCGCCTCTTAAGACCAAGGGTGTACAGAAGATGCTTGTCTTTTCTGCAGGTGAGCGTCGAAGCCTCCGCATGTCCAGGGATCTGGTGGCTCAAATCTGCCACATTCTCCATCAGGTGGCTCCGGGGACCGGGAGGACACCCATTACCAATGGTTCTGAAAGTCACCTTGAAACTCTTAACTTCTATGCAAGTGGCTCTTTCCAGGGCTCCACTAGGGACTTCTGCAGGATCTCTTATGCTTCCACCCACAAATGCATATAGGTCACAGACCAGCTGCACATTGAGCAATTGGAAGCCTTTCCTGTTGATGCATTACATTACCTGTTGCGAGAGAGCTCTTATAGCCACGAGTGTAGTTGATGGCACCCTGCAACTGTGAGAATCGGAAATAGCAGCAAAGCCCAGTGCTCTGGCTGCCTGGCTAGCTTGATCTTGTTTTTATCTCTGCATATAAGAGGTGATGGACGTCCCCTTTGCCAAGGCCCACAAGCACGTGCATTTTGCTAGAGATCAAGCTAGCCAGGCAGCCAGAGTACTGGGCTTTGCTGCTATTTCCAATTCTCACAGGTGCAGGGTGCCATCAACTACACTCGTGGCTATAAGAGCTCCCTAGCAACAGGTAATGTAATGCATCAACAGGAAAGGCTTCTAATTGCTCAATGTGCAGCTGGTCTGTGACCACCAGAAACACATCATGTAAGTTTGTGCGAGATACCCAGGAAGCTTCCATGACTCCTACGTCCTGAGTAGATTGCACATCCTGGGCATCTAGGGACCACACAACATCCAAGGTTAGCTCCTCAGTGACAAAGGCAAAGGATGTGGCTGATGCCACTCGTCCGATGGCCACAAACTCCAGCTGAGGGAATGTACAATGATGCTCATTCCACTGCATGAACATTGGTGGAGCAGACATTGGCATCTTTAAGATGCAATTCCGCTGCCTCAACTGATCTGGTGGAGCACTTCAGTATGCTCCCCAGAGGGTCTCACGGTTCATTTGTATAACCTGGTGATGCAAAGGGGGGAGGACTTGCCAGATGCTGAGGTGGAGGAGCTACAATTTTTCTCTGATGAGGAGAACATCGAGAGGGATGAAGTGAATTAGGTTGAGGAAGCTGAGGCTGCAGGGGAAGAAGCCATAGCACTGGCCAGGGGAGGTAAGTGTGCACGTGAGGCGCTCGTAGCCACCAGATTACAGATTCCAGGGTGATGCTGATGAGTAGCAATACTTATCCTGTCGGACCAGCTCCCTCCATGATGGGCCCACATCACCACCGGCATGGCTAGTCTTCTCAACCATCCTCTTCTTCTGAGATTGAGTATTTACACATTCCGCTCACCATGTACTCATCCTTTGAAGGATGATGAAGCCTCAAGTACATGTGTCCTTGCTGAGATGAGGTACCAACTGCAGATGACACAAGGTGCTGCCTCTTCAAGCATCTCTCCAGCATCCCAGTAAGGCAGCCTACAAGAGGCAGAAGTTGCACCGCAGTCCTCAGTGGACTCATGGCAGTATACCTTCAGTCTGACAAAGCACCTCAAGGAGACCCATCTCCGGCAACGGAAAAACACCTTATGTGTCACTTTGATGGTGATGTTGTTCACCGTGACTTGGGCCAAGGCAGGCGAGGACTCTCAACAGGTGTTAATGTATGTTCAAAGCACTCAGTCCTCAGCAATACCTTAATCCCCATTATATTGAGACCCTCCACTCTCAATGGGCCTCAGTTAGCCTGACCTTTCAATGGACACCTCACGATGACTGTCTTCACACATTTGCCTGACAGGCATGAAAAAGCCTCCTTTTCGACACCATCAGTTTTCCCATAATGGTCAGCCCTGGCGACCCCAAAAATGCAGACACACTTCAAGGTTCCGCTTCGTTGATAATAAAGAACACATATCAGCTGCATTATATCCTCACTCCTAGCCCATTTCTGCCCTGAGCATTGTCTCCTCATCAAGCTAACATATGAGCATCGAGACCATGCTCTATGGTTCCACTGACCGCAAAACTTCTCCATGTGGATGTGGCATTGCTGAGCTCGGCGAGTGTTTAAGAGCTAAGCAGAAAGAATGAGCTAATGCTGCATCCCTTCTCTTCGACAAATGCCTCGTAGATGCTATGCAGACAACTTCAAGGTGGAAAACGGTTAAAGCTATAGAGCTTTGAGCTCCAGGACAAAATTGTGCCGATGGCAGTCAGAGCACCGGCACACTGTGGTGGGAAGGTGCGCACACTTATTGGCCAGCTTAACAGATGTCCACTTGGAGAGTCAACAATGTGCAAGGCTGGCAGGGGCGCAAACAACCTTTGAGTATGGGCTTATAGGTTGCAGACCCTCACGGATGACAGAAAGTACATGGAGTTCAAGGAAAGATTACCCTTCTCCATATGCAGCTACATCTCTCCTTCTACACACCTTCATCTTTCCACAATGCAGACGAGTCGAGGGGCTACATGAGATCATCTTACACAGCCAAGAATGAACATCACTTGAGCCTGCAATGCATGTCGACGAGACACCTGGCACTAGCACTTTTGACTTTGAGGGTGAGGCATCACTGATGTCAGTAATGAGCTGAGAAGGGTCACACACTTTGATGAGATGGCTGCACACAACATGGACCAAAGGCAATGATGCGACATCTGAAATAAGTGGGGGAGGGAATGCGGGTTGACATCTAATTGAGTACAACACAACTCAGCATACAGAGGAGACATCCACAAGAGGAGATGGGGAATGGGTGTGGTTTTAATAACATTGGTGCAAACTAGATACATTTGGTGAACACCCATGCTACCACTGTGCTCCTAGTATTTCTTGATCTTCCTAACTCTACAACTATGTCTTGGCGCACCCCAGACAATCGCAGTGGAGGTGGAGGCAGCCTGCTGATTGCTGCGCCCTGCTGTGTGTGATGACTTTGGCGGGTGTCCTCTGGAGGGCCAAGACTTGTAGGGTCCCAGTCTGCTTTGGGTCTCCTGCTGTGTTGCACCCTCCTTGGTTGTGGATCTGGAGGTGATGGGGATCACAGGAAGAGGGGATTGGGATCAGATGGACACTCCAGGAGCCACCTGGGTGGATGGCCCAGGCTGTCCAGTTGCTAGTCCACCTCCCAATGGGTGCCTGAGGGCCTCTGGCTGACTCCTTGAGGAGAAAGTGCAGCTGCGGAGAGATCGAGGTGCCCTGGCCACCTCTCGTGTAGCCACTGATGGATGCCACCAACGCCTACAGCGATCGAGTGCAGCTCCTGGTGCAGTGAAGGACTTATGCCCTGGAACGAGGTCTCCATGGCAGCTGCCATCGTACCAGTGTTGACCTCTGTGCGCTGGCATGCTGGCGCTATTACCTTAGACTGAAAGCGGATGGAATCCTCCATCATATGTTGCAGCCTGTGGAATACAGCTGAGAACCCTGCCTGATATCCCTGTAACTGTCACTGCAGTTCCAACATCTGAGTTAGGACCATGTCCACAGGCCCGTCATCTGACTGGAGCTCAGCAAAATCCTGGCCCCCAGCAGTCCTCCGAGTTCCAGTGACCTTGGATGTCCCTGCCTCTGCCTGCCGTGGACCAGATTCTGTGTTGTGCTCACCAGATTGTGACACTGAGCCTGCTGTAGATTGAGGTCGCGTGCACTGCACTGGTGGAAGGTGTGGGTGAACGTAATGGGTCTTCAATGGTGGTGTTCTCAGGATCCTCATCTGAGGTGTCGAGGGGGCTGGCTCCCGGTGTCCCTGGGGGGCTTGGCAGAGGTGCCTAAAAAAGAGAGTAGAGATAATTAGTGCATGGCAGCTGACTTGAAAACATGTCAATGCACTCATAGTACCATTGTTTTAAGGATCAGCTGGTGCATGGTCCTCACTTGCATCTGCGCCGCTGACCTCACTGCCGCCGCAGGCGTGGTGCTGGTCCTCTCGGGCCAGCTCAACAGCATGCCCCTCAAAGAGTGAAGTCCTTGAGCTCAGACATCCCCCAACGGTCTGGGACCTCTTCCTTTTTTTGTGGGCGAGCTTGTCCTGCATAAAGACAGATGGAGAGCGTGTGAGCAGGATGCATGCCAAGGTAGATGATAAAGGTGCCTGCCTTGTGTGGGTGCTGAGTGGAGCCATACACGGGATGAGGACATGAGGTACACAGGATATGAGCCCAGGTGGCGATGTGAAGGTGTGTATGAGACAGTGATGTCCCTTGAGCTGGCGGTGTGAGTGTCATCTTGTGAATGTGTGAGGGTCTTGAGAGAGTGAGCTGAGAGTGATGAGAACAGATCAGATCATTAATCTTCTTCCTGAACTCCATGGCTGATCTCCTCTGTGCAGAGTCGGCGCTCACTGCTGTGGTCACCTCCTCCCAAGCCGCAGTTGTGAGGTTTGTGGACCTCCTTCTACCATCACGGGGTAGAGACCCTCTTGGTGATCCTTGATGGCATCTAGAAGGTGACCCAGTGAGGCGGTGCTGCAGACGTCTTTGGTTTAGGGGCCATCTCTTGCCTGGGGCAGTCCTGGGCTGCAGACATTGAGAAATCTGTAAGTGTGGTTTAAATATGGCACCCTGAGCGACAATCTGCTGAGGTCATGGTGGGGCAGGCGAATCAGAAGCCATCTCCCCACGATACGACGTGTTTCCTGTTGATATATATTTAACAACGCGAGAAGCAGACAGACAACCAGGCGCAAAAACCCGCCATTACGGCTGGTGGGGAAAACGCCACTTTTCCCACCCGCCACTGCACCTAGTCCACGGAGCGGAAAATCCCACCCAGTGTTATTGTTTTTTCTTCATTTGTCTGCTTCCCTGAGACATTGGTCCTGATATTGTGGGAGAGGTGAGGAATATGCCATATAAATAAACTGCTATAGACTCCCACCCCATAGCTGGACAAGATCAACTGTCTGGTGAGAGAGTGCGAGCACAAACAATTGGCAGGAAGCTGTAGCTGGGGACCTGTGGGGAGCAGAGTCCCATCTGCCCATATCTTTAGATGCAAACTCTGTCCCAAATTGCAGATCATGATCAGGATCAGGATCAGGATCATGTGCACAGCCAGGGCTGATACATCACTTCTTCAAGGGTGGTTCAGCTGTGTCCAAATGTTTTAGATTCCATTTTTGCTCTTCTGGGCTGCAAGAATTTCTGGGTCATTATCTGCTGACACAGGTGCAGTTTTCATCCGCATGTAGATGATTTCAAAGAAATTTCAAAGAAATAGACAAGTTGCAAAAAAATGTTTTGGATTGGGGGACAGCGAATTTTAGCAAAATAAGGCAGGATCTGGCCAAGGTAGACTGGGAACAGCGACTTGTGGGGAAATTTACAGAAGAGCAGTGGGGGGCGTTCAAAAAGGAAATGGGGAGGTTACAGGCTCAACATGTTCCCTCTAGGGTGATAGGAACCATGGATGACCAGAGATATTCAGGATACAATGAGAAGGAAAAGAGAGACCTTTAGCAGGTACATGGAGAGCAAATCAGCGGAGGCATTAGTGGAGTACAGCAAGTGCAGGGTGGAGCTTAAGAAAGCAATTAGGAGAGCAAAGAGGGGATATGAGAAAGCTCTGGCTGGTAAAAGTAGGGAAAATCCCAACATATTCTATAAGTATGTCAAAGGGAAGAGGATAACTAGGGAAAGAGTAGGGCCCATTAGGGACCAAGGGGGAAATCTATGGGTGGAGCCAGAGGATATTGGTAGAGTGTGGAATGAATACTTCACATCCGTCTTCATCCAAGAGAATGAGGATAAATGTATGGAACTCGGGGAGATGGACTGTGAGGTTCTTGAGCAAATTGATATTGGTGGCAGAATTTTTCCGTCGGTGAGCGGGGGCCTCGCCGATGTGAAAATGACACGATATGACGTCAGGGGGAACCCCCGACGTCATTCCGCCCCATTTAAATATTCAGGAAGGTGGGGGGACAGCGCGATCAGCTGTCTGCTCACCGACCTGTCAATGGCCAATTGAGGCCATTGACAGGGTAGTTAAACCAATTAAAGGCCCTGCCCGTCCAACCTTAAGGCTGGCGGGCAGGCCAGGAGCCCCAGCGGGTTTCTGAAAATGCATGAAACCTCATCCACTGGCGGGATGAGGTTTCATGTCTGTTTTAAAAAAGTTTAATAAAATTTTTGTGATATTTATTAACATGTCCCATCTCGTGTGACATTGTCACATGGGGGGGGGGGAACATGTTAATAATTTTTTTATTTTTCTATTTTTAAAGTTTCAAACACTGTCAGCGCTCTCCCTGAGGCAGCACTTAGTCTCAGGGAGATGTGCGCTCTTTCGCACACATGCGCGGAAGAGGGCACTCTGACAGTTGGGGAATCCCTCCTCCCCCCCCTTAATTGGCCCGCCCACTTAAAATGGCGGCAGGGCCCGTTTCGGCGGCGGCGATCGGCTGCCCGCCCGCTGCCAAGCCAGAGGGGCCCGCCCGCCAATCAAGGACAAAATTCTGCCCAGGGAATGACAAGGTTTGGAGGTGTTGGCAGACTTAAAAGTGGACAAATCTCCAAGTCCAGATGATTTGTATCCCAGACTGCTGAATGAGGCAAGGGAGGAGATCGCAGGGGCTCTGACCCAAATTTCTAATTCCTCTCTGCCCACGGGGGAGGTGCCAGAAGACTGGAGAACAGCTAATGTGGTTCCGCTATTTAAGAAGGGTTGTAGAGATAAGCCAGGGAACTACAGTCCAGTGAGTCTCACGTCAGTGGTAGGGAAACTATTAGAGAAAATTCTGAAGGAAAGTATCTATCTCCACTTGGAGAGGCAAGGTTTGATCAGGGGTAGTCAGCATGGCTTTGTCAGAGAGAGGTCATGCCTAACAAATTTGATTGAATTTTTTGAGGAGGTGACCAGCTGTGTAGATGAGGGTAGTGCAGTTGATGTAGTTTATATGGATTTCAGCAAAGCCTTTGACAAGGTCCCACATGGGAGACTTATAAAGAAGGCAAATGCACATGGGATACAGGGTAATTTGATAAGGTGGATTCAAAATTGGCTTAGTTGTAGGAGACAGAGGGTGATGACAGAAGGCTGCTATAGTGGCCGGAAGCCCATGTCCAGTGGTGTACCACAGGGATCTGTGCTGGGTCCCCTATTATTCATCATTTATATCAACGACATAGATGACTATGTGGGGGGTAGGATTAGTAAGTTTGTGGATGGCACAAAGATTGGCCGGGTGGTTAACAGTGAGGTTGAGTGTCTTGGGCTACAGGAAGATATAGACGGGATGGTCAAATGGGCAGATAAGTGGCAGGTGGAATTTAATCCTGAAAAGTGTGAGGTGATACACTTTGGAAGGGGTAATTTGACAAGGAAGTATTCAATGAACAGCATGACACTAGGAAGTTCTGAGGAACAAAGGCACCTTGGCGTGTGTGTCCATAGATCTCTGAAGGCGGAGGGGCATGTTAGTGGGTTGGTGAAAAAGATTTTTGGGACACTTGCCTTTATCAATTGGGGCATAGATTACAAAAGTAGGGAGGTCATGTTGGAGTTGTATAGAACCTTGGTGAGGCCACAGCTGGAGTACTGTGTGCAGTTCTGGTCGCCACATTATAGGAAGGATGTGATTGCACTGGAGGGGCTGCAGAGGAGATTCATCAGGACGTTGCCTGGGATGAAACATTTGTTATGAAGAGAGGTTGGATAGACTTGGGTTGTTTTCCTTGGAGCAGAGAAGACTGAGGGGTGGCCTGATCGAGGTGTACAAGATTATGAGGGGCATGGACAGGGTAGATAGGGAGCAGCTGTTCCCCTTACTTGAAGGGTCAGTCACGAGGGGACACAAGTTCAAGGTGAGGGGCAGGAGGTTTCGGGGGGATGTGAGGAAAAACATTTTTACCCAGAGGGTGGTGATGGTCTGGAATGTGTTGCCTGGGAGGGTGGTGGAGGCGGGTTGCCTCACATCCTTTAAAAAGTGCCTGGATGAGCATTTGGCATGTCATAACATTCAAGGCTGTGGGCCAAGTGCTAGTAAATGGGATTAGGTAGGTAGGTCAGGTGTTTCTCATGTGTCGGTGCAGACTCGATGGGCCGAAGGGTCTCTTCTGCACTGTGTGATTCTGTGATACCCACCCCCACTGTGATTCCCGATACTACAAACACCTTCATGTTGTTGGACTGTCTACAGCTAGTTGTGAATGACTTAGAATTTATGGTTAAGCATTGGGAAAACTGCAACTACCTTATTCAGCTCCCACCAAAACCGCAAGTATGCTCATCTTTTTTCAGGGTCCTCACTCAGGTTGAAGTACATGTGTAGAACCTTGGAACTAAGCTTTAAAGCTCACACCCTGTTCATCATTAACTCTGCATCTTCCAGTTCCGCAACACTATGGGCCTTTAGCCCTATCCCACTCCATTATCACAATGTTCAGATTCAACTTTCTACTCATTCTACTCCTAACACAAACTCAACTTGACTAAAATTCTGTCACCCTTAGCTGGCTTTTCTCATCCATAAGCTGTACCTTCATGATCTTTTGCTGATTTCCCATTAACAAAAACATCCTTCTCATTATTCACAAATATCTTTATGGCCTCAACTCACTCTACCCTAAACCCCAACCAGCAAACTACAGTCATCCAACTCTTGAGTTTTTTGTACCCCACCCTTATATCCACATCCTCCTGTTCTTGAATTGCCCTGTACTGTCCAAGGAATCGTCCAATCCTCCAACTTCTAAACTTCTTTTTCCTTGCTCCTTCCTGTGCCACCATTAAAACTCTCCTCAAAATCATTCTAACTCTGCTATTGTCCGCTTCTGCTAAATCTTTTATGACCATTAACTTTGTTCTTGTTTATGTGAAATATTTTTAAAACATTTTATTACATTAAAGGCACTATACAATTGGAAGCTATAGTAGTGTTGATGACTCTGCTTCCTCAAATGGTATTTAGAATCCTCCCCATAATATAAATAGGGACATAGGAACAGGCTAAGGCCATTTAGTCCCTCAAGTCTGCTCCACCATTCAATGAGATCATGGTTGATCTGCGACCTAATTCCAGATATCTCCCTTTCCCCATATCCTATCAAATTAGTTAATAAAAATCCAATAATAATCTCAGTATTAAAATTAACAATTGATCTAGCACCAATTGCTATTTGAGGAAGAAAGTTCCAAACTTCTACCATCCTTTGCATGAAGAAGTATTTCCTAATTTCACACCTGAAAGGTCTGGCTCTAACATTTCGACAATGTCAAGGAGTCCTATACTTCTCAACTCATGGAAATTGCTTCTCCCAATCTACCCTATGTGCTCCCCTTAATATCTTGAATACTTTGATCAAATCACCTCTTAACCGTCTAAATTCCAGAGAAGGAGTCCAGCTATCATTCCAGTGAATCTACATTACACTCTCTCCAAGGCTAATGTATCTTTCCTAAGGTGTGGTGCCCAGGCCTGCTCTCAGTACTCCAGGTATGGTTTAAACAGGGCTTTGTATAGTTGAAGCATGCTTTCCACCCCTTTGATCAGGCTCCACAGTTCAGCATATTAAAGATTCACTTCTACTGTTGTCAACCATGACTCAGTTGGCACCACTATCATCTATGAGTCAGAAAGTTGGGAGTTCAAGTCCCACTCCAGGACTTGACACTCCAGATCAATACTGAAGGAAGTGCTGCATGGTTGGAAGTGCTGCATGGTTGGAGGTGCTGCCTTTCAGATGAAATGTTAAGTTATCTGCCCCCTCAGGTGGTTATAAAAGATCTCATGGCACTTTTACGAAGAAAAATAGGAAGAGAGTTGTCCCATGTGTCTTGGCCAATATTTGATCCTCCATCAACATCACAAGAACAGATTACCAGATCATTATCACATTGCTGCTTCTGGGAGCTTGCTGTGTGCAAATTGGTTGCTGTGATTTCTACATTACAACAGTAACCATGCTTCAAAAGTACCTCATTGGCTGTAAATTACTTTGAGACCTCTGATGGTTGTGAAAGGCACTAGACAAATTCTTTTCTTCTTTTTAACTATAATTAAGGGTGAATAAGAGTACCTTATCAGAAACTACGTTGTAATAAACTATGCCATAATAAAGAAAGAAGAAACCACTTGTATTCATATAGAACCCAAGGGGGAACATTTGCTAGAGTGGTTGGGGAGAGTTTAAACTAAAATGGCAGGGGGATGGGAACCTATGCAAGGAGTCAGAGGAAGGCGAATCAAAGACAAGTACAAAAGACAGAAAGCAGAATAAGAAAAGTGATAGTCAGAGAAATCAAGGGCAAGAATCAAACAGGGCCTCAGTGAAAAATAGTGGGAATGGGACAAGTAATGTTAAAAAGACAAGCCTGAAGGCTTTGTGCCTTAACGTGAGGAGCAATCGCAATAAAGTGGATGAATTAACCGCGCAAATAGATGTAAACAGGTATGATATAGTCGGGATCATGGAGACACGGCTGCAGAGTGACCAGGGATGGGAACTGAATATGCAGGATATTCAGTATTTAGGAAGGACAGACAAAAAGGAAAAGGCGGTGGAGTTGCATTGCTGGTTAAAGAGGAAATTAACGCAATAGTGAGGAAAGATATTAGCTCCGACGATGTGGAATCTGTATGGGTAAAGCTGAGAAACACTAAGGGGCAAAAGACGTTAGTGGGGGTTGTAGATAGACACCCAAACTGTAGTGGTGATGTTGGGAATGGCATTAAACAGGAAATTAGAGACGCATGCAATAAAGGAACATCTGTAATTATGGGTGACTTTAATCTGCATATAGATTGGGAAAATCAAATTAGTAACAATACCGTAGAGGAGGAATTCCTGGAGTGTATGTACGGGATGGTTTTCTGGACCAAAATGTTGAGGAACCAATGAGAGAACAGGCCATCCTCGACTGGGTATTGTGTAATGAGAAAGGAATAATTGGCAATCTAGTTGTGCGAGGCCCCTTGGGGATGAGTGACCATAATATGATAGAATTCTTCATCAAGATGGAGAGTGACGTAATTGATTCTGAGACTTGGGTCCTGAATCTTAATAAAGGAAACTACGATGGTATGAGGCGCAAATTGGCTATGATGGATTGGGAAACGTTACTTAAAGGGATGATGGTGGATAGGCAATGGCAAATATTCAAAGAGCGCATGGGTAAACTGCAACAATTGTTTATTCCTGTCTGGCGCAAAAGTAAAATAGGAAAGGTGGCCAAACCAAGGCTTACAAGGGAAATTAGAGATAGTATTAGATGCAAGGAAGAGGCATACAAATTGGCAAGAAAAAACAACAGACCTGAGGATTGGGAGCAGTTTAGAATTCAGCAAAGGAGGACTAAGGGATTGATTAAGGAAGAGAAGATAGAGTACTAGAGTAAGCTTGCAGGGAACATAAAAACTGACTGTAAAAGTTTCTATAGGTATGTGTCAGAAACAAGGGAATTTACAATGGGGAACAAAGAAATGGCTGACCAACTAAATACATACTTTGGTTCTGTCTTCACAAAGGAGGACACTAATAACATACCAGAAATGTTGGGGAACACAGGGTTTAGTGAGAGGGAGGAACTGAAAGAAATCAGTATTAGTAGGGAAATGGTGTTGGGGAAATTTATGGGATTGAAGGCCGATAAATCCCTGGGGCCTGATAATCTACATCCCAGAGTACTTAAGGAGGAGGCCTAGAAATAGTGGATGCGTTGGTGGTCATCTTCCAAGATTCTAAAGACTCTGAAACAGTTCCTACAGATTGGAGGGTAGCTAATGTAACCCCACTATTTAAAAAGGGAGGCAGAGAGAAAACAGGGAATTATAGACCAGTCAGCCTGACGTCAGTAGTGGGGAAAATTCTAGAGTCCATTATAAAAGATTTAATAGCTGAGCACGTGGAAAACAGTGGCAGAATCGGACAGAGTCAGCATGGATTTATGAAAGGGAAATCATGCTTGACAAATCTACTAGAATTTTTTGAGGATGTAACTAGTAGAGTTGATGAGGGGGAGCCAGTGGATGTGGTTTATTTGGACTTTCAGAAGGCTTTCGACAAAGTCCCACATAAGAGATTGGCGTGTAAAATTAAAGCGCATGGGATTGGGGGTAATGTATTGAGATGGATAGAAAACTGGTTGGCAGACAGGAAACAAAGAGTAGGAATAAACAAGTCTTTTTCCGAATGGCAGGCAGTGACTAGTGGGGTACCGCAGGGATCAGCGCTGGGATCCCAGTTATTCACAATATATATTAATGATTTAGATGAGGGAATTAAATGTAATATCTCCAAATTTGCAGATGACACAAAGCTGGGTGGGATGGTGAGCTGTGAGGAGCAAGCAGAGATGCTTCAGTGTGATTTGGACAAACTGAGTGAGTGGGCAAATGCATGGCAGATGCTGTATAATGTGGATAAATGTGAGGTTATCCATTTTGGAAGCAAAAACAGGAAGGCAGATTATTATCTGAATGGCTATAAATTGAGAGAGGGGAATGTGCAATGAGACCTGGGTGTCCTCGTACACCAGTCGCTGAAGGTAAGCATGCAGGTGCAGCAGGCGGTAAAGAAGGCAAATGGTATGTTGGCCTTCATAACCAGAGGATTCGAGTACAGGAACAGGGATGACTTGCTGCAATTGTACAGGGCCTTGGTGAGACCACACCTGGAATAGTGTGTGCAGTTTTGGTCTCTTTATCTGAGCAAGGATGTTCTTGCTATGGAGGGAGTGCAGCGAAGGTTTACCCGACTGATTCCTGGGATGGCGGGACTGATATACGAGGAGAGATTGAGTCAATTAGGATTATATTCGCTGGAGTTAAGAAGAATGAGGGGGGATCTCATAGAAACCTATAAAATTCTAACAGGACTAGACAGGGTAGATGCAGGAAGGATGTTCCCAATGGTGGGGGAGTCCAGAACCAGGGGTCACAGTCTGAGGATATGGGGTAGACCATTTAGGACTGAGATGAGGAGAAATTTCTTCACCCAGAGAGTGGTGAGCCTGTGGAATTGTTTACCACAGAAAGTAGTTGAGACCAAAACATTGTGTGTTTTCAAGAAGGAGTTAGATATAGCTCTTGGGGCGAAAGGGATCAAAGGGTATGGGGAGAAAGTGGGAGCAGGCTATTGAGTTGGATGATCAGCCATGATCACAATGGCGGAGCAGGCTCGAAGGGCCGAATGGCCTACTCCTGCTCCTAGTTTCTATGTTTCTAACCATTCACAACCTCAGATCAACCCAAAGCACTTCATTGCCAACAAAGTACTTTTGAAGTCTAGTCTTTGTTGTATGCAGGGAAACTTATCAGCCAATTATTACACAGCAAAGTCCCAACAAACACTAAGATAAATGACCAGAAAATCTGTTTTCATTGAGGGATAAATGTAAGTCAGGACACTGGGAAATGTGCCCTGCCCTTTTTGGAAAAGTGCTATGGGATCTTATATGCCCACCTGAGGCATCAGATGGGCCTTGGCTTCATGTATCATCTGAAAGATCGCACCTCTTAATAGAAGTCCATCAGTCCTTGTAATTAACTGTAGCCCAGATTGTGCGTTCAAGTCCAGGTATGGAGCTGGAACCCAACATTTTCTGACTCTAGCACAGAATGTTATACTGAGGTAAATCTGTCATCCATCAGTCTGGAGGTCAAATTCTAAAGGTCATTTTTATTACCCTAGTAAAGTGTGCTACATGTAGTCTGTACAACATGCTAACATTACTATCAGTCTCATTTGTACAAATGGGCTCAAATTGAATTGTTAATTACCTCAGGGGAGTCTTCAGGCAATGAAAAACCTTCACAATCTGTATCCTCAGATTTAACAGACTTCTCTTCTTCCTTCAGTTCACCTATACAGTTAGCAGTACCAGGCCCCTTCACAAGAAGTGCATCTTTCTCTGTCCAAGAAATATAAAATTATCAACTTTTCCTTTAAAACATCAATATTTAGTACAATGAAGCTTTAGATTCTCTAATTGCCCTTTCACCTCTGCGACCTGTCCAGATTAAAAGGGCGGATGCCACTCCTCTATTAGCTGCAGTCCTACAGTTAACATCTTTTGAGCAGCCTGCACTTGTTTATCAGAATGGCTATTCCACATTTATTTGGATATGAGGGAAAGGCTATTTCCCAATAAACTTCCTTGTTTTGATTTCTCTAATAGCCCTCAATTTTTTTGAAATATCTGTGAGAATATCCTTGAATATCTTTAAAGAACAATTTTTATTCTTTATCTAAAGCTTTTTGAATACATTTTAACACTCTACTGCTAAAATCTTATACATTATATATTTCAAAACACTTTACACAACTTTTCAACTAATAAAAGCTGGGCTCTTGACATGGGCACATGCTCTCTCAAGATTCATTACCTGTATTCTTAAACTTATAAGTGAAGGATAGCAAAATACTAAGTACATTCAAGCTTCTGATAAGCACCCATTTAAAACAAAGCAACTATTACACAAACAGTTATCTGGTAAACACCTATAAATCAGTTATGACACAATAACATTTTAGGGTGTAGCATGACCTCAGAATTCTGAAGGAAAACTATTGCAGTTCGAAATATTTGTGAACTTTTTATGCTTCGTCAAGTTAAGAGTTTTCAATGGGTAACTGAAGTATCTTCTACTTTCTGCCGTAATTCTCACAGTAGGTGTGCAGTCCTTGGTCAAATATAGGACAAGCCGAGTGCAGAATGAAATTCCCCTTTTCATCCTCACAGATGTGCCTCAACCACAGTCTGAGAGAGCTTTTTGTAATGAATCAGTACAAATTTTCCATTTTCCACAACAACTGATTTATTTACACTTCTTACTCCTTGTATATGTTCTGCCTCTTGTTTATACTAAATATTTTCTACTCTTTCAGTTTTATGTTTCTATCGTTTTGCCAGTCTCGGTAAGTTGCCTTCATAAAGTACAAAAAGACTGCGACCTACCATTCTAACAAACTCATGAAAGACTGATGTACAATGGACCTTGAACTTTGTGATGCACTATTCAATGAATGAGACTGCTCCTAACAAGATAAATTAACTGAGGATATGACCACAATTAGGCTCTCCATACAAGTCAGACGTCAGACAACACAAATTTTTTTCCAAAATGACAGTGTCTCCATGTGATTTCTCCACAAATACATCAAAATGTCTTGGCTGTCCAGGAAGACTGGGAACTGAAGGAGACTGGTAGGTGGGTATGGTTCCTTCTACTCTGGGGGCTCTCAGACATAAAGATAGATTTTCTTTGAGAGGCGCAGGTATGCAGTTTAATCTTGCGTAATCCAACTCCTCTTTGTTTGATTTTAGATTTCCTATCAGAAGAGCAGCCAGGTAAGATGCTGAGTGAATCAGCAAAGGTGAGTAGTTATACGAAACTATCCATGCACCAACAAGGAGGCTCAAGGTCAATGCATCAGCGGTAACATTGGCTGGCTTACTCTAGACCTCAGCCACCAACTACTTTTGACCTCTCCCACCTGCCACTGCTGATTTCTGTTTCTTCTGACAACCAACACTGAGTTGCTTTGGTGAGCTTTTCCATCCAATGGGCAGTGCCTTACATGGCAATGCAAATTCTGGAGTGAACTGAACCAAGTCGTACTTTTTCTAGGGAATCATGCAAGGAGGCACCTCCCTTTGTGACATTTCAGTATTGGGACTGACTCTTTACACTCCAGCAGAGTTTAAAAGGTTCAAAAATAAAAATAGCTTCATCAGAGTCATACGGACTTGAAACATTAACTTTTTTCCTCTCCGCAGATGCTGTCAGACCTGCTGAGTTTTTCCAGCTATTTTTAATTTTGTTTTTGTTTCAGATTTCCAGCATCCGCAGTATTTTGCTTTTATTTAAAAGGTTCAACTCCATCCTTATTTCATTTCCAAAAGGGAAAATGTGAATTCTGGGTTTAACTGGATCCGAGCATAGTGTGTGCAGAATGTTCCTTAAAAGTAGGAAAACCTTACCATAGGTAATTAATTATATTTCATTTTCTAGAAATGAACAAATATAATGCCAGATCAAAATGAGACAGGACTTGCAATGAGCTGATGTCTACTGTCAAGAAACAGAAAATAACTCGCCGTTATGATCTTTCATGACCTCAGGATGGACTGAAGTTCTTTGCAGCCAATCGAGTACTTTTGAAGCGAGGGACCATCGCGGGAGATTTGGTGGCCCAGGTTCCACAAACAGAAATGAGATAACTCTCCAGGTAATGATGTTGAAATTGTTAATAGAAGTGACACAAAACAGGCAAAATTTTTGCTACCCGTTATGCCGCAGGCCAGATATTGAGTTCTACTGATGTCAATGGAACCAAATGTCCGACAGGGTGCATAATGGTCGATTAATGCCTATTTTGTGCCCTATCCCATGTCCAATTTCACCCATATTCTGTCTTCGTTGTTGGTTTAGGGATAAATATTAGCTAGAAGAATAAATTTCTGCTATCCGTTCCAACCCTGCCATTCTAAACAGCAGCATTGTTGCATGTTTTTGGCACAAGCATTCCTTGATAAATCAAGACAATAATGGTGTGCAGATTACATCAGACATTGATGATCTCATTGTATTAGTTTATGAAATGCATTCTGCACTATCAGATAAATCATAACTTAATAACCAGTCCAGTGGTTAAGGATCATGAGGCTGATTAAAGGGTCCATGGCAATGCAACGAAACATGTTTTCAGATCAAAACTTCAAGGAGGGTTATAATCAGAATGAAATCCGAAATGAAGTGAATTGGGGAAATCGTTCTAGATCAGAATCTTCTATGTATACACAGTCCCATGCGATCAGAATTTAGACCAAACGACATTTCCAATTGGGTTGTGTCATGCTCAATATAAGCATGCGGATATTAGGTATTACGGGCTTTAAGATCATCCTTTGTGAAGTGGCTACAAAACCTGTTAAGATGGATGCAATTTAACATGTGACAATAGCTATTTAAACTGTGGACAGTATTCTGTGGCCAACATTTAGTTAAACACGAACCTGAATAAGGCCGCTTCACAGCCGCCTGTGAAGGTTAAACATCTCATTGTTTAAGGATGAACCAGCATTTGAGGAATATGGGACCTCTAGACTGTTGGTTTCCGAATGCTATATCGAACGAGGGAGAACATTTGAGCTCAAGACGGGGCAGAGATAAGACTGAATTGACTACTGTCAACTGCTATTACATCATGGTGGTTTGGACCCCAGAAGTGTTAACCATGCAATCATGTAACTGAAACTAACTTTCAAGGACTTTCTTTTTCATTCAGTCATGGGATGTGGGCTTCGCTGGCTGGGCCAGCATTTATTGCCCATCCCTAGTTGCCCTCGAGAAGATGGTGGTGAGCTGACTTCTTGAACCGCTGCAGTCCATGTGGTGTAGGCACATCCACAGTGCTGTTAAGGAGGGAGTTCCAGGATTTTGACCCAGCGACGGTGAAGGAACAGTGATATATTTCCAAGTCAGGGAAGTGAGTGACTTGGAGGGGAACTTCCAGGTGGTGGTGTTCCTATCTATCTGCTGCCCTTGTCCTTCTAGATAGTAGTGGTGGTGGGTTTGGAAGGTGCTGTCAAAGGACACTTGGTGAATTCCTGCAGTGCATCTTGTAGATGGTACACACTGCTGCTACTGTGCGTCAGCGATAGAGGGAATGAATGTTTGTGGATGTGTTGCCAATCAAGCGGGCTGCTTTGTCCTGGACGGTGTCAAGCTTCTTGAGGGTTGTGGGAGCTGCACGCATCCAGGCAAATGGGAAGTATTCCATCACATCCCTACTTGCGCCTTGGAGATGGTGGACAGGCTTTGGGGAGTCAGGAGGTGAGTTACTCGTCACACAATTCCTAGCCTCTGACCTACTGTTGTAGCCACAGGAATTTATTTGGCTAATCCAGTTCAGTTTCTGGCCAATGGTAACTCCCAGGATGTTGACAGTGGGGGATTCAGTGATGGTAATGCCATTGAACATCAAGGGGCGATGGTTGGATTCTCTCTTATTGGAGATGGTCATTGTTTGGCACTTGTGTGGCGTGAATGTTGCTTGCCACTTGTCAGCCCAAGCCTGGCTATTGTCCAGGTCTTGCTGCATTTGGACATGGACTGCTTCAGTATCTGAGGAGCTGTGAATGGTGCTGAACATTGTGCAAGTGAACTTCTGACCTTATGATGGAAGGAAGGTCATTAATGAAGCAGCTGAAGATGGTTGGGCCGAGGACACTACCCTGAGGAACTCCTGTGGTGATGTCCTGGAGCTGAGATGACTGACCTCCAACAACTATCTTCCTTTGTGCTAGGTATGACTCCAACCAGTGGAGAGCTTCCCCCCTGATTCTCATTGACTCCAGTTTTGCTAGGGCTCCTTGATGCCACACTCGGTCAAATGCTGTCTGGATGTCAAGGGCAGTCACTCTTACCTCACCTCGGGAGTTTAGCTCTTCTGTCCATGTTTTAACCAAGGCTGTAATGAGGTCAGGAGCTGAATGGCCCTGGTGGAACCCAAACTGGGCGTCAAGGTTTGAAATATCCTGAACAAAGCAAATCCAGCAGATAAATATCTGAAACACCAGAAACATCTGAAACATCATAGATGAAAGTCTTCTAATGCACTAGATTACTGTACTAGTTCCAGCTTTCAAGTGCACCTGAGAACCAATCTCCTCGTTATTTGTCTACGAGGGGCTTCTCGGCTTCATGAGAATCCTTTGTGTCTAAAAGACCTTCACTCCAATTAAAGGATCAACTCATCTTAGAAGACATAAAAATTCAATTTTTATAATTACAGCTTTTCATCTGTATCTAATCTTTGAGTGTGTGATAGTGTGAGTGAGGAGACTGATTGAAACATTGCGTTTCATACATCTGTGGCAAGTGCGTGATAATAAATAACCTTTATTTTTAAAATCACCAAAGAAACCTGATGCTAGAATTTATTTCAAATTAAAAAGAATCACTCCGAGGGTGAGGAAATACGTACACCTTACCATACAAATGTCCTGATTACAGACTGGAAGGGACCACACGAGTAACCCACCTCTTGACTTTCCAAAGCCTGTCCACCATCTATAAGGCACAAGTCAGGAGTGTGATGGAATACTCCCCACTTGCCTGGATGAGTGCAGCCCCAACAAAACTCAAGAAGCTTGACACCATCCAAGACAAAGCAGCCGCTTGATTGGCACCACAGCCACAAACATTCACCCTCCACTGCCGACGCACCGTAGCAGCAGTGTGTACAAGATGCACTGCAGGAATTCACCAAGGCTCCTTCGACAGCACCTTCCAAACCCATGACCACTACCATCTAGAAAGACAAGGGCAGCAACTAGATGGGAACGCCACCACCTAGAAGTACCCCTCCAAGTCACTCACCATCTTGACTTGGAAATACATCGCTGTTCCTTCACTGTCGCTGGGTCAAAATCCTGGAACTCCCTTCCTAACAGCACTGTGGGTGTACCCACACCACATGGGCTGCAGCAGTTCAAGAAGGCAGCTCACCACCACCTTCTCAAGGGCAAGTAGGGATGGGCAATAAATGCCAGCCCAGTCAGCGAAGCCCACATTCCATGAATGAGTTAAAAAAAAAAATTCTGTCTGTAACAGTTGATAACCGAAACATTGGTGATTAGCGCCAGAAACAACTATATGACACAATTCTATGTTACAAATCCTAAAGCATCACTCAGTGGTCATTTTAATTCAAGGAAAAAAGGCTAAAATTGTGAAAAGAGTAGATAACTACTGCTCAACCTCAAGAGGTTACCTGGAGTATCTTTTGGTGTAGAGTGCATTGGATTCAAAGAAAAATATTTATTGACTTCCTGCTGAACAATATCACTCAGAGATTGTAGAACTTCAGCTTCTCGGTCAGTGATATCTACAATAAGCACAATTGGAGAAAAAGACAGATTTAGTAGAGATAGTGGTGAATACTGGGGTATGCAGTGGTTTTGTTTTAGGCTACATCCCAGTCCTGCTGCCATTAAACCAAACTGTTCATGTCACAGTTAAAACAGCCACATATACTGAATACAACTACCACAGCTTGCAACCTGATAGTCGCCCAACCTCGGACGGCCCGCTTCTACCTCCTACCCAAAATCCACAAACAGGACTGTCCCGGCAGACCGATCGTGTCAGCCTGTTCCTGCCCCACGGAACTCATTTCTCGTTATCTTGACTCCCTTCTCTCTCCCCTTGTCCAGTCCCTTCCCACCTACATCCGTGATTCCTCTCACACCTTACGTCACATCAACAATTTCCAGTTCCCTGGGCCCAACCGCCTTCTCTTCACCATGGACGTCCAATCCCTCTACATCTCCATCCCCCACCAGGATGGTCTGAGGGCCCTTAGCTTCTTTCTCGAACAGAGGCCCGAACAATCCCCATCCACCACTACTCTCCTCCGTCTGGCTGAACTTGTTCTCACACTGAATAATTTCTCCTTTAACTCCTTTCACTTCCTCCAAATAAAAGGTGTGGCTATGGGTACCTGCATGGGCCCCAGCTATGCCTGTCTCTTTATGGGGTATGTGGAACATTCCTTGTTCCAGTCCTACTCCGGCCCCCTCCCACAACTCTTTCTCCGGTACATCGATGATTACTTCGGTGCTGTTTCATGCTCTCGTCGGGACCTGGAAAAATTCATTAATTTTGCTTCCAATCTCCACCCCTCCATCATTTTCACATGGTCCATCTCTGACACTTCCCTTCCCTTCCTTGACCTCTCTGTCTCAATTTCTGGTGATAGACTGTCCACCAATATCCATTACAAGCCTACCGACTCCCACAGCTATCTCGACTACAGCTCCTCACAACCCGCTTCCTGTAAGGACTCCATCCCATTCTCTCAGTTCCTTCGCCTCCGTCGCATCTGTTCTGATGGATGCTATCTTCAAAAACAGTTCCTCTGAGATGTCCTCCTTCTTCCTTAACCGAGGTTTTCCACCCACGGTGGTTGACAGGGCCCTCAACCGTGTTCGGTCCATCTCCCGCGCATCCACCCTCACGCCTTCTCCTCCCTCCCAGAAACATGATAGGGTTCCCCTTGTCCTCACTTATCACCCCACCAGCCTCCGCATTCAAAGGATCATCCTCCGCCATCTCCAGCATGATGCCACCACCTAACACATCTTCCCTTCACCCCCCCGGCGGCATTCCGTAAGGATCGTTCCCTCTGGGACACCCTGGTCCACTCCTCCATCACCCCCTACTCCTCAACCCCCACCTACGGCACCTCCCCATGCAAACGCAAAAGATGCAACACCTGCCCCTTCACTTCCTCTCTCCTCACCGTCCAAGGGCCCAAACACTCCTTTCAAGTGAAGCAGCCTTTCACTTGCATTTCCCCCAACTTAATCTACTGCATTCGTTGCTCCCAATGCGGTCTCCTCTACATTGGAGAGACCAAACGCAAACTGGGCGACCGCTTTGCAGAACACCTGCGGTCTGTCCGCAAGAAAGACCCAAACCTCCCTGTTGCATGCCATTTTAACACTCCACCCTGCTCTCTTGCCCACATGTTCGTCCTTGGCTTGCTGCATTGTTCCAGTGGAGCCCAACGCAAACTGGAGGAACAGCACCTCATCTTCCGACTAGGCACTTTACAGCCTTCCGGACTGAATATTGAATTCAACAACTTTAGATCTTGAACTCCCTCCTCCATCTCCACCCCCTTTCCGTTTCTTACCCCTTCCTTTTGTTTTTTCCAATAATTTATATAGATTTTTCTTTTCCCACCTATTTCCATTATTTTTAAATCTATACCTTTTATGCCCTGTTAGTCTTTCCACCCCACCCCCACTAGAGTAGAGCTGTACCTTGCGTGTCCTGCCATCCATTCTTAATTAGCACATTCGTTTAGATATCACCACCTTCAACACCACTTTGTTCTTTTGTCTGTGACATCTTTTGATTATCTGCTCCTGTCACTGCTTGCTTGTCCCTACAACCACACCCCTCCCCCCCTTAAACCAGCTTATATTTCACCCCTCTCCTAATACTACTCAGTTCTGTTGAAGGGTCATGAGGACTCGAAATGTCAACTTTTTTCTTCTCCGCTGATGCTGCCAGACCTGCTGAGTTTTTCCAGGTAATTCTGTTTTTGTTTTACCTTATTCAGTGCTGCTATCTTACCCACAGGCTGCCAATGATACATAATGAGTAGATGTGAGGTAACCTTGATATTTCCCTTATGGTTTTGACCACATAACTCACCAATGGTCCTGTTTTTTGACTGCCTGTCTCCAGATGCATTTACTTCATGAAGTGCAACTCACCAGAGGTGGTGCAGCACAGTGGTAAATTCAATTAGGGGCACAGATTTTAATGATGATTGGAAGGATACTTTTAGAATGAGAATGTAGAAGGTGACAGGGGTAAAACCTGATGTCATAGTGGGAAAACAGAACAAAGCAACAAAGGTTCTTTACCAGAATCATCAAGATTAGAGCTGGGGGTTAAAATGAAACAAAAATATCACCTCTTTAGGAGAGTTAGCAACTGTGCTATCAGTTATAAAGGGAGGGAGGAGGAAAGTAAGTGCGTCAGAAAGTAGAAGATATGGGGCGGTATTTCACTGTCCCATGCAGGGGGGGTTTGAAGGCAAGGTGGCTAGTAAAATGCATTGTCTGGCCTGCCTGCCGCCTACCTTCCCACTTCCGACCCGTTTCCCATTTTACAGCCCGGGGGGGCAGGGTGGGTGCGGTGGGACTGCTGAGCTGCACTTCGTAAAGTCAATGCACCTGGCCACTTAAGTGCCTCATCCTGCCCTCACTGCTACTTTAGCTATGACAGGGGACACCCATGCCAAGCGGGTAGCTCAGCAACTTCAGCTATGTGGGCTGGTGTCAGGCAAGGGGGAGGGGTGCTTCCTTTCGGGATCCGCCATGCCCACTGGAAGCATTGAATGACTTGAAGCTAAAGGCACATCTCCCTTGGTGCTAGGAACAGGAGGAATATAATTTGCACATTTGTCCCAGGATTCTGTTTCATGGCAGGAATTTCTGTTGGTTTTTCTGCTGCTTGGGTGGAGATTTGGAATATGTCTTCTGTTGCATTTCTGAGCTCTGCTGTTTACTGCAGAATCCCATTGTACAGAGGTGGGACTATGGAATATGGCTCCCTTATCCAATGGAACATTGGTCTAAAACTCCAAAGGCTTCCAGGACTGCTGAAGCTTTATAAAGTGCAGCTTGTGGGCATTGGATTACATAGATGTCGGCACATAAGTCAACCTATGAAGCTTCCAAAAATCCTTCCAAAAACAGAGGGATCGGCTTATATACTGAGTATAAAACGTGAACAGCCAGTGTGGGTGATCACCATTTTGAAATGTGAAGGAAAAAGATAACACTGGTAATTCCTATTAAATTAATGTGTATTAAATTAATTGTACAATGATATCTTTAACCACAATGAAGGTGTTTTAAAATCAGTCAAATTCATTGTCTTTGGCAATCGCTGTGGCTTTGGCATTATCATAAGAATTCCGCTCTGGATTAAACGTGGCAATTTTAGTTTCAGAATTATCCCTCTACAACAAATCATTTTTGTCTCCATCCACCGAATTAGATATTGCACATTTTTTGAGCGATTTGGTGACAATTTGTGTAATAATAACTTCCCGTCATTTGGCGACAGAACCACAAAAAACATCAAGTGGAGCAGCACGCCTATTTCCACTCATTGTAAAGGATTTTTCTCCATCAACCATCCACCTCTTCCATTCGGCATGAACATGATCCTCGAGTTGCTTGTTGAGGCATGCATCCAAAGAGTGAACTACAGACATTAGACCACCTGGTATAACTGCAATTTGGATGTTATTTCTTTGAAGGCACCTCTTGTTGTCATTGGTTATATGGGGTCTGAACATTTCCCATGCTAATAAGCTGCATTCTTTATGTAGGCCACCAAAGGTGCTTATTCCACACATTACCGATACAAAACTTCACTCCATCCTCATCCACCCAACTGTTGTCATGGACGTGAATGAAAATTCTTGCAGGGAACTTGATTTTCAACATGGTTTAATGTTTGAAAATTACCATAGGCTTTAATTTCATTCCATCAGCCGTGGAGGCTAGTACCACCATGAATCTTGCCTTCTCATGTCCTGTGGTTTTCAATTTAACTGTTTTTGAATCTTTCCACTCCACACTTCGATTGCTGGGCATATCAAAGTTCATGAGCATTTCATCCATGTTGCTGTCATGGCACAATGGGTACTCACGGTTTTACCACTGCTTGATGATGAGTGGCTGGAAACTGGTAATTTTGGCATTGCAGTCTTTTGGTAGTCTTTGAGCAACCTTGGTCTTCTGCCACAACACTTGATATTGTCGTTCCATAATGGGGCTGCACCAACTAAATGTTTTTTTGAAATCTTTGCTGGACTCGGTTTGATTTTGCCCACATAAGTACATAAATTGCATTGCGTTTCTGATGATGATGAAACTATTCTGATGATTTGAGGGCCCATTCCAATACATGCTTCTCAAGGTAAGGTCCAGTGGCTGGTCCCTGTTCTGATGGCCCATTTGGTCTTGGCATTTTCTTCAGGAAACATTCCATCTTATTCCATTCTTGCACCAGTTTTTCACTCACGCCGAATTCCTTCACTGCAGCAGTTATTTGATGAGTTAACAAATGGTACAAATTTAAGCTTGAAACCAGCTTCAAATTTCATCTGTTCTGTTGGAAGACACATTTCCCTTTATCGTTTGCCACATGGTATCTGCTCTGTGTGGGTGTATGTCTTAAATCCCCACAGCATCTTCACAACACAACTTGTATCGCCTGCTCGGTCCCTTGTGCCCAATTGTAAGGTAAGTAAAACATACATTTGTGGGTAAAAAAAATTGAGACTGATGGCTAACGGAAACATAACATATTGTGGTTGAAAAAGGGAGTTGACTTATGCACCGAGTATATTAATTTTTGGGGCCAGCAAAATGGGGTCATCTTAGAAACCGGGTCAACTTATACACCATGATCTATGGTTTGTGTCTACCTCTGGCTGTCATTCTGCAACGTCAAAGTTGTTACAAATATGAGGTATATAAATGTATTATATTTTGGGACTGCGTCTTTAATTTAGGATAAAATGAAGCGGGTCACAGAATGTGAGATCAGTTCTGAAGTCCGCTTAGCAACATGTCTGGGTGACATGGCTGATAAAGATTAACGGGAGGGCCGGGTCTAGGTGTTCAAACTTAGAGACAATGACAGCAGCATCTGTATTTACAGTGGTCAGAGTGCTAATCTCTAAAGTCCCAGGAAGACATTGAGAATATCAGGGTTGGAAACAGTTGTGCCTTAAACTGTCCATTTACTTCCAAGATAAAAGGGGATTGGGGTCTCAAGCATAGCTAATCAGCATTTCTACTTGGATACAACACCCATGTGGTTCACGTTGCCATGGAAATGGACTTTGAGATCAGAAGGGTTTCTAAGATATTTCTGAAACTTGCAGACAAAGCCAGTCTGCCAGGGTCTGGAAGACAGAGGGAGCAGCTAGAGGCCAAAAGTCTCTATGGTTCACTACACAGGCATGTGGGTGGGGGCTCATGTTTGAATTAAAAAGTCCAAACTCATGATGGCTTGAAATGAGGCTGAAAAGTTTGCCCAGCTTGTGCTAGAGGGAAAAGCTCCAGTAAAAACCCTCATCATGGAAGACAGTTTTGGGTTTAAAAGTTAACGGGCTGAGAATGGAAAAGAGTTAGTCCTCAGGAGCCAAGAATCACTTTGAACTGGATCTGAGTGTTAGGAAACAGAGACAGTTTATGTAAGTTATATTGGTATTTGTAGGTGTTGGGAATGAGTTTTAGCTTTAATGTTTAAGTTTGATTTGCATTCTGTATCTGTGTATTAAGAAAGGTCAAATTGAGTTTTAGTTTCACTTTAAAAGCTACTTGCATTTCTAATGAGAGTTTTACGGCTTAAGAAGTTAAGTAAACACAAGAGCAGAAAAATAACAGTGCTGTTGCCTAGCAACAGGGCTCCAGAGAGGCAGGTCCCCCCCCACAGACAGACACACACAGAAAACTAGAAACAGCAGTTTTGATTTGGAAGCTGTTGGAATTCAGTTTTTTGAAGACAGCTGCCAGGCAGAATCAGCTTAGAAGAGGCAGATAGCCAGTTCCAAGCTAAAGAAGAAGGTCCCCAAAAATCCAGGGGAGTGGAACAGGAGAAAGTCCCAAGCAGACCTTCAAGTCAAAGGAAGGACAAGAACCTGGAAAAGGTCTCGTTAGTGAAGCTGAGTGAAGGGCAGAGAGAAAGACTCCGAGCTTCAGATTTAAAGAGGCAAAAGCTGCAGGAAGCAGATTTAAAGCACGAACAGCTTGCAAGAGCAAGAGGTCCAAAGAGATGGGCTGAAGGTCTGTAACTCTTTGCTATGGGCATGTGAAGCAGTGATGTCCTTTTGACAGCTGAGTCGGTGAGAGAGTGTGCAATGAAGAAAGCTTGAATGAATGTGATGACCCAGGGGAGAGGAACATCTGAAGGAGAGTTTGAAACCTGAAGGTGAACACTTGCGGAAGGCATCTGAGAGGAAGCGTCAGTTTGGGAGAAGATTCCAAGGCGAATTCTTGGAAAGTGGAGATGGGAAACCCTTGTGTGAAAGATGGAGTGCAATGAGACTGGTTGGCTCACGGTGTGACAAGCGTCTGGGGGAGTTGAGCAGAGATCCACAGCATCTGATTGAGGTGGCATCTGTCACTTGGTTTCAGAGTGTGGTGTATCTGACCGCAGGGTACCTACTGGTTTACATGGACTGTATATTTACTGTGACCATTAAACTATTAAAGTATAAGATAGATTTTGTAACTTGTGTTAACCTTACAAATCTGTATATATCTGTAAAAGGATAGTTGTGGGTGAAGGAGTAATGTAATATAGTTAATCTTTTCTTGTTTAATAAACGTTTTACGTTTTTGTTAAAAGTTCATCAGCTGACATCTGTGACTCTGTTCAGTAGCTACTCTCCACGTATCTAAACAAACAAATTAAAAGTTAGGATCTATCAAGCTGGGTTCCACTCTGGGATCAGGCTTGTCCAGGGATAACCTCAGCTGGGATCATAACACGGTAAAATTGAGCGATAGTATAATTGAGCAATAGTGTAATCGAGCGATAGTGTAATGTATATCTTTGAAGTCGGTTCTTCAGTTGTGTTAAAAGTAAAAGGGGAAAGTTCTGTTCTGTCGTTTAAAATATAAGTTGTCGACAAAAATAGTGTTTAGTCATTCGTGTTTTTAGTCGGTTGTTAAAGTAAAAGTCTTAAAACATGAAACCTTGGTGTGTCATCTTTCCAGCTATGAACTGGAGGTTTGAATTTATTTTTAAAAGTGAATGGTCTCTATGGAGATCATAACAAGGTGCTTAGTTGCTCAATTGGTTAGGTGCATATAGTACCAATTTGGATTTAGTTAATGTGGGATGATCAACAAAAATTAAATTTCAAACGCTGATCTACACTGTGGCAAACGTAAAACAAAAATCAGTCTAACTTGCAAAATTTGATCAGTTTGTTTAATAGCATGCTTAACTTTTGGTTATATGCTAGACAACTTGTTCAATTAATGCTTTCAGTTCAGTCAGTGGTTACTTGCAACGTGTTTGTGCAAAAATAATAGTGCATAGATCAAAGATTTGCATAAGTTGAACTCAATCACACTTGGTTTTACTCATACCTGCATCGCACTGCACTTTGGAGAAAGAATGCATGGCATCAGCATCCTTGTTTGTACTTCTCACTTTGCTGGAGGATTTAGCTCTGGAGACAGTTAAGCTCACCAATCCTTTGGCTCTGCGGATTGTTGTCACTGCTTTAGTGTGGGAAACTCCAACTACACATTCCCCATTTACCTGTGATTGAAGAATACAGATAATGGTTGGAATTTGCAAGTTCCTACTGTTCACTCATTTCGATCACTGCAGACTTTTTGCTGTTTTATCTGGTTACTCCCCACAATTTCTTTGTACAAGAAAGAGGAAAGGTTGAAGAAATTGTGACGAAGTCTGACTGTGACCGCAACATTATTATTAAAGGCTAATAATTGGGAAAATGCGTTAACCTAGCCCACATACACTATAATTTTGCTTAATCATTTTCTATTACAAACTGCCAACTAGCTCTTAAGGAAAAGAATGAATTGATTTCCATTTCCTTGCAAATAGTTTGGGCAAAATAGTTTGGCCTTTATTGCAAGGGGATGGAATATAAAAGGAGGGAAGTCTTGCTACAACTGTACAGGACATTGGTAAGACCAACGGGTCACTGAATATAGTCAAGGCTGAGTTAGACAGATTTTTGATCCACAAGGGAGTTAAGGGTAATGGGGGAGAAAGACAGGGAAGTGGAGTTAAGGCCATAATCAGTTCAGTCATGATCTTATTGAATGGGCTTGGAGGGGCCAAATGGCCTTCTCCTACTCCTATTTATGTTATGTTCTTATGTTAAAATTATTTGTCATTTTATAATTCACTACTTTCTTTCAAGCAGCAATACCTAATTGCTTCCCAAAAATAAATGAAAGATAACAAAAAAAACCACATCAAATTTATGTGATTTGATATCAATAATTTCCCCTTCTTAAAGGGAAATGTAGAATTGTTGACATGGGATAAAAAACATGTTGTAAGATAATGAATGCGTTATATTTTGCTCTGTCTTAAGGCAATTAAGTTGTTGAAACTCATAACAAAGTAATCTATTTGGATTACTAAAAGGTTGTGTCTGTCTGATATATTTCTACTTAATTTAACCCAATTGTTGGGAAGCAGATGGTATTATCAGTTACTGAGAGCTAATCAGAACAAAGCAGCCACATTTGATCCTATAGTAGCTTCTTGCTCCCTGCAACTATCCTGCACCTTGTCTTTTTCTGGCCCAATGGTACCAGAAACCCCCTTCTCTCTACCCAAGTTAACAGGCAATCTCTCCAGTCACAAGCTGGATTCAAGAAGGCAACTCAGCACCACCTTCTCAAGCACAACTAGGGATGGGCCAGCCAGCGAAAACCACATCCCATGAATGAAAAAAAAAAGCTGGCCATCACTCCCACAACTCACTGTGAATCTCAGTGTGGGCCTCTAGCCTTGGCTCCAATTTACCACCCTTACACCAGCCCTAAATAATTGGAGAGATATTTTCCACTGCCTACTTTGCACTTTGCATCCCACTGTTGCCCTAACACTTGATTGTGACACATCACAAACTCAGACCCAACCTCAATCCCCCATCTCACCCTGAAATGTAGTCAATACTTTACCACCCAGCTGAAGGTGAACCCACTCAAGTAAACAAGCCTTGAGAGAGAAAAATTTGCAAATGTGAATGGATTATATTCAGCATTCAAAAATAAAGGCTGAAAATCAAATACGAATGGAGAGTAGAACCAGGGTAGGGTGGGTTACATAAGCATTCAACACAATGAATTGCATGGAAGATAAGCTACAGTTACCAATCTCAGAAATTGTAACTCATATTTTTGTCAGTATGTTGTATAAAATTGTGAGGGGCATAGATAGGGTAGACAGGAAGGAACTTTTCCCCTTGGTTGAGGGATCAATAACCAGGGGGCATAGATTTAAGGTAACGGACAGGAGGTTTAGAGGGGATGTGAGGAAAATTTTTTTCACCCAAAGGGTGGTGGGAATCTGGAACTCAGTGCCTGAAAGGGTGTTAGAGGCAGAAACCCTCATAACATTTAAGAAGTACTTGGATGTGCACTTGTGATGCCATGGCATACAAGGCTATGGGCCTAGTGCTGGAAAATGGGATTAAAATAGTTAGGTACTTGTTTGACCAGTGCAGACTCAATGGGCTGAAGGGCCTTTTTCTGTGCTGTGGACCTCTATGACTCTATGTTGCTACACAGAAGAAGTGCCACTTGACTTAGTTCTGAATAATGAGCATGTAGGTAACCTACAAGTACAGGAACATTTGGAATGTTGTAACCACAATATAATTATGCTCAGTTCAGCAATAATAAAGGAAAAATATATAATAATTTAAAGAGGGACCTTTTCTAGATTAAATGAAAGAAAATTGGCAATAGAACCATAAAACAACAAAAGAAAATAATTAAACTATAAGTCAAAAGTGTACTCCAGCAGCTAAAAAGTCTATCGAAGGCTAGAGTTTCATGGATGAAAAGGGAAATTAGATTAAATTTCAATCTAAAATCAATTATAGCACTTATAGACCAGAAAAAAAAAGTAACTAGTAGCAAGATTATATTAGAAAAGCTAAGAGGAGTAAAATTAGCCAAAGAACAAAGGGCAATAATAAAGCATTCTAAATTACACATTAGGGCAACTGGAGTTGAAGGTAACAAGCTTACATTGGTGAGCAAGAGCATGTCAGAAAGACCAACTCAGCACTTTGCTTCAGTTCTCACAGAAAATATATATTTTGGGATAGTAAAACTAATAGAAAAGGGTGAACCGCAGTTATTGGATTTCAAAGAAACTATACAAGAAATTAGTTAAATTTAATGTACAAAAAAAGTCACCAGGAGTTGATGGCTTACTTTTAGGATCCCGAGGGAAGCTAAGGTAGAAAATAGCAGACTGTCTGATTATAATTTTCTAAAATTTTGCAGAAAGGAATCTTGTGCCAGAGAAATGCAGGGTACCAAGTTTGACGGCCTTCTCCAAAAAACCCAGCAATAGTCCAATAAATTATAGTTAGCCAGTTAGCCACCTAGACAGCTATAGTCAGCCAGTTAGTCTTTACTTGTTCAGTAAGGTGCTGCAGTCTCTACTGTAAGAAAGTTACAAAGCACTTGCAGAAATATCGCAACCCTTGATTTTGTAGCTAATTCCATAAACGAGGAGATAATGCTGACCTTGTAAAAGATGTTTGTTATGTTACAGTTGGAGCATTATGTGCAGTTTTGGGCATTATATTCGAAGGGAGGGCCATAAAAGCATTGGAAATACATTCACTAGGACGTTCCCAGAGATATTTTGGATGGGTGCTTACAATTATGAAGAGAGATTCCACGGCCTGAATTTCATGCTTGGTGTGCGTGCCAAGTCGGTGGGAGCGGGTGTGGATGTGGAATCCACTCCCGGCTGTGGTCACGTTGCAAACATGATTTCACGCTAGATGGCCAATTAGGGTCCACCCAGTGTGAAACGTGTCGTCTAAATGGTTGGGAAGGGCTGGGGGCCTGTTGGGCGCCGGGTCCAATGGCAACCCAGTGGGTGCATTAAAACTAGCAAAGGCAGCTCCTGAAGGCTGCCAGGGGAGAATCTTTAGAATTGGTCCGGAGACTGGAACGATGGCCTCATCAGCGGCAGGAAACGTCCAGCGGGAGGCACTCAGCACTCCTCCTAATTCTCGGATGATTGCCTCATGCTCCTCGAGGAGGAGGTCAGTGTCAGGCTGGACACTCTCGTACCCAGGGATAGCAAGAGGGGGCCACCATATGAAACCAGGAAAGCCTGGGAGGAGGGGAGGCAGCTGAGGTCAGCAGCCATGACGTTGTGCGGTGCACATGGGTGCAGGGCCGCAAAAGATTCAACGCCATGCTGCACTCGGCAAGGGTGAGTATCGAGTTGACATGGATCAGTCTGGAGAAGTGTTAAGGGCTGGCCATCTCCCATGGAGCTCAGGGGTGCTACAGTCTGAGTGCCAACTATCAATGATGCCAGAGCTGGCCAAGGGGGTGAGCCCTGGTTGCAGAGACTGAGTGCCTTGTGGGTCAAGGGCCACAACTCGGATGTGCTCTGCAAGGTGTTCCTCAAGTATTGGCCAGGCTGCAATGACGTTGCAGATACAAAGTGGGCTAAGTGGACTCCTCTGTCCTTTCAGAAGCAGAACAATTACACCATCAAGAGGTCAAGGACAGGCGGAGGCCTCCCAAACCTCCTAATCTTGATGAGGTACAAAATGGATGCATTGGAGCTGGAGAGGTGCTACCCACCTTGAACAGCTGGTCGTGGAGAGGCAGCAGTCTCTGATGAGGTAAGAGTGTAGTGCACAGAGGTGAGAGTGTTGGATTGTGCAAACATTCTTGTGTAGTCTCTTCGTTAATGGGAGCCTCAAATCTGGAGTCCCCATTGATCACTGAAAGATGATGGCACCATGACGTAGATCTCCATTGTTTCACTAGGCCGCCTGGCGTGCACAGTGAGTGTGATGACTTAAACTAATGATGTAATTGTTCTCCCTTAGATTTGCCAGCAGGCACTCGAACACAGGACCCCAAAGAGCCAACCCTGATGCCAGAGGACTATGGGGCTTTATTTGCACCTGCGTCACACCCCTTCTCTGAACCAGGCACCAGCGCAGATACCAGCAGCTCAATGGGCATTTGATAGCTGGAATGTTGGTGCACAGTGGTGAGGGCACTTCACACTCACTTGAGGAGCAGGTGGAGGCAGTGTGCGCCCAGGGCACCTGTAGTCAAAGGACCGCTAGAGACCAGGACCCTGCTGAACCGAAGGCAGATGATGTGCCTCTGCAGTTGTCCATTAGGCAGCAGATGCTGGATGTCCAGTGGGATGTGCGGGAGGATCTGGCGGAGATCCGTGAGGGTCTGTGTGCCATGGTCTCTGTTGTGTTGGAGTCCATGTGGAACATGAGCACTGTGTTGACCCTCATGGCCGAGCGCACTCCCCTCTTCCATGGAGAGAGTGGTGACTCTCATGGAGAGGCAACTCCAGGGACAGAATCGGGTTCCTGGGGTTGCGCTCGGATCTGCAAGCCCTCACACAGGCAATGACCTCAGGCGGTCAGTGCCAGTGTATTAGATGGATGTGGCACCCAGTACCTTAGCTAGGTGCCCGTCCACCCTTGGTGAGCGGGGAGGTCCAGAGTGACTTCACGTTGGTGCACAAACTGGTCAGCTCTTCAAGCTCTGCTCAGGGCGCTCTGGATGATGGCAGCAGCTCCTCTGCCCCTCTGCCAGTGACCGTGGCATCTGACGAGGCTGGGATGGCTGGGGAGATGCCAGCCGTGGCACTGGTCACTCCCTCCCAGGCGGGGTCAGCACAGGCTCCACTGGCCAGAGGACGACCACCAAGATCATTAAGGCCAACAAGACAGCAGAGCCAGCAGCTGTCTCCAATGCCAGTGCCAGTGAGGTGGGGTGTGGTGGGTGGGGCCACCAAGACATAGCGCTTGCGAGCTTAAGTTTAAGGCACCGTGAGCACAGGAGGGACTGTTCACGGGTGATCCTCTGTTCTGCCATGTTTTGTTAATATGTTTACTGGTGCGGCAATTAACACGGTGTATAGTTCTGTTCATTTGATGTGAATGTCAAAATGATATAAACTTTGCTTTTGTCTCCATGGCCTGAGAATACTTCTTGTTTTGTAGGTGCAGGGCACGCCAGTATCTAATGCTGGCAGTGAGTTACTCTAAACTTTATTGCACAAGCATTTGGGTGGACTTTGGGTCCAAAGAAAAGAGCCATTTCAGACATCCGGGATGGATACATGAGACAAAGGCACCCTGGCATGAAGTGGAAGCAGATCTTTAGCAGCCTAACTGAAGGAGCATTGGATCAAGGCATCCCTGGTATCCCTGCCTCCCTGAAGGATACGGAGGTCTGCCTTCATGCCCTCAGCATTCTCTGCACCCTGCTCCTCATCCCACTCACCACTAGATTCTTCATTTGTGGCCTGTGGAGCTGCCTCAAGATCCTCTTCCTCCAGTGGTTCCCCCTTGCCAGAGCCAGATTGTGGAGAGTGCAGCATTCAGCCACTATCAGTGACACCCGCCCTGGTAGTGCTTCACCTGAACGGTCCAGGCATCAGAAGTGCATCTTCAGAAAGCCTATGGTCGTCTCTATCACCGCCCTTGTGGAGGCATGACTCCTAATATAATGCTGCTCTGCCTCTGTTCTTGGGTGGCGGAGAAGCGTCATAAGCCACCTTTTCAACAGATAGCCCTTGTCACCCAACAACCATCCATCCAGCTGGGCTGGAGCACTGAATAGCCTCGGCACCTGAGAGTGTCTGAGAACGTAAGCATCATGGGAGCTGCCAGGGTACCTTGCACAGACCTGCAGAATCTGCATCTTGTGATTATAAACTATCTGGACATTCATTGAGTGGAAGCCCTTCCTGTTGACGAAGGTACACGGCTGACCTGCTGGCACCTTGATGGTCACATGAGTGCAGTCGATGGCACCCTGGATGCTGGGGAACCCAAGCAATCGCTGCAAAACCTTCGGCTCGCTCAGCCTGGCTGGCCTCGTCCATTCGGAAATGAATAAATGTCATAACCTGCCTGAACATAGCTTCTGTCATTAGCTTGACGCAACTGTGGACAGTTGATTGGGACACTCCATAAAGATCCCCAACTGACCCCTCGAAAGGTTGAGGGCCACTGTGACCTTCAGAGCCACTGGCATGGGGTGTCCATCCACACAGTTGGAGGTGATCTCAGGCCTAATCATCTGACAAATGGAGGTCATAGTCTCCCTGGTGAGTCAGAGCCTCCTTTGGCATTGCACCTCGGACATGTAGAGGTAGCTGCATCACTGCCTGTAAAGCCTGGCAGCGGGATAGTGGCGTCTTCTGTGTCCCCTTCTGCCTTAGACTACCTGCTGGCCCTGTGTCCCTTGTGCTTGCATCTCTCAACATACAGTTCACTCCCCTGGAAGCTGCATTGGGACACCTGGCCTCCTCTCTCTTATGCCCCTCTCTTCCTCCTCAGGAGAGGTGGCACCAGCGGAGACCACAATCCCCATTATCAGGGTAACAGAAGGCTGTCTGATACCTGGAAGGGTCCACATAGTCAAAATTCTCCAGAGATCTTGGAGACACCAATGAGTCCTGAAATTAAGCCTAGAAATGCTAAGAATTAAGCTCAGAACAGAGATGAAACTGTCAAGTTCAAATAAGCAACCAGCAGCAAACTATCTCCTAAACTCCTCACTACTCACAATGGCAATGCTGCGGAAACTTTCTGTCCCACCCTTGGTTGAGGTTTTGTTAAATGTGGGTTGCCTGCCTGCCCGTTTTGCCCATGCGATGGGCGCGAAATTGTGTGGGCAATTTAAAATTGAGTACATTTGGCTTTTTAATGGCCTTAAGTGACCTTTTAATTGTTGGTGGGTGCGGCTCCGACACCTGCCCGCGCCCATCAACCTGAAGATTGCTCGCGTGCGGGATGACGTCGGGATGCACCCCCGACATCATCCTGCGCTATTTCACGCCCGTTCGGATCAGGCGCGTACCTGCCCGTGAGGAGTAAAGTTCCGTTGGAGATTTCTCACTGAAGCCAAAATTAACAGTTGATCTGTTAAAAATATACAAGATCATGGAGGATTATGAATAGGAAAAAGCGATATGTTATTTCCATTGTGAGTGAGATAACAATAAGACAAAACTAATTTAACATAATTGCAAATAAAAAGGATGGTGAGAAAGTAAAAGCTTTAGACAGAGGGTTGTTAAAATGTAGAATTCTCTGCCATAAACTTTCCTGAAGCAAAGTTCATAGTTGGTTTAAAAGGAAACTCAATGGCTATCTGATAAAGGAAAATATTAAACATATAGGGAGAAAGCAGGAGAGTGCAACTGGACTAGTGAAGAAAAACAGGCCAGATGCTGGGCATTATTTTTGCACTATAATTATCTACGATTCTATGAAGATAACTTGCCTGAAGTAATCGGTCACCAACTTGTAGCCTTCCATCCATTGCAGCTGCACCACCAGGGTGAACACTCTTTACAAAAACACCACTTTCACCACCTACTAAGGAGAACCCTAATCCTCCTGAGATAGGTTTCTGTAGTTCAAAGTGCATCACATTATTCTATGGAGCGAGACAGAAATAAAGCAACAGTGACTCACGTTAAAAAAATGAACTGTACGTGAAACACTTCAGGATCTTTGAGATGTAAAATTTTTGAGATGTTCTGTATTCTCAGATGTTCTATAAAATTGCAATTCTTTTTCATTTGTTGAGTTTTGATGTTCCTAGTGCTTGTCATTGGCACAAACTAGTTTCTCAGAGATCAGAGGTTGCAAATACAATTAGCGACCTAAATTCTTAATTTTGAGAAAACACATTTCAGCCAATCTCACATGAATATACCCGCCCTCTGTTTTCAGTGGGTGTAATATTCACAGGAAGTTTGAGGTTCCGCAGCAAAATTATCTATTGAAAGCTTCATTGTCAAAAGTTATTTTATGTTGTTCAAATATAAAGAAATAAATTGTGTTTCATAAGCATTAATTTCCACAAAAATGATTTTCTCATTAACATAATCTTCACCATAGAGGACACAAGTAACAACCCAGAAGCAGCTATAAATCAGGAAATGGAAGGGAAGGAGGAACTCAGGAAAATTACAATCACCAGAGAAGTGGTACTGAGTAAATTGTTGGAGCTGCGGGCTGACAAATGTCCACATCCCTGATGGACTTCATCCTAGGGTCTTAAAAGAAGTGGCTAGTGAGATAGTTGATGCATTGGTTTTAATTTTCCGAAACTCCCTAGATTTGGCAAGGTCCCATTAGATTGAAATACAGCAAATATAACTCCATTATTCAAAAAGGCAGGGAGGTAGAAAGTGAGAAACTACAGGGCAGTTAGGTTAACATCTGCCATAGGGAAAATGTTATTAAAGAAGCTATAGTAGGGCACTTGGATAAGTTCAAGGTAATCAGGCACAGTCAACATGGTTATATGAAAGGGAAATCATGTTTAACTAACTTATTGGAGTTCTTTGAGGAAGTGGCATGTGCTGTGGTTAAAGGGGACCCGGTGGATGCACTGTGCGTAGATTTCCAGAAGGCATTTGATAAAGTGCCATATCAAAGGTTATTGCAGAAAATAAAAGCTCCACCATTATATAAGGGGTAATGTATTGTCATGGATAGATGATTTGCTGGCTAACAGGAAGCAGAGAGTAGGCATAAATGGGGCTTTTTTCAGGTTGGCAAGATGTAACGAGTGCTGTGCCACAGGGATTGGTGCTGGGACCACCACTGTTTACAATTTATATAAATGACTTGGGATGAAGGGATGGTTGTTAAATTTGCTGATGACACAAAGATAGGTAGGAAAGTAAGTTGTGAAGAGGACATAAGGAGGCTACAAAAAGAGAGAGAGAGGGGTTAAATGAGTGGGCAAATATCTGGCAAATGGAGTATAATGTGGGCAAATGTGAAATTGTTCATTTTGGCAGGAAGAATAAAAGAGAAGCATATTATCAAAATGGTGAGAGATTGCAGAGCTCTGAGATGCAGAGGGATCTGGGTGCCTTAGTGCATGAATCACAAAAGGCTAGTATCTAGGTAGAGCTAGTAATTAGGAAAGCTAACAGAATGTTATCATTTATTGCGAGAGGAATTGAATACAAAAGTAGGGAGGTTATGCTTCAGTTATACAGAGCACTAGTGAGACCGCATCTGGAATACTGTGTACTGTATTGGTCACCTTATTTAAGGAAGGATGTAAATGCGTTGGAAGTAGTTCAGAGGTTTATCAGGCTAATACTTGGAATGGATGGGTTGTCTTATGAGGAAAGGTTAGACAGGCTTGGCTTGTATCCACTGAAGCTGAGAAGAGTAAGAGGTGACCTGATTGAAACCTTTAAGATCCTGAGGGGTCTTGACAGGATGGATGTGGAGAGAATGTTTCCTCTTGTGGGAGGATCTAGAACTAGGGGTCATTGTTTAAAAATAAGGGGTCGCCTATTTAAAACAGGGATGAGGTGAAAATTTTCTTTCAGGTGGCTGAGAGTCTTTGGAACTCTCTTCCTGAAAAGGCGATGGCAGCAGAGTCTTAGAATATTTTTTAAGGCAGGGGTGGATAGATTCTTGGTAAGCAAGAGGGTGATAGGTTATCAGAGTTAGGTGGTATGCAGATTTGAGGTTACTGTCAGATCAGCCATGATCTTATGAAATGGTGAAGCAGGCTTGAAGGGCCGAATAGCCTACTCCTTGTTCATATGCATGTCTATTGTGATGAAATGTATTCTTACCCCTGATATCTTTACAGACACTGGATCACATGCACTTCGCCTGTTCCCATGGAGATCTCCTGTAGAGAGGTGATATTTAGACACTAAACTAAAATCAAGTTTGCAGCTTTAAAAAAACAAAACAACAGAAAAATTACATCTCATCGAATACAGCATCTGGACAAACCTATTCTTTGGAATTAGCTTCAGTGGATCTGAAATTTGAGTCTGAATAAGCACTGGATAAAGGAACATACTGAAACCGTCAAATAAAAACAGAAAACATTGGAAAAACGCAGCTGGTCTGGCAGCATCTGTGGAGAGAGAGAAACAAAGTTAACAGTTTGAGTCCAATATGACTCTTCTTTGGAAGAAGTACCTCTGAAGAGTCATATTGGATTCAAAATGTTAACTCTATTTCTCTCTCCATAGGTGCTACCAGATCTGCATTTCCAGCATTTTGTGTTTTTATTTCAGATTTCCAACAGCTGCAATATTTTGCTTTTATTACACTGAAACTGTTCTTGCCTTTCTCTCAACCGCCACAAACTTTAATTTATTCAAAACACACTACTACCATCTTTTCCTGCATCATGTCCAGTTCTGTTCTTGTGCTAGGGAATTTAAAATTCTGGTCTTAAATCTACAGTCCCCTGTCCTATATGCATTCTCTGCATCATAATTTGAGGTAGAACCTTTAGTCACCTTAGTCACTGGAACTCCCTTTCAAATCCCTGTCTTTATAAGTTTTCTCAAAACCCATCTGTTTCACTGAGTTTTCAGTCAAATTCTTCCACAAAGCATGAAACACATTCCTTTATTCCTCTATGAAGTGCCTTGGGATATTTGTGAGATAAATGGAAATTGTTGAAACTGATTTCCTTTGCCTACAAGAGACAAGAACTCACATACTTGCTATGCAAGTCCAAAGAGAAGTATTTTGTGCCTAACCAAAAATTGTTCACATAGGATGTATCATGATTTTACCAGCATTTTAACATATGCATGTTGAAATTGATAATCTTTCTAAATGCAACCCAAATGCTGGGAAAGATTTGTTAAATGTAGGGAATACATTACATATACTGATTTTAGGTAGGATATTATTTTTAGCAATGATGGTAACCATCCAGAACATGTAATCTGCTTGATTGGCACCATATCCAACACCTTTAAACATTCACTCCCTTCACCACCAGGGCACCGTGAGTATCATTCATAAAATGCACTGCAGCAGCTCGCTAAGGTTCCTTCAACAGCATCTTCCAAACCCATGACTTCTAGGACCTAGAAGGAGAAGGGCAGCAGATGCATGGGAACACCAACATTGGCAAATTGCCCTCCAAGCCACAAACCATCCTGAATTGGAACTATATCTCTGCCTGTTCACTGTCGTTGGGTCAAAAAACTGGAATTCCCTTCCAAACAGCGCTGTGGGTTTACCTGCACCAGATGGACTGCAGCGATTCAAGGCGGCAGCTCACCACTCAAGGGCAATTAGGGATGGGCAAAAATTGCTGGCCTTGTCATTGATGCTCACAGCACATGAATGAATAAAAAAAAAAGCATTGATGAATTTAACAGGAAACTAGATGAGCACGAGGGGAAAAAGAACAGAAAGATTATGCTGATAGGGTTAGAGGCGGAGGTGCCCGTGTAGAGCATAATCACTGCCACAGACTAGTGCGGTTGAATGACCTGTTTCTGTACTGTATACACTAGATAAGTCCCATATGATCACAGGAACTTGATGATCTCACTGTACAGGTTGATATATTGAAAGAGGATCTTATGACAATTGAAGAAAACGATTCACTTCTATACAAATTTATTTTAAGCATCTTGAACCTGAATTTCTAAATGAGATTACTCTTTGAAAAAAATGTCCTGTGTATCCCTTCTATGCTTGAAAAGCAGCTATTAGCGTGGTTTTAAATCAACTACCAATTGAAAACAAACTTGGATTCTTTTAAAAATTAAAGGATCCAGAGTAGTTTAAAGCTATTTTATTAAAAAAAACTTACCATTAATTTCAACAGGTTCATTAAATTTTATACATTTGTCATTGCACTGAATGGAAGATTCCATTACTTTTGCAAATACAGGTTCTCCATCTCTGCAAAATAAAAAAGCAAAATCCCTAAAATTAAGTAAAGCGAAAACTTTGGAGAAAATTATTCATTCTCAAAGGAAACTTTTATCTGATGTCTGAGCCACCACATTTAAAAACACAATTCAGTTTCATTTTTATAGGTGTTGAATAAAATTACATCTAACATGGCATAGCAAAAATACATTTAGTCTGCATTTGCCAAAACAAATGTACTTCTCTGTAACAAATTTATCCTTCATGAAATTGATACCAGTAAATTATTTTGTTCTGGGTAGATATCTTTTTAGTCTCTTCACACTAAAATTTAGGAGGCACAGTCACGGACACTGTACTGTGAAATACTTAGTTGCAATGTAAAGGCTAAAATTTATTCCATGTACTAAGCAGTGAAATCTCAAAAATCCAACATCACTCTCATTTCAATCGTTTCTGATAACAACTATAATCCCTGCTGGGAAACAGGCATGCAATGAGAATACAAACATATAGAAAAAGGGCAAGGAAAGATTGATACAGCAAACCTGCCAGATTTCAAAATGCTGTTACCTTCATGCACTATCAACCTTTTCTTTGGCCTCTCCCAGATAATTGTGTGAAAGCTGGGGGACCAATGGTGACTACTTTGGTGGGGTGGGAGGGTGGGGGGAAATGGGGTGGGGGTGCGGTGGACAGCAATTACATAATTTCTTTGGTCAATTTAGGAAAAAATTGCACAGATATTTTGACTTTGGTTTGTAGTGTAAAATGGAGGATATTGATTCAGCTGTTTATGATACATCTCTCCCGATTTTCACTTCCATTGCAATGCATCATTTGGAAGATGCACAGCAATAGGGTTAGCAGTGGAGAGGGATTAGTTTTGGATTGCGGTAACACAGGCATAATGGGCCAAATATTCTCCTTCTGTTCAGTAAACTCCTTTTTCTATAAGTTTCTTGAGCTTAGAATGAAGGCACCTGTGGCATGGCGGAAGAGTACAGTTGGAAGGGTGGGGGGAATGTGGGGAAGAGGTGGAAGGCAGCAATGAGGAGGCAGAATCTGTAGTCCAATTTTAGGAGCTCCAAGGTAGAGAATACTATTTCACTTCTTGCAGATATAGCAGTTATAGCTGTGATGGACATAGGCAACAGTGCCAGCTACCTTGATGACCAGAAGAAAATAAAGTAAATGGGTTTAAGATTAATCACAATAGTATGACAGAAAATAGGTAAAATAGGAAAATGTTACAGCAAGTTCCGAGATTGAACACAACATGCAGTGTGAGATCTTTGAAATAGGTCAATAGATATAAAAAGTAAAGTACAAGAGTTAAATGTGACTATGGTGTACAGTTCCTGCCAGTGGAACTAAAGCAACATATAGAAGATCCGTGAAATTGTTACCATACATTTTGCAATGCTACACTATGCAACAAAAGGACCAATCGTACTATGTAAACAACCTCATGATACCTTGTAACTTTTAAGGTGATGGCAGGGCCTGCATTTTGAAGGGTTTTCCTTGCCTCATCTGTTGTCATTCCATGTGTGCTAATGCCATTAATATGATGGATAACATCCAATGGTTGTAGACTTCCTTCTAAGTCAGCAGCTGATCCTGGGGCAATGCCACTTATGTAAATTATCTGGTATGCAGTATCACTGCCTCCTGCCACAGACAGGCCTGTATTAAAGACAAGCTTTATTTAGTTGTACACTCAAGTGTTTAATGCTAGGAAATAGTTAATTATTTAACTCTTTCCAAACTATGATAACTCTACATAATATAGAATACATACAATTAATAAATTGTTCTGAATATTAAAAAAAAATGGGTCACTTTGACTGTGCGATAGCAGAAAATGGGCAACAGTAAATTTTACATCCCCCACCCCTCAATTTTTATTTCAACTGAAATCAAAATTACTCCATTTATGCAATTGCTAGGCACACGATCTTCCTTACCCAACACAAATAAAGGTCATTAACATTTATGTTTTTACTGTTTACACCATAAAATCATGGATTTTTTTTGGATTGGTAAAAAATAGTTCTCTTGATTAAATTCTGATCCGATTCAAAGCAGCTACCATTAATAACTACCATGCCAAAGCAAACAAAATTAATTCTCTATTCAACTTAAGATGTGCAGCCATTTCACATGGTGAGCATGTGGACCCAGACTACTTGATAAATTAGTGCTGGTGCCTCATTAAAATGTTACAGACATAGCAGCACAGTTCTTGGATGGGAGGTGTTGGGAGGGGGAGGGGGGAAAAGAGTGCCTGGGGGCGGGGGAGAAACCATATGTCTCTAATCCTACTGAACTGCAGCCAACACCTCTTAAACCGTTGGTGCATTTTGACTACAAACAACAAGGAAAGTTTCAGAAAACTGAAATGGTTTGTAGAAGCACTAACAGGGCACCACCCAGCTTTTCCAATGCTGCTTTGGAGAACTTGATGTAGGCAGTGAGCGTAAGGGGGAATCCTCCTCCCAGATGGGACAGAAAACCCCCCAGGAAATATCTCCCTGGTCAGAGGGAAGAAATCACAGAGGAGATCAATGCCAAGCCTTTAGCTCCAAGGACATGACTGAAATGCCACAAAAGGTTCAATGACCTCACCAGAGTTGTCAAGGTTAAGAATACTGCTCTTACTCTCTGCCAACATCTCCAATCTCGTTGCTGACATTAATCACGTTCTCCACTTCCCTTTACACTCTTCCAACCACTGCATCATATTTAACTACATCACCTCCTCCTTACACTTTGTTGTTTAATGAATTTGTTCTTTTATTCCTGTATTCACCACAAATATAAACACCAAATATGAACATCAGTGTTTATATTTTCAGTGAAATGAGGGCAAGATTCAAAAGGCTGGACCGAAGCAAGACAGCCAGATGGTATAAAAGGCCCAGCACTATTTCGAAGAAGGGCAGAGGAGTTACGCCCAGTGCCCTGGCCAAAATTTATCTCTCAATTAACACTACAAGAATAGATTAACTGGTCATATTACATTGTGGTTTGCGGGAGCTTGCTGTGCACAAATTGGCTGCCACATTTTCTTCATTACTACACTTCAAAAGTACTTCAGTGGCTGTAAAATTCTTTGAGAGATCTGATAGTCATGAAAAGTGTGATATAAATACAATTTTTTTTTCTAATACAATCTAAGCAAGTTGCTGTTAAAATACTGTGTCCAGAGCTTCCTGATTCTGACTTGCTGCTCTTTCCAAACATATACACCACTTGGGCCTCTCTCCAGTCAATGGGAACAATCAAAGACTTGCCAGGCTCCTTGCCTGTTTTCTTGAATCCTTGCAATTTGTCAAATAGAAACTGACATTTTACTAATTATCTCTGATTTTGCCTAGGTTTATTAGGATCCAATTCCCCCTCTGAATTTCTCCTCGTGTTGACAGAAAAACCTTAAAACACTCTTAAACAACAGGCTATTAAATTGGCAAGGAAATCTAACTTTAATGATCCATAAATATTAAAAGACAAAGATTTTAAGTTGGTTTTTGTTGTAAGGTGGCCGAATTGCCTACTTGTAATAGAGTTGATCTGTAGGCAACTTCTTAAGCGGAAACATTAAGTTTATTTACAATATACTCAGCAGCAATTACACGTGTGCTTTCAACTCCAACTCTAATCTGCCTGCAGAGGTAGCCTGCCTACTCTCACATTGGTTTACACAGATCATGTGATCTTACATCACAGGGCTATTCTTAAAGGTACATTACACACTAAATAAAACCATAATTACTAGAGTTTTAATTTTGATTCCAAAACAATTGTAACAGGAGAACCTATAACAAAACTCCCACATAACAGGTCTCTCATTTTCATCTAAATAAAGTTTGTTTAGTCACTTTACTATTATTATTTTAACACATGCATTTTTTTTTAAAGTAGTATTATGTTTAATCGACAGTATTCTAGACAGCCAAGTTTATAGCATTCCTGTAAATTACAAAACAGTTTATGAGGGGTTAACTATACACATTCCCTATGACAGGCTCAATTCCAGGTACAATCTATAGTGTGAGAGACAAGTGTGAGACACAGAAAGGACAGAAGTCCCAGTAACAATGACAGTATCTCAGTTAAAGTTAGACACAATATACGTTGTTCAAACCTTTACCTATTATTACAAACACAACAGGCAGAATGGTTTAAAAAGCTTTACCTAGTTCATGCTTGTGGCACATCATTGTGATATCTGGGAGCATATGCGGCTTTACTGGAAACTCTGGTATTTCCAGGATCCGTCCAATTGCCAAAGTGACTGTATCTGGGATAGATCGAAGAAAATCCACTGCTTCTGCATGGCTCATGCTGGTGATGTCAACACCATTCACCTACGACAAGCAGTGGCAAAAGAACTAAAGCTGTTATGTAAAGTACACCTTCCAAATAAATGAGTCATCCAACTAGACTCCCATTCGCATGCTGATTGTATCTCTGCTTATGCTTAGACTTGTTTTGTCTAAAAGGTTTTGCTCATATGAAGCCAAGTTCGCAATCTGATTCTGTTGGTTATTCAACTGAGGATATGAAATACTATGCCAAATAATTATTAAACTGTAATTGGTTCAGAGATACTTTATAGTATCAGCACATCAAACCTCTATAAAAATGTCTATTAATGTTGTTTAGGAAGTATTTGTTGCATTTTAAAAGGACCACCAGTATACACTTGCTCTGGCAAAATAGTTGAAGCTACCATGTCTCATTACAGGTAGGATTTCCAAGAATTAGCACACTAATCATTTAGATTTTAACCATTTATAGGAACTCTGCTATAAACTGGGTGAGGGATTTGGAAATTGGACATTTCTTATTTTACATTCATTTTTAAAGTACATGAAAAATAAAACAATTGAACACTTCGATCCACGCCATAACACAACACTGGTAGCTCAGTCACTATACTGCAGAGAAAAAAGTTAACTGGGATGAGAGGAGATGATGGACTAGTCACTTAACCATTGAGACTTGTTTTACCAGGTCACAAGATAATTACATAAAACAAAAGCAAAATGCAGTGGAGATCTGAAATAAAAACAAAAAGTACTGGAAAAACTCAGCAGCAGGCCTGGCAGCATCTGTGGAGACTATAACAGAGTTAATAGCCGGGATTTTCCGTGTCCGCTGGCATCGGGCATGTTTGGTGGCATGAGCGGACAATGTGATAAGGCAAAAAATTGGCCACACTATGTCATGAAACCAGTTTGCGTTCGTCGGCTCAGCCCACTGATGGCAGGCTGTGTTCCCCGCCATCGGATGTCAGGAACCTCATTGTAATACACCAGCCTCTCATTATAAGGCCAGCCCGCCAGACTCATACCCCCTGCTGGATTGTCTGCTCACATTGGACGTCGGTGGGAAAACACACCGACATGTTTAACAACAGCATATATAAGGTGTGCACTTGGTGGGCTTCACTTCGTTCCGGACTTCAAGGCTTGTTTCTGTACCTTGCTTTGGTCAACACTCGCAGTCATCAGCGCCAGGCTTCACAAACAGCACCACGCCACTTTTAGAGAGGCTCACGGGCAGGTGTCTAACTACCAGGTCAGGCATATGTGGGAGGCTTTTCAATGGCTGCAGGGCTCGGGCTTTCTTGGAGAAGGGGGAGAAGTGGCCCCAGGCAAGGGAAGAGGCTGCAGGACAAGGGCTGTACTGGGGAAGGAGGGTATCCTAGGGTGTGTGTGGGGGCACATGTTGATCTGTGCAATGGCCTCAGGATGGTGAGGGCTGAGGAGGCAGTTTCCAGTGGAGAGGAGGCCAGATGCACATGTGAGGGCATGTGTGTGAGAATGGTTGGTGATGTCCCTTGAGTTGGCATTGAGTGAGATGCCAGTGAATATGTAATGGGTTTAAGTGTGTAAGTTTAGAGTGGTGAGATGGTTGCCATACCCTGGCTGCACGGGTGAGATCATTCATCCCCTATCTGCATTGGATGCCATCCTCTTCTGAGCAGCATTGGCACTGAGCACCACTGCCATCGACTACCAAGACGGAGTGGTAATGTAGTTGCCCCTCCTGTGGCCAGAGCGGGGGTAGAGGACATCACAGCGGGTCTCCACAGTGTCCAAAAGGCACTCGAGGGCTGCAGTCTTTTTGCCTTTCGGGGCTATGTCTTCTTTGCAGCAGTCCTGGGCTGGAAGCACTGAGTGCGGCTGTACTTTAAATGTTGTGCCTGGCATGATAAAGCAGCCAAATGACGGTGTGGCTGGCAAATCGGAGCCTATCCGCCATGGAAATGGCATGTATCCCGGGAATGCATAATTAATGCGGCTGGTTTGGGACGATATAGTGTGAAAAGCCGCCATTGCAGCTGGTGGGTAAAGCATTGTTTTTCCCGCCCGTTACCACACTTCATGCAAATCTAGGACGATTCTGCCCACGTTTCGAGTCCAATATTTTCAGTATTTGAGGAAGAGTCATATTGGACACGAACCATTAACTCTGTTACTTTCTCCATAGGTGCTACGAAACCTGCACTTTGCTTTTATACAAGATAATTACGCTTTGAGAGGCCATTTGACTCATTTTAATTCATCTATCTAGAAAAACTCTGAGCTCTCCACTTCATCACTGTAAATCATTCACAGGTTTTCTTCTTCACCGCTTTACTTGGAATTTATTCCAAGTGCTCCCTTATGCTAGTCATTTATGTTTTTGAGACCATAAGATGGAGGAGCAGAAGTAGGCCATGCGGCCCATTGACTCTGCTCTGCCATTCGATGAGATCATGGTTGATCTGATAATCCTCAACTCCACTTTCCTGCCTTTTTTCCATAACCCTCGATTCCCTTACTGATTAAAAATCTGTCTATCTCAGCCTTGAATATGCTTAATGACCCAGCCTCTACAGTCCTCTGCGGTAAAAATTTTCACAGACTGACTATCCTCAGAGAAGAAATTCCTCTTCATCTCTGTTTTAAATGGGCACTCGCATAAATGAGATTATGGCCTCTGGTCCTAGGCTCTCCCACAAGGGGAAACAACCTCTCAGCATCTGCCCTGTCATCCCTCTTATGGGTAGAATTTTCCAATCCGGTCCGCACTGCCATTTTACGTGGGCAGGCCAATTAAGGCCCGCCCAGCGTGACGTGCACCTGGAAGCGCTTAGCACTCCCTGTGGGGGAGGTCCCTGAGTCGGGGAGTGCGCTCTTTCGCGCATGCACGAGAAAGAGCGCAGAAATCTCCCTAAGGCACCTCTGTTTAAGTTTTAATAGTTCAATGAAGTGTTGAAAAAAATTATATGACACGTCCTCTCATGTGAAACTGTCACTGGGCTGGGACATGTGCATTAATCTCAACAAAAATTTTTGAGAAAATTTATCATTCATGAAACCTCATCCTGCCTGTAGATGAGGTTACATGAAAAGTGCGAAGGCTGCCTGGTCTCTTCGCCTGCCCGTCAGCCTTAAGGTTGGACAGGCAGCTCCGTTAATTATTTTAATTGTTAGTTAAATGGCCTTAATAGGTCTTTGACAGTTTGGCGGGTGCACAGCCAAGTCAGCTGTGTGCCCACCGAACTGAAAATCTAAATGACGTGCGGTGACGTCGGGGCGCATGCCCGACATCATCCCGCGTCATTTTGTGCCTCGGCGACCCGAAGATTCTTCCCTATATGTTTCAATAAGGTCGCTTTTTTACTACTTTTGAACTTGCATTCACATGTGTCACAGTTTAAAGTACATTCCAGGTTTACTTTTCACAATTTCCTTAACTAACTTATATAAGTCTATAAGGCCAACTCTCAGACACATCCTTTAGAAGCTGAAAAGCCCAAGTTTCCCTGGTCTTTTCTAATAACCTGACCTCTGACACTGGGAATCAGCCTCATGGCTCTTCTCTGCACTTCCTCGAGGACTTGAATGTCTCATTTATATCTCAATGACAAGACTGAGCACTCAAGGTGCTGGTTGATTAGAAAACTATACAGATTAGTCAGAACTTTGTGATATATTCCACTGATTTGGCTATGCAGTTCAATATGCTATTGGCTGCGTTGATTGCTGCTCTGCAATGGTTATACTAGTTGAGAACTGAATCTATTAAGACTCCTCTGGCACTTTCAAATGCTTTCCTGAGCCATTTCAACAACATTCAGGCAGTAGATGTGTCTCTCACTTTTCTCTCCTATATGAAACAACTTGCTCATCAGCATTACATTTCCTCTGCCATTGTTCTACCTACATTTATGTTCTAAACAAAATAAAAACAGAATTACCTGGAAAAACTCAGCAAGTCTGGCAGCATCGGCGGAGAAGAAATCAGTCAACGTTTCGAGCCCTCATGGCCCTTCAGCAGAACTGAAGCATAGTTTCAACAAGGGAGAAATATAAATTGGTTTAAGGTGGGTGGGGGGGAAGAGACACATTGAGGGTGTGGTGTGAGCAGATAATCAAAAGATGTCAGAGACAAAAGGGTCAAAGAGGTGTTGAAGGTGGTGGTCTTTGTCTGAGAAAAGTGCTAATTAAGAATGCAAGACAGGATATTCAAAGTACAGCTCTAGTGGGGGTGGGGTGGAAAGACTAAAGGTTTTAGTTTTAGATTTAAAAATAATGGAAATAGGTGGGGAAAGAAGAATCTATATAAATTATTGAAAAAAAGGCGGGTGGGGGGGGAAAAGAAACGGGGTGGGGATGGGGGGAGGGGGGTTTAAGATCTAAAGTTGTTGAATTCAATATTCAGCCCAGAAGGCTGTAAAGTGCCTAGTCGGAAGATGAGGTGCTGTTCCTCCAGGACATGATTCTTCTTAACTTTTATCAATAAGCCTTTTTTACTCTTTGTTCAATTTCTTATCCAATTCCATGATTACAGTTTTGATTTCAACAAGTAACCCCATGTGCGAAGTCTTCTGGATGTTGAGGTACACCATACTTTGATGAAAGGTCATGGACCTAAAACATTAACTGTTTCTGACTCCACAGATACTGCCCGATCTGCTAAATATTTCCAGCATTATCTGTTTTTATTTCAGGTTTGCAGTATCCACAGTATTTTGCTTTTGACTTATAACGTCAAGACACATTTAGGATAATTACTTCTGTTCTGGTTGGGCTTACCATTATCAATCTGTCACCAGGTCTTAATCTTCCATCACTTTTTGCTGGGTCCTGGATGATGTCATGTATGTAGCAACCAATGTTAGCATCCCCTTTTGTGACAGTAAATCCCAAACTCCCCTTTTCTGATTTCTTCAAAGTAATATGCAACTCCACTTCCTATTGCAAAGGGAATTGGTGATAATTTTAGAGCAAGGAGCAGGCATTGACACAGAAAAAAATCTACCTGTGAATTATATAAAAGAATTCTCACTAGATTAACCCATCTTGCACGTAAAAGGGTCTGAAATTAAACGAGTAAGCAAATTTTAAGTGTAGTGGGTTTTCATTGTCTGTTCAAACAAGATGGTAATTGATAAATCAATCACAAATTAAATTAAATCCATTGTAGTGATTACTTCAAAATGATTATTGTGCTTAAAAGATGTAGCAAGTAACCCATCATTAATATTTACTGGCTGTAAGTCATCTTCTTCCTCCTCCTCTTCAAGGTTCTCGCTGTCCTGATGTGGTGCTGAAGTGGTTATGATGTCTGAAGAGGCTGAAGATTCTATTTCAGATCTTGAACTGGAACTAATGCACTTTTCATCTACCGGAGTAGGAGAGGGAACCTCAGGTTCAAGTCCGAAGCCTTGATGTGACACAAGGTCTAGAAGCACTGGTGAAGGTGGCTTTCTAGGATACAAGTAGGATTAAAAACAACTTAAACAGGGGAAGTCTATATTAATAACCTAAATCACAAATTAACTTTCTTCAATAAAAGGTATGTTGTTTCATGTTATGATTTGCTTTTTCAAATTACTTAGATTAAATTTGATTTTTTTTTAAAAAGTGACAGATACGTAGAAATTCCCATTGGCAATCTGAACATTCAATAAATTAGTACTAAATTCAACCTTCCAATGATGTAATGGAAGCATGAATTCATTAAGTGCTCATATTGCCTGACCCCATATCCTTTCCATCACCAAATAACACCTTTGTTGTGGCAGTAAAATGACTGACAATAATTTCCACCCAATGGATAACAAAACCTTGTATAAAAATGAGAACTAAAGAATAAAATTAGCTCCAGTATACTGTGTAGCCCCTTCCATTTGCAAATTGTACCTGAATTGTGTGCACCTATGTGTTAGTAAATATGAATGTCCCTCTTCCTTTATCACCTTTGTCTTTTATCACTTTCGACATAGGTACAGCATGGAATTTACTGTGACAATACTATTTTTTACTTAAAAAGAAATGGATTTTCCATTTATACAACACCTTTAACAATCTTCAGGATGCCCCCAAAGTACTCCAATTAAGTATGATTGAGGTGCTTTCACTGCAGTAATGTAGAAAAACATGGCAGCCAACTTGCACAAGACCCCACAAATTGCAATTAGATAAACAGTGACGCATTCTGATATGGGTTGATGGGTAAAAGCGGGCTAAGTCACTAATAGAACTTCCTTGCTTTTCTTAAAATCCTGCTATAGAGTCTTTTATGTCCAACTGAAATGGCAGATGGGACCTCTGCTAATGATTTCATCTGAAAGACTCTTGACTTGGAAGGTTTTGGCTCAAACCTTGCTTCAAGATCTAGGCACATAATCTAGGCTTAAACTTCAGTGCAGTAGAGAGGAAACATTGCAATGCCGAAGCTGCCATCTTTTAGCTGAGATGTCTACCTGGAGATCCCATCCATTTGTTGTGGTGGATATAAAAGATCCAGTGAAGGATGTTCTCCCAGTGCCCTGGGCCATTTTCTTTCATCAGTAATCATTACCACCACCAAGAACAGATTATTTCCTCATTCATCCCAATTAGCAAAGAAGTTTGACTGGTGCATTTGCCTACATAATTTGCTTCATTTGAGGAGTGCAAGTACAGTTGCCAATGGAGAGAAAAACAAAACTGTAAGATTGTATTTTGGAAAGGGTAGGCTTGTTTTTAGTTTAAATGAATGGATACTGGAGAAAAAAAACAATATTACACAAAGTAAAATTAGTTTCACACTTAATTGTTAATGAACCAGGAGGTTTTCAAACAAATCAAAGAGCCTATACAAAACAGACAGATTGGATGAATCAGGTGGTTAAAGAATACTACGCTAAAATTCAATGAGGATGCTCCCAATCTCCTGCTGTAATTTCAATGGAAAGCTGGCGGAAACTTAAGAAAAATACCTGCAAATGATTGTTTAGGCCACTTTACTCAGGGTTCTGTAGGTCTCCTGCTAAAATTATGACAAAAAATTCGGTAAAATTTCCAAACCCTTTTCCCTTCATCAAGACCAAGGGTTCAATCCAAAAGAAATGAAAAGTATTCATCACTCTGCTGGCTGCAAAGTTATCAAGACAGATAAGTGTATGTGGTTTGAACTCTTGTAAGCATGGTGCCATAGCAAAAGCTCAAAAAACCTCGAGACGACTTGCAATCCTACAGGGAAAAGATACAAGCATGGGTGGTATGAAGTGGTAAACTCAAACTGGCGCAACTCCATGGCTTCATCCCTCCAAATCTCTAATTGCCTTCAGTTCTACAACCCTCTGAGATATATGCGATAGACAGAGCCAAGTGATCCTACAACCAACGGATCAGATCAAACCACTGCCACATCGAGTTGTGAATGGCGGTGGACAATTAAACAATTAATGGGAGGAGAAAGCTCCACAAATATCCCTATTCTCAATGGTGGGGGAGCCAACATGTCAGTGCAAAAGACAGGACTGAAGCATTTGCAACCATCTTTAGCCAGAAGTGTCAACTGAATGATCCATCTTGGCCTCCCCGCAACGTCCCCAGCATCACAGATACCAATTTTCAGCCAATTCAATTCACTCTACATGAAATCAAAAAACAGCTGAAGGATTTGGATACTGCTAAGACTATGGGCCCTGACAACATTCCGGCAATAGTACTGAAGACTTGTGCTCCAGAACTAGTTGCGCCCCTAGCCAAGCTGTTCCAGTACAGCTACAACGATGGCATCTCCCCAAGAGAGTAGAAAATTGCCCAGTTAAGTCCGGAAGACAAAAAGCAGGACAAATCCAACTAACCAATTACCACTCCATGAATCTACTCTCAATCATCAGTAAAGTAATGGAAGGTATTGTTGACAGTGCTATCAAGCGGCACTTACACAGCAATAACCTTCTCAATGACGTTCAGCTTGGGTTCCACCAGGGCCATTTGGCTTCAGACCTCAGTATAGCCTTGGTCCAAACACAGGCAGGAGAACTGAATTCAAGAAATGAGGTAAGAATGACTGCCCTTGACATCAAGGCAGCATCTGACCAAGTGTGGCATCAAGGATCCCTAGCAAAACTAAACAGAGAATGGCTGCAGAATTCCGAGGTGCAGGGGGATCTAGGTAATCTAGTGCATGAGCCACAAAAAGTTAGTATGCAGGGACAGCAAGTAATTAAGGCGGCTAAGGGAATGCTATCCTTTATTACGAAAGGAATTGAACATAAAGGGAGGGATGTTATGCTTCAGTTATACAAGCATTGGTAAGACCGCATCTTGAATACTGTATGTAGTTTGGTCTCCTTACTTAAGGAAGGATGTAAATGCATTGGGAGGCTGTTCAGATGAGGTTTACTAGATTGATACCTGGAATGAGTGGGTTGTCCTATGAGGAAAGATTGGACAAACTGAGCTTTTTTCCACTTGAGTTTAAAAGAGTGAGGAGTGACTTGATTGAAGCATATAAGATCCTGAACAGCCTCAACAAGGTGGACGTGGAATGTTTCCCCTTGTGGGTGAATCCAGAAGTGGGGGGGGCACTGTATTAAAATTAGGGGTCGCCCTTTTAGGACAAAAATGAGGAGAATTTTTTTCTCTGAGGATTGTGCGACTTTAGAACACTGCCTCAGAAGGCAGTGGAGGCGGGGTCATTGAATATTTTTAAGACAGCGGTAGATAGATTCTGGTTAGGCAACGGAATCAAAAGTTATCGGGGGTAGATGGGAATGTGGCATTCAAAACACAAACGGATTAGCGATGATCTTATTGAATGCCAGAGTAGGTTCGAGGGGGCCGAAAGGCCTACTTGGCCTATTTCTTTATTTGTATGTAATGGGAATCACAGGGGCAAACTTCCTACTGGTTGGAGTCACACCTAACATGAAAGGAAGATTGGTGCGATTGTTGTCAGCCCCAGGCCATTGCTGCAGGAACTCCTAAGGATAGCACCCTAAGCCTAATCATCTTTGGTTGCTTCATCAATGACCTTCCCTCCATCATAAGGTCAGAAGTGGGAATGGTGGGTGGAATTTTAAGCCAGTAGGATTTTACGGTCCTGCGAAGTCAATGGATTTTAGAATGGCTCGCCTCAATGGGGCTGTAAAGTTCCAGCCGTTCACTGATGAGTTTAACATTCAGCACCATTCACAACTCCTCAGATTCTGAAGTAATCAGTGGTTACTGCTGCAAGACCTAACATTCAGGCTTGGGTTGAAAAGTAACATCTGAGCCACACGAGTGCCAGGCAATGATCACCTCCAACAAGAGAGAATCTAACCATCTCTCCTTGATGTTCAATAATATTACCATTGATGAATCTTCCACCTTCAACATGCTTGGGGTTGCCATTGACCAGAACCTGAACTGGGCCAGCCTTATAAATATTGTGGCTACAAGAGCAGGTGGGAGGGTGGGAATTCTATGTCAAATAACTCACCTCCTGACTCCCCAAAGCCTGTCCATCATCTACAAGGCAGAAATCAGAAGTGTAATGGATACTCTCCACTGGCTTAGATGAATGCAGCTCCAACAACACTCAAGAAGCTCAATTCTATCCAGGACAAAGAAGCCCACTTGATCAGCACCACATCCACCACCTTTAAACATTCACTCCCTCCACCACTGGCAGACTGTGGCAGCATTGTGTACCAAAAACAAGATTCACTGCAACAAGTTGCCAAGCCCCATCAAGAGTACCTTCCAAACCAGTAGACTATACCAACTAGGAAGACAAAGACAGCCGATGCAAGGGAACACTACCACCTGCAAGTTCCCCAACAAGCCACACATCACCCTGACTTGGAACAATATTGCCATTCCTTCACTGTCACTGGGTCAAAAACCCAGGACATCCTTCCTAACAACACTGTAGGTGTACCTATGCTTGATGGACTGCAATAGTTCAAGAGGGTGGTGCACTGCCACCAAATCAAGGGCAATTAGGGATGAGCAACAAATGCTGTCCTTGCCAACAACACTCACATCCCATGAAAGAATTTTAAAAATCCTCCAATTCTGGCTTCTTAAACGCCCCCAATTTTAAGTGCTCCACCACTAGAGTTCATGCCTTCAGCTGAAAAGGCCCCAAGTTTCGGTATTGCCTACCTAAGCCTCTCTGTCTCTCTACCTCACATTCCTCCTAAAAGGCACACCTTAAAAATCACCTTTTTGACCAAGCACTTGGTCATACGTGCTAATATCTCCTTATGTGGCTCGGTTATCAATTTTTCTTTTAGAATGCTCCCATAAAGTGTCTGTGGGCCTTCTTACTACATTAAAGGTGCTATATAAATACAAGTTGTTATTTCTGTTCTTGCAAGGATTTTTGGCCATTATACCACAGAAATGTTAAACTCCTGATGCTTTTCATTTGATCATATACTCTGATCATTTAATCAAAATGAAACAAAGAATGTTGGAAGGAGATAAAATGCTGAATGGTATGTTTCAAAACCAACCTGTTAATTAGCTCATGTTTAGAAGATTCTTGTGGAGAGAAGTAAATATGTTGGATGGTTTCTTCCTGGCTGCATGGCAGTTCATACTGGTTGCTGGAGAAAGATATCGAACCCCCGGATATTTGACAAACGGCGATCGTTTTGTTGTGACTCGCATCATCTTTTAACATGGAATGCTTATCAACATCATCACAATCTGAGCTGTCACTATAGCTATTCCTTCGAGAAGGAGACTTCAGCCTTGGATTTTGAAATTCATTTTCAATTTCTACATCACCTTCATCCGCAGTACTGTTATTCATCTTTCCAGATATCAGTGAGCTGTCCAAGCACTGTTTCTGTAATTTAGTCCCATATATCTGGGAATCATTTACACTCTGCAAAATCAAAGACCTAGTCAAATTACATGTCTACACTTTCAAAAACATTTTCCAACTCAAGCACAATCTGAAGCTTTGTTTTTAAGGGATTGCATTTTCTTGTTGATTTTCAACATAATTATATTTAAGGTACATCTACAGCAGAAAATTATTTTCTTAAAATTCCAAATGCTTCATGGATACAATTGTAGAGAAAGCTCCTTAACAACATGCGTTAAATCTTTTTTGTGAGGAGGCTACTATGGAGAACAATGGAGAGAGAATACTGACGAAACAAAAACAAAAGAATGAGGATGCTGGAAATCTGAAATAAAAACAGAAAATACTGGAACTGCTCAGCGGATCAGGCAGCATCTGTGGAGAGAAACAGAGTTAATGGCCCAGATCTTCCGGACTCCGGAGACTGGACAGAAAATGGAAAGTGCCATCAGCACCCTGTAGGACTTACGTGGAAATTGCCCTGGAAATCTGAACTTCCAATGGACAACTCACCTGCTGCCTGGGACCCTGCGCCCAAGTCTTTGACTCTGAGCTAGAGTTGAAGACTTGGACAGAGCTGCACACCTTCCCTTGATAGTTACCCAGGAAATGCAACAAAGTTTAAAAGCTGGGTAACTCAATCGGATAACGACCCTTCAACCATCTCCCCGGCCACCTGACTACCCCCTGACCAGCCCTAACTACCTTCCCCGGTCATCCGACTAAGAATCCTGACCAGACTCTACAATCCCCCAACCAGGTTGTACTAACCCACCCTACCTCCAACTGGACCCAACTACCACCTGGCCCCCCAACTATCCTCCCCGACCCGACTAGACCACTCATCCCTACCTGACTACCCCACAACCCAAACCAAGAACCCCCCGACGTGACCCAACTATCCCTGATCTGACCTGACTACAACTCTGACCCAAATATCCCCCAACCCAACTGACGACTCTCCCGGACCTGACCAGCCCCCTGACCCAACACAACTAGCCCCCGACTTGACTGCAACCCCAATCCGACTACTCCAACCTGACTACCACCCAACCCGACTTACCCCCGTCGACCCAACTACCCACTAACTTGCCCTGATCTGACTGCTGCTCAACCAGCTACCCACCTGACTCAACCTGACAATCCCCCAGGCCTGACCTGGCTACTCACCCCCGACCCAACTACCTACCCTCAACTTGACTACCCAACCCCCCTCCCCGACTACTTTCTGACCGGATCTGGCTATCCCCTCTGACCATCTGACTACCTCCCCGGCCACCACCCCGACCCAATTACCCCACTGATTTGACTTCCCACCAACCTGACCTGACTACTACCCAAAATCCAGCTCGATTACCCATTAACATGGCTACACCCCCACCATCCGACTGCCTCCTGATTTCCCTCACCAGCCCGACTAACCCCGACCCAACCAGGCTAACCTCCGATGTGGCCCTGACCACCCAACTACCTCCCCTTAAAAACCCATCTCCCCATCAACTGACTATGCTTCAAACCACCCAATTACCCATTCAGCCCCTACCCACGTATTCACGAATATTTATTAAAAGGCTGGGCCTTTAAATACTTAACAGAAAACAGCAGCTAATCCTGTAAAAAGAGGTATGCCCTCTCTTCCCCCAACTCTACTCCGTCCCCAGGGGATGCTGCACTGTGCAATTCTTTGACAACAGGGATTGGAAGATTTCGGAAGAAATGCGCAGTAGTGTCAGGTCAGGAAAATCTTTGCAAGCGGTGGCAATGTGCGTAGCATTCCCACTGTTCAGAAGATTCAGGTCAATGTTTCAGGTTGAGATGAGCTTTCATCAGAACAGACTGTCCCTCGGTTTTCTCATAGCCCAGGCTACCAGGCCATAAAAGGGGGACGGGAGTTGCCTCCAAAAGAAAGTGCGTGTCTTTTACAGCACTGCTTGTGGACCAGGAGGAGCAGAAGTGACCCATCCAGATATTTAGGCAAACCTTTGGATTTCCCTCTGCCGATCATGGCCTCTCTTTTTCCATTGCCATGGTCACCAGCCTCTCGCACCCCCTCCAGCCTCAGTCTCTAGTTCCCAATTACCATTTTCTTTGCCTTTCTCCCCACCCCCATCAACCCCAATCTCTCGCTCCCTCCTTCCCAATCGCTGCTCCCCTCTCCCCTACCAAGCTCTGATCTCTCGTTCCCTACCTCTCTCCACTGCCAGGGACTGCCCCCACAAGGGACCCTGATTGTGGCCTCCAGCCCAGCAGCATGTCAATTTGGCCAATTGTTGGGTGGGAAATGGACAATGAAATAATAACTAGGTCCTCCCCTTAAATCTGACAGAACCTGTGTCCTCAGCCTTGCTGGATTTTGTCTGTGATATTGCACACTTTTCCCAACTTCCTGTAAATGTCAGGGCCTAGGATCCCATACATCCAAAGAAAAAAATACTCCTCCCATTCTACCATTCGTGCAGAAAACTGACTGCTTGCCAAAACTTAATACAGAAACAGCCCTGCTGGTTTAGCTGGAACTCCAGTTTCTCCTCAGAAAACTTGCATTGAAAAAAAACTGCAGATGCTGGAAATATAGATAAAACCAGAAAATGCTGGAAATACTTAACAAGTCAGGCAACATCTGTGGAGAGAGAAACGAGAGTTAGCGGTTCAGGTTAATGACCTTACATTGGAACTGGGAAAAGTTAGGGATTTTATAGGTTTTAAGTAAGTGAAAGGGGGAGGATCAGAAAAAGAAAAAAGGGAAACTCTGTGATAGACTGCAAGGCAGGAGAGATTAAATGACAAAAGGATTGGTGGTGCATGGTCATAGGGAGTGATAATAGAATGAGTAAAGAAACAAAAATGAGGAGATGTGAATGGCAGAACGATGAACAGCTGCTGTCCAAAAGCAAAAAAAAGGAGAAAAACTAGAGTAAAACCAACACCTATGAAAAAAAAAGGAAACAAAACGAGGGCAGAGGTAACGGTCCGAAATTGCTGAACTCAATGTTGAGTCCAGGAGGCTGTAAAGTGCTTAATCAAAAGATGGGGTGCTGTTCCTTAAGTTCCACTGGAACAGCATAAGAAGCAAAGGAGGTTGCACCTCCTGCGTTTGCGTGGAAAGGTGCTGTGGGAATGGGAGGGCAGGGGGATGTTGGGGTAATTGAGGAGTGGATCAGGGTGTCACGTATGGTCCCTTCGGAATGCTGTAAGGGAAGGGGAGGGGAAGACATATTTGCTGGTGGCACCATGTTGGAGGTGGTGGAATGAAGAATGGTCTGTTGCATAAAGAAGCTGGTGGGTGAAAGGGGAGGACAAGGGGAACCCTATCGTAGCTCTGGGAGGGGCCAGGGAGGGGGAAAGAAGGATGAGAGCATTTGCATGGGAAATGGGACTGATGTGGCCGAGCACCCTGTCAAACACGCTGGGGGCAAATCTTTCATTGGGGAAATAGGAAGACCTATCAGAAACTCTAGGATGGAGGGCTGCATCATTAGAGCAGATGTGGTGGAAACAGAGAAACTGGTAGAATAGAATGAAGTCTTTACAGGAAGCAGGGTGCGGGGACTGTAGTGGAGATAGCTGTGGGAGTCATTGAGCTGATAGTGAATACTGGTTCAAGGCCTATCCCCAGAAATAGATACAGAGGGGTCGGGGAAGGGAAGGGAAGGGAAGTTGCATCCAAATTGGACTGACCGTCTTGAGGTATAGTTTCAGTCTATTCCTGCTTCTCATGCCCTTCTGTTGGCATGTCTCCATTTTTCTTCCTTTCTAACTCTGACATTTTTCATTACTTTGTTGGTTTCTAACTTTTGACTAAAGGGGAAAAAATACTTGTTCTATTTTAAGTGAACATTACATGGAATTGCTGAAGTGAGCACTGTCGTGCAAGGTGCCCACGCAAGCAAAGCAGTTCATTTATCAGTTTTAGAAAAAAATGAAATCCTTCCTCAAGCACAACCCAAATGCCATTATTTCAACAAATTGTAGGTTAGAGCAATGAAAAGCTGGTGTTTAGCAGTAAAGCACAATGTCACAAAGCGATTCCAGGTTCTGCACAGGGGCTTCCATTTAAACTTATCTGGACTATTATTCCTCATTATATTGAATGTAATGCCTTCAGAATTGCAGTATAAATAAAGCACAAAACATTTCTGAAGTGTAAAACCTTTTGAAGTGCTTTGTGGTTAGCAGTGATTCAGTGCTACAAAGGCAAGAGTACGCATGCAGAAACAAGCCTAATAAGTTGGGTTTTTATCATTAGACTGAAGATATTTGAATGGTATACCCTTTCTATAAGATAGTTTAAAGTAATAAATAATTATGGGTTTGATAGCAAAATTATTTTTTCCAGGTACATGTATAGTTGTGGGATCAATATACTGTTAGTTTCCTATATATTGTATTGATCTCCAAAAGGAACAATAAGTCTAATAAGTTGCTAAACAATTTTTGTGAAAACCTAATTTTCTTTTGTAATTTACTTAGGTATGAGATGGATAATGCTGTAACATTGCTCTCCCTTTCCTCCAAATATTTCTCTCAAAGGAGGAGGATTAAAAACTGTTAAACAAAAATGTTGTTTTAACCCAACATGAAAGTTGGGACATATTTATAAGGTACAAATATTTATAGCTTAAACAGGAGTGCAAGACTGATTCACTGCTGGCATTGCAGCAGCAGTCCCCAATTAAATGGTTCCAATTGAGAAATCATTGGGAAAATTAAGGTCTGAGGGAGATTGGGAGTTAGGGTCAGAAGCAGCAGTGATGGGTTCCTTTAATGTGGGGTCAGGAAGAGAACTCCTGCTACTCTGAGCCCCACATTCAGGCAAGTTACTTCCCTTCTTGAATTCCCTTCTAACAGCGCAAATAGATATAAATGGGTATGACATGATTGCGATTACAGAGGCATGGCTGCAGGGTGACCAAGTCTAGGAACTGAATATCCAAGGACATTCGATATTTAGGAAGGACAGTCAAAAAGGAAAAGGGGGTGGGTGGCACTTGTTAGTTAAGGATGAAATCAGTGCAATAGTGAGAGAGGATATTGGCTCAGAAAACAAGTAGAATCAGTCTGGGTGGAGCGAAGAAGCAACAAGCGGTGGAAAATCTTAGTGGGAGTTGTCTACAGGCCTCCAAACAGTAGTGGTAAGGTAGGGGATGGTATTAAACAGGAAATTAGAGATGCATGTAACAAAGGTAACTTTAATCTACACATAGACTGGGCAAACCAAGTTAGCAATAAAAATGCGGCGGATGAATTCCTGGTGTGTGTATGAGATGGTTTTTTAGACGAGTATGTTGAGGAACCAACGAGGGAACAGGCTATCCTAGTTCTGGTTTTGTGCAATGAGAAGGGGTTAATTAATAATCTTGTTGTGTGGGGTCCTTTAGGGAACAGTGATCATAACATAATAGAATTCTTCTTTAGGGTGAAAAGTGAAGTAGTCCAACCCGAAAATAGGGGTCCTAAATCTAAACAAAGGAAACTACAAAGAAATGAAGTGTGAGTTGGCTAAGGGAGATTGGGGAACTTCATTACAAGAACTTCATTAAAATGACAGTAGATAGGCAATGACTAATGTTTAAGGAACGAATGTATGCATTACGACAGTTATATATTCCTTTCTGGTGCAAAAACACAACAGGAAAAGTAGCCCAACCATGGCTAACAAAAGAAATTAAGGATAGTGTTAGATCCAAAGAGGAGTCATATAAAGTTGTTAGAAAAAGTAGCGAGCCTGAGGATTGGGAGCAGTTCGGAATTCAGCAAAGGAGGTCAAAGGGATTAAGAGGAAGAAAATAGAGTATGAGAATAAATTTGCAAGGAACATAAGAGATCTGTAAAAGTTTCTACGAGTATATAAGAAGAAAAGGATTGGTGAAGACAAATGTAGGTCTGAAATGGGAGAATTTATAATAGAGAACAAGAAAATGGCAAAGCAATTAAACAACTACTTTAGTTCTGCCTTCACGGAGGAAGACACAAATATCTTCCCAGAAATGCTAGGGAATCGAGAGTCTAGTGAGAAGGAGGAATTGAAGAAATTAGTATTACTTAAAAAACAGTGCTGAAGAAATTAATGGGACTGAAAGCCAATAAATTCCCAGGACCTGATAATCTACATCCTATTTAGTAAAATGACATGGCCATGGAAATAGTGGATGCATTGGTTGTCATCTTCCAAAATTCTGTAGATTCTGGAACAATCCTGGTAGATTGGAGTGTGGCAAATTTAAAAAGTGGGAAGGGAAAAAACAAGGAATTACATACTGGTTAGCCTAACCTCAGTGGTAGGGAAAATGCTAGTGTCTATTATAAAGGATGTGATAACAGGACACTTAGAAAATATCAACAGGGCTAGACAAAAGTCAACATGGATTTATGAAAGGGAAATCACGTTTGACAAACCCACTGGGGTTTTTTTTGAGGATGTAACTAGCAGAATAGATAAGGGAGAACCAGTGGATATGGTATACTTGGATTTTCAGAAAGCTTTTGATCAAGTCCACTGAAAAGGTTAGTGTGTAAAATTAAAGCACATAGGATTGGGGGTAATATATTGGCATGGATTGAAAATCAGTTATCAGACAAGAAACAGAGTAGGAATAAATGGGTCTTTTTCAGAATGACAGGCAGTGACTAGCGTGGTACTGCAGGGATCAGCGCCTGGGCCCCAGCTTTTCACAATATATATATTAATGATTTGGATGAGGAAACTAAATGTAATATTTCCAAGTTTGCTGACGACACAAAACTAGGTGGGAACGTGAGTGGTGAGGAGGATGTAAAGAGGCTTCAAGGCAATTTAGACATGTTGAGTAAGCGGGCAAATACATGGCAGATGCAGTATAATGTGATCAAGTGTAAAGTTATCCACTTTGGTAGGAAAAACAGAATGGCAAATGATTATTTAAATGGTGATAGATTCAAAATATTGATATGAAAGGGGCCTGGATGTCCTTGTACACCGGTCACTGAAAGCAAGCTTGCAGGTGCAGCAAGCAGTTAGAAAGGCAAATGGTCTGTTGGCTTCATTGCAAGGGGACTTGAGTACTGGAGCAAGGATGTCTTACTGCAGCTGTACAGGGCCTTGGGTACACCTAGGGTAGTGTGTGCAGTTTTGGTCTTCTTACCTAAGAAAGGATATACCTGCCATCGAGGGAGTGCAGCGAAGGTTCACCAGACTGATTGCTGGAATGGCAAGATTGTCATATGAGGAGAGATTGGGCTGACTAGACCTGTATTCACTGGAGTTTAGAAGAAATGAGGGGGGGATCTCATTGAAACGTATAAAATTCTGACAGGGCTGGACAGACTGGATACCGGGATGATGTTTCCTCTAGCTGGGGCGGGGGGTGGCGGGGGGTGGGTAGAGGGGTCTAGAACAAGGGGTCACAATCTCAGGATACAGGGTAGGACATTTAGGACTGAGAAGAGGAGAAACTTCTTCACTCAAGAGGGTGGTGAGCCTGTGGAATTCTCTACCACAGAAGGCTGTGGAAGCCAAGTCACTGAATATATTTAAGAAGGAAATAGATAGGTTTCTAGATTCTAAAGGCATCAAGTTGTATGGGGAGAGAGGGGGAGTATGGCAGTGAGATAGAGGATCAGCCATGATCATAATGAATGGTGGAGCAGGCTCAAAGGGCCGAATGACCTACTCCTGCTTCCATTTTCTATGTTTCGATGTTTCTTGGTTGTGCAGGTAATCCTAAGCCTGAACTTCGAGTGTCACTGCAAGTTTCCTCAGGGTCAACCAATTCTGGTGAGGGGACCTGAAATAGGCTCTAGTTCTCCTCCAGACAAATACACAAGGATGCATATCTTTTGACCTTCCCCAATATGGCCAACAGTGCAATTTAAGCTTGAAGTGTGTGCCTATGTATTCTTAGGCGTAGTATTTTCCAATTTTGAATTTACCATTATGATCTACCACAATTTAATTTTTATATACAATCTATGGGTTTTCTAGTATGTTTGAAAGTAACCCATATCAACGTAGGTATGCTAATATAGAAAAACTTCCCAAAGTGCATCACAGAAGCTTAATCAGTCAAAAATGGATGCTGAGCCGAATGAGATATTAGGAAGGATGACTAAAAACTTGGTTTAAGATTTGGGTTTTATGGTGGGCCTTAAAGGAAGAAAATCACAGAGGTTTAGGGAAGGAATTCCAGAGTTAGGACCTAGACAGCTGAAGCCACAGCCACCAATGGTGAGACAAAGGCTGGGGTGTACAAGAAGTCAGAGGCAAAGGAATGCAGAGTTTTCTGGGCAGGGATGCAACATGTGGCAGGGGGTCAGGGTTGTAGAGCTTGGAGGTTACATAACAGGGAGAGGAGAAGCCACAAGGCAATCTAATTTTAAACTTGAGATGTTTGAGGACCAGGATGCAATGCAAGTCAATGAGGACAGGGGTGACAGGTGAGCGGGACCAGTAGTGGATAGGACATGGGCAGCAGAGTTTTGGATGAACAATTCCGCAATGGACAATCATGAATTTCTAGCAATGAACTCACCAAAGAGGAATCAATGTCTGGTAACACACCAGATTCAGGCCTGCAAAGTAACAGCGTGACCTCTTTAGATGTCCGTCTGAGAACAGACACTATTTCCTGCAGTAGGAGAAGAACATTAAAGTCAACAGGAGCAAGTGTGTACTCATCAAGATGAGATATGTTAGTGTTCCCGTTATCCTCCCACAATAACACACCTTAGCCTGAAGAGCACCCTGAGCAAGTTGTTGTATCTTACTGGGTAAAGGAGCATATCAGAATGCATCATTGAATCACCCAGTCTTGGCCAAGCTTTAAAAGTGTTTCAGTAAAAAAAAACAGAATAGATATATTAGGGAATATTACCTTTCGGCCAGGCCAGGAAGTTGATGACTAACCTATGGGCCAGTTCATGATAAGCTAAGGAGTGTGACCTATGAGTCAGGATAAAACAAGTTGATGCATGGTCTATGAATTATACTGTAATAAACTGATCATTTGACCTCAGGGCCAAGCTAAGATATGGAGATGACTCAGGACTGTGGTGGTGAAACACCAGGATAGTAAACAAAGTTCCTATTTTGGAATAAACTGTGGACATCATTTGTGCTAAAGGTCAGGTCATTCTGTGATTGTTTTATAAATTCCTCTGCAATTTGTGTTGTAAACTCATTTATAATTAGGGATATAATGGACGAGACATACAAGATAAGAACATTGTGACTTAATGATGACGTATCCCAAAGATGGTATAAATAACCAACAGAAGCTGTGTAACTTCAAATTGCCTTTTTAGAGCATTCTGAGAGAGCGCTTCCCCCATGTGCATACTGATCGTTTCTACCTACAGCTGACTGTGTTGGGTGTCTTTTAGACACTCCACAACACTGGGCATGTGTTTTCTAGCTAAATCAATTTCCCATCTCTTGCAGCAATAAGGTGACAGAAACATTCATCCAGGCGAGAAAGGACTGTATAGTAGCCCTACTCTGGCTTATGCCCTCAAACTAGATGCTTTAATATGCCCCAGTAACACTTGAATTTCTTCTTCCCTTCTACCAATGATTCTAGAGATTGGGAACTTACTGGAACTCACCACATAAGATGACACAATGCTATGCCATTAATAGTCTTGGATCAGACACACAAGTTCAAACACAACATGCACATTCAGTCCTCAATAATAGCATTTATACATTCCAGAACTCTGAAGCTATAGAAGTTTTGGGCCTGTTCTAACTTAGAAAAACAAAGTTAGATGCATTTCTGAACATCATTTGAACCCAGTCATTATATTACAGCCATTCATTTCCTTCCATGAATCACTTTTTTTAAAGAACAGAGAATGCACACAGCTTGACGACAGTACTCAACTAAAAAGTGACCTGACCGAATGAGACAAGGATGTTGGACGAGCAAACCCAATAAATTGTTGCATGTTAGAGGCATATATTTTCTGTTTAGATTACCATTAACATTTAAAGGGAATTAAAAAAAAACTACTTTCTTCTATCTTTAAACAGGGACACTTTAAATAGAAGTTTTACTTGTAGCACAGGATGGAATGCATTAGTGATACAATTTAAGTTTGCATAGCATATTTAACATGGGGAATGTCCAATGGTGTTTCACAGGGGGTGGGCATAAGAAATGGAATTGGTTGCTGAACCAGGAAGATATTAGGAGTGGTGACAGAAAGCTTGATGAAAAGCTGGATTTTGAAAGGACTCTTAAAATAAAAGAAAATAGGTAGAGAGTTCTAGGAAGGGAACTCCAGAAAGGAGATTCAAGGCAACAAATAGTGGGACAAAGAGCGAAAGCCAGGATCAGAATGAAGGAGTGTTTCGAAAGGTTTATTGTGCTGGAGGAGCTTCCAGACATAGGATGGAGCAACACCATGAGGATATTTACAAGATTTTTTAATTCAACGTGCCGAGATCATGTGTATTAGTGAGAATGTGGATGATAGATGAATAGGAGTTATTGCAGGGCATAATATGAGCTAGAGTTTCAGACATTTTGGAATTTAAGAAGGAAAGGGAGTAGAATAAGGACAAGAGCATGAAAGATTTCAGTGGTGGAAGGCTTGACATCAGGAAAAATATCTGGCAGCATAGAAGCAGTTGAATGGTAAATATTAAACAATGTAGAGGGCTGGGTGCCATCAGCCTACATGTGGAAGCTGACCCAGTGCGATCTTTAACCTTCAGAATAATTTTGAATTAGCAGCTGCTTTTGGCTAAGGATAGTGAAATATGGTTTTTGCTTGATTTGGTCACGTCAGAATTAATGATTGGTGACTGGGTCTGACATCAGGGGCAGAATTTTACAGCCCAAGGGCGGGTGCGTGCCCGACCCGATCGGGTGTAAAATTGTGCAAGATGACGTCGGGCAAGCATCGCGATATTTTGCTCAATGGGCACGCTTCCGACTTTTGCGTGCATTTAAGCACATTAATGGCACAATTGTCTGTGATTTTTCGTGGCCTGTCCAACCTTACAGTTGGCGGACAGGCAAATCAGCCAGGTGGCCTTTACATTTTTCATCAAGCCTCATCCAAGGGCGGGATGAAATCTCCATTAGGAAATAAAATAAAAATAAACAGCTGTGGACAGCATTTTTATGAGGTATGCTTTCAGGTGCTTGATTGTGATACATGGACATTTTCTTTGCAGCTTTTTGCACCTTTACTTCATAATTTGCAGGTCTGCAGCTCCCTGAGGAAGTGTTGTTAGGACTGGAGCAGAGGACTGATGGGGGCTGGGAAAGTGCTTAATTGAAAGATGAAGTGACATTCCATGAGGATGTGTCGAGCTGCATTGGAACAGTGTAGGGGGTCAAGGCACAGGGGTAAGAGTGGAAGTGGGGCACAGAATTAAAAAGGCAAATGACTAGAAATTCAGGAACACGCTCATAGACTGAATGAAGGTGTTCAATAAAGCGATCACCCAATGTGTAGTTGTTCTCTGCAATGTAGAAGAGACCACGTTGTGTGCAGCAAATTGAGTATACTAAATTGAAACTGGTACAAGTAAATCAATGTTTCACCTGGAAGAACTAACTGGACCCCTGCACAGAGGGAAGGGAGCAGGTAAAAAGGTAGGTGTATCTCCTTCACTTGCATGTTAAGGTATGGGAAGAGAAGTTGGTGTTGGATGATGGAAGAGTGGAGCACTGTGTTGTGGAGGGAACAATTCCTTTGGAATGGTGAGAGGCAAGGAGAAGACCTGTTTTGTGGTAGCATTGTGCTGGAGGTGGTTGAGGATAATCCACTGAATATGGAGTTTGGTGAGGTAAAAAGGTAAGGATGAGAGGAACCCCATTGTAGTCCTGGGAGGGAGGGGAAGACACATGGGCAGAAGTGTGGGAAATCTTTGTCCACATCATTAAGGAAATAGAAGACATATCAGAAGCACTGGTATGGAAGGTGTCAATGTCAGAACAGCTAACAGAGGTGAAAACACTAGGAGAATGGGCTATAGTGCTTACAGGAAGCAGGGTAGGAGGAACTGCAATCTAGGCAGATGCAGGAGTTGGTGGGCTTCTAGTAGATATCGGCTGACAGCATATGCTCGGAAATGGAGATAACAAAGTTGAGGAAGAGGAGGAAAGAATCAGAGATGGATTATGTAAAGATAAGGGAATAGTTGATGGCATTTCCCGGTTCAGGACAAGAGCATGAACAATCACCATCACAATCATCAATGTACTGGAAAAAGTAGTGAGAAAGGGGGTTGGAGTAGGATGGAAGCACAGAATGCTTTACAAAAAAGCTGGCTTAGTGAGGCTCCATACAGGATCCCATAGGACTCTGTCATTTGGAGGAAACGAATAGAGTCAAAGGATAAGTTGTGCAATGTAAGAATAAATTCAGTTAGGCAGAGGAGGGTGGTGGTGGATGGGGACTGGTTGGGCCTCTGTTTAAGGACAAAGCAATGAGCTGTTAGGCAGTCCTGGTCGGGGAGGAGTTTTAGAGGAATGGAACTCCCATGGTGAAAAGGAGGTAGTTAGGGCCAGGAAACTGGAAACTATTAACATAATGGATGGTTTCAGAAGAGTCATGGATGCCGTGGAAAAGACTGGACAAGAAGAGGCCAAAAGAGACAAGAAATAAGTTCACTGGGGCAAGAAAAGTTGAAACCATGGGAAAGTTCTATTTGTGGATTTTGGGAAGGAAGTAGAAGAACTGCTTGAGGGGTGGGGGATTGTTGCAGGGGCGCTATGAATTTAAGAGGTCATGAGGTGGGCAAGAAAATTTCCAGAGGAGACAAACTCAGTGACGGTTTGGGAAACAACATCTTATGTTCAGGTCACAGTCCATGGGGAGGTAGAAGGCGGCGTCAGAGAGTTGGAATTTGGCCTCAGTAAAGTACAACAACAGCGCCACCTTTGTTGGCAGGTTTAATGACAAACCTTTGTCTTACTCTTATGATAATACTGTGTAAAAATGATTATTACTAGCTACTTATTACAAGCACCACAAAACGTACACCCTACTTTAATGCAAACCAGCATAATTATGAGTAAGTCTTTCAATTATAAAATTAAATGGTCAAAATTTGACTCTGTTCACATGTCTTTCACTGACATTTGCATCCAGGTGAATTCCAGGTCATGAGTTTATAAATTATATACTTCCGCTTCTCTATTCAAAACATATCCAAATTGTTTTGCAACAAATTATTAACATTATTCAAAAGTCAATCAGTTTATATAATACCTCATTAAAATTATTTCCGGTTTAACATACCTGCTTTGACAGCCCTTTCAAAGGAATGTCATCCACCTGCAGTATGACATCTCCAACATTAATCTCCCCACACTCCGCTGCTGGTTGCCCAGGAAATAGTTTCTTTATTTTTACCACATTTCTGCAGCGCTCAAGATCAACGTCGTTGCCTTCAGCAAAACTAAAACCCAGTCCAGAGGAACTCTTTATTAACTTCACCTTAAATATGTTATCTGTAGAAGATGGATGAAAAATATTTTTATTTACAATGGATTCAAAAAATCAGTTCACAGAATATGTCTGTGCTTTAAAAGGACTGAACTGCATTCGTAGAATTAAAGGACAGTACATAACAGGAGGCCATTTGGCCCAAGGAGTCTACACTGGCTCTTTTGAAGAGCAATTCAGTTAGTCCCACTCGTCTATTGTTTTCCCACATCATTGCAATTGTTTCACCTCAGGAATTTATCCAAATTCCTTTTGAAGGCTACTTTTGTATCTGCATCCACAACCCGATCAAGGTAGTGCATTCCAAATTCTAAACAATCAGTGTGTAAAATTTTCCCTTCATGGTGCCTCTACTGCTTTTGCCAATGACCACAAATCTGTAACCTCTGATTATCGACCCTTCAGCCGTTGGAAACAGTCTCCCCTCATATACTCTAAATCTCTCATGATTTTAAACACCTCTATCAAGTCTTCCCCTAGCCTTCTTTGCTCTAAGGGGCATAACCACAGCTTCTCCAGTCTGTCCACGTAATTGGAATACCTCATCGCCAAGAACCATTTAACTAAATATCTTCTGTACCCCTCCGAATCTTTCACATTCTTCCAAAAGTGCAGCGTCCAGAATTGGAAACAATACTCCAACAGGGGCCGAACTGGTGTTATACATGAGAGTTTAGCAAATTTTCCTGGCTTTTGCACTCTATACCTCTAGTTATAAAGCCCATCCCTAATGCCTTTATTAGCTGCTTTGTTAACCTGTCCTGCCACCTTCAAAGATTTGTACACTCCCCCGGTCTCTTTGTTCTTGAACTTACTTTAAAATTGTATCATTTAGCTTGAATTGTCTCTCCTCATTCTTTCTTCCATGCCAAATGGAAAGTTTGAAATTGTGTCCTGAACTCCTAAACAACTCATTAATGTTAATCATAGACAGCAAGAATCATAGTACTGAAACCCAAAGGAACACCACTCTTGTCCAAAACAACAGTCATTCATCACTTCTCAACAGCAATTAAAGGTTGGACAATAAATGCTGGCCTAGCCAATGACGCCCACATATTGTGAAAAAATTAAATAAAATTATCTCTCTGCTTTCTATCCCCTACACTATTTTGTATCCATGCTGCTACTAGCCCTTTTACACCATGAGCTTCAATTTTATCAACAAGGCGAATATGTGGTACTTTATTGAATGTCTTTTGAAAGTCCATATACAAAGTACAGTACATTTTGGGGTGCTTTCACAGGGTTGGCACAGAGTTGTTTTTTCTTGCTACAGCCAAGTAGGCCAGCCCTGACAATTGGAGTAGAAACCCCACCAGCAGCTTTGCGGAACATCTCCATTCAGTCCCCACATATGACCCTGTCATACCTGATGCCTGTCATTTTAATTCTTCACCAACAGCGGTTGTCTTTGATGTGGCGATGTTTGCAACACATGGTGAAAAGGAAACAGATAGGGCCAGGAAACTGTTAAAGTGGTGGGGGGCATTGGAAGAGTCACAATGTAGGTGGGAAGAGACTGGACAAGGGGAGAAAAAATAAGAATCGCAATAGGAGGAAATCAGTTCACTGGGGCAGGAACTGGCTGAAATGATGAATCTACTAGGACAGTCCTGATTGTGGATTTTTGGAAGGAGGTAGCAGCAGTTTGAGATTGAGAGACTATTAAATTGGAGGCCATTGTTGGAAGATCTCTAGATGAGATGAGGTCACTGATACTCTTGGAAACAATGACTCGATGTTTGGTGTGGGATTAGTCCAGGGGAGGTAGGAGGAAATGTCGGAGAGTTGGCATTTGTTCTGCTAGATAGAATCGGTACACTAGATAATAACAGCACCACCCTTGTCAGCAGGTTTGATAACAATGTTAGGGTTGGACCTGAGAGAACGGATGGCTGCAAATTCAGAGGGAGAAAGCTTAGAGTGAGTGAAGAGTAGAGAAATTGAGGTGGCCGATGTCATGCCAGCAGTTCTCAATGAAAAAATCTAGAGAGGGTGAGAGGCCAGAGGGAGGGGTTCAGGTGGATGGGGAATACTGTAGATGGTTAAATGGGTTCACTGAGTGAGGGTGAAAGGTTCCTGGCCAAATAAGTCAACATGGAAGCAAAGGCAACAGAAGAAGGGCTCAGCATTGTGCTCAGTTTGAAATTCATTGAGGTGAAGGGGTGAGGGGCTGAAGCTGAGGCCTTTGCTAAGGATCTGCTAGGTAGAGGTCCGTAATGATGTCCTTTGTCACCTCATGAAAAACTTAATCAAGTTCGTTAAACACAATTTGTCTTTTAACAAATCCATGCTGGCTCTCCATAATTAATCTACATTTGCCCAAGAGACTGTTATCATTCTAAAAGCTTTCCTACCACCAAGGTTAAACTGGCTAACCTGTAGTTGCTGGATTTATCCTCATACCCTTTTCTGAATGAGGATGTAACATTAGCAGTTCTCCAGTCCTCTGGCGCCACCCTTGGATCTGAGCAGTACCTCTGCAATTTCTATCTTTACTACCCTCAGCATCCTTGGATGCACCTCATCCAGTTCTGGTGATTTATCAAGTGCAACCAGCCTAATACTTCCACTTTATCAATTTTTAGCCCATCCATGACTTAGGCAACATCTTCTTCCACGAAAAAGTATGCATTTAATAACTCAGCCATGCACCCTGCCTCCATGCATGAACTCCCTTTTTAACCCTTAATTAGTCCCACCCTTCCTTTTACTGCCCTTTAATGATTGATGTACATGTAAAAGACTTTGAAATTCCCTTTTATGTTAGTGTCCAGTCTCTTCTCATACTCTCTTTGCTGCTCTTATTACTTTTACACTTGCCCTCTGAATTTGGTTCATTCAGTCTGGTTATTGAGTCATAGAGGTCTACAGCACAGAAAAAAGCCCTTTGGCCCATCGAGTCTGCGCCGGAAAACAAGTACTGAACTATTCTAATCCCATTTTCCAGCACTAGGCCCATAGCCTTGTGTGCCATGGTTCTCACTTATATTACCAACCAATATACGAACTAGGAGCAGGAGTAGGCCACATGACCCTTCAGCCATTCCGTAAGATCATCGCTGATCTGATTGTAACCTCCCGCCTACCCCCAATAACCTTTCACCCCCTTCTTAATCAAGAATCTATCTAGCACTGCTTTAAAAACATTCACAGACCCTGCTTCCACTGCCTTTTTTGGAAGAGTGTTCCAAAGACTCAAAACCCGCTAAGAGAAAAAATTTCTTCTCATCTCTATCTTAAATGAGCGACCCCTTATTTTTAAACTGTAACCCCTAGTTCTAGATTCACCCATCCTCTCCACACCCACTCAGTCAAGACCCCACAGAATCTTAAAGGTTTCAATCAAGTCACCCCTTATTCTTCTAACTCCAGTGGATACAAGTTTTTTTTGGATATATAAAGGGTAAGAGAGAGGCAAAAGTGGACATTGGGCTGCTGGAAAATGACGCTGGAGAAGTAGTAGTGGGGAACAAAGAAATGGCGGAGGAGCTGTATAGGTACTTTGCGTCAGTCTTCACGGTGGAAGACACGAGTAACATCCCCAAAGTTCAAGAGAGTCGGGGGGCAGAGGTGAGTATGGTGGCCATTACCAAAGAGAAGGTGCTCGGAAAACTGAAAGGTCTGAAGATGGATAAATCACCTGGACCAGATGGATTACACCCCAGAGTTCTGAAGGAGATAGCTGAAGAGATAGTGGAGGCGTTAGTGGTGATCTTTCAGGAATCACTTGAGTCAGGGAGGGTCCCGGAGGACTGGAAAATCGCTAATGTAACCCCCCTGTTTGAGAAGGGAGTGGGGCAAAAGACGGGAAATTACAGGCCGATTAGCCTGACCTTGGTCGTTGGTAAAATTTTAGAGTCCATTATTAAGGATGAGATTTCAGAATTCTTGGAAGTGCATGGTAAAATAGGGCAAAGTCAGCATGGTTTCATCAAGGGGAGGTCATGCCTGACAAATCTGTTAGAATTCTTTGAGGAGGTAACGAGTAGGTTACACAAAGGAGAGCCAATGGATGTATCTACTTGGACTTCCAGAAGGCCTTTGACAAGGTGCCGCACAGGAGGTTGCTCAGTAAGATAAGAGCCCATGGTGTTAGAGGCAAGGTACTAGCATGGATAGAAGATTGGCTGTCTGGCAGGAGGCAGAGAGTGAGGATAAGGGTGTCCTTCTCAGGATGGCGGCCAGTGACTAGGGGAGTTCCGCAGGGGTCAGTGTTGGGACCACAACTTTTCACTTTATACATTAATGATCTAGATGAAGGAACTGAGGGCATCCTGGCTAAGTTTGCAGATGATACAAAGATAGGTGGAGGGACAGGTAGTATTGAGGAGGTGGGGAGGCTGCAGAAGGATTTGGACAGGTTAGGAGAATGGGCAAAGAAGTGGCAGATGGAATATAACGTGGGGAAGTGTGAGGTCATGCACTTTGGTAGGGAGAATAGAGGCATAGACTATTTTCTAAATGGGGAGAGGATTCAGAAATCTGGAGTGCAAAGGGACTTGGGAGTCCTAGTCCAGGATTCTCTTAAGGTTAACTTGCAGGTTGAGTCGGTAGTTAGGAAGGCAAATGCAATGTTGACATTTATTTCGAGAGGACTAGAATATAAAAGCAGGGATGTGCTGCTGAGGCTTTATAAGGCTCCGGTCAGAACACATTTAGAGTATTGAGAGCAATTTTGGGCCCCGTACCTTAGGAAGGATGTTCTGGCCTTGGAGACAGTCCAGAGGAGGTTCACGAGAACGATCCCAGGAATGAAAGGCTTAACGTATGAGGAACGTTTGAGGACTCTGGGTTTATACTCGATGGAGTTTAGAAGGATGAGGGGGGATCTGATTGAAACTTACAGAATACTGAAAGGCCTGGATAGAGTGGACGTGGGGAAGATGTTTCCATTAGTGGGAGAGACTAGGACCCGAGGGCACAGCCTCAGAGTAAAGGGAAGACCTTTTAGAACAGAGATGAGGAGAAACTTCTTTAGCCAGAAAGTGGTGAATCTATGGAATTCATTGCCACAGAAGGCTGTGGAGGCCAGGTCATTGAGTCTATTTAAGACCGAGATAGATAGGTCCTTGATTGGTAAGGGGATCAAAGGTTATGGGGAGAAGGCGGGAGAATGAGGTTGAGAAACTTATCAGCCATGATTGAGTGGCGGAGCAGACTCGATGGGCCGAATGGCCTAATTTCTGCTCCTATGTCTTATGGTCTTGAGCCTAACCTGTCCAAACTTTCATCATAAGACAATCCACCCAGTCCTGGTATTAGTCTAGTAACCTTCTCTGGACTCCTTCTAATGCATTTACATCCTTCCTTTAATAAGGAGACCAATACTGTACACAGTACTCCAGATGTGGTCTCACCAGTGCCCTGTGAAACTGAAGCATAACCTCCCTACCTTTGCATTCAATTCCCCTTGCAATAAACAATAACATTCTATTAGCTTTCCTAATTACTTGCTGTACCTGCATACTAGCCTTTTGTGATTCAAGCACTAGGACACCCAGATCCAGCGGAATCTCAAAGCTCTGCAATCCCTCACCATTTAGATAATAAGCTTCTTTTTTATTCTTCCTGCCAAAATGAACAATTTCACATTTTCCTACATTATACTCCATATGCCAGATCTTTTCCGACTCAGTTAACCTATGTCACTTTGTAGTCGCCTTACATCCTCTTCACAACTTACTTTCCTACCTATTTTTGTGTCATCAGCAAATTTAGCAACCATACCTTCTGTCCCTTCATCCAAGTCACTTATATAAATTGTAAAGAGTTGAGGCCCCAGTGCTAATCCCTGTGTCACACCACTCGTCACATTCCGCCAACCAGAAAATGACTCATTTATGGCTACCATCTGTTTCCTGTTAGCTAGCAAATCTTCCAACCACTACAATATATTACCTTCTACACCATGAGCTTTTACTTTCCGCAATAACCTTTGATGTGGCATCTTATCAAATGCCTTCTGGAAAGCTAAGTACAGTACATCCATTGGTTCCCCTTTGTCCACAGCATGTGACTTCTCCAAAGAACTCCAATAAATTGGTTAAAATTGATTTCCCTTTCACAAAACCATGCTGATTCTGTCTGATTGCCTTAAACTTTTCTAAGTGCCCTGCTATAACATCTTTAATAATAGCTTCTAACATTTTCCCTATGACAGATGTTAAGCTAACTGGCCTGTAGTTTCCTGCTTTCTGTCCCCCTCTCTTTTTGAATAATGGAGTTATATTTGCTATTTTCCAATCTAATGGAACCTTCCCCGAATCTAGGGAATTTTGGAAAATTAAAAACAGTGCACCAACTTTCTCACCAGTCACCACTTTCAAGACCCTAGAATGAAGTCCATCAGGGCCCAAGGATTTGTCAGCCCGCAGCTCCACAAATTTCTCAAGATCACTTCTCCAGTGATTGTAATTGTCCTGAGTTCCTCCCTCCCTTCCATTTCCTGATTTATAGCTATTTTTAGGGTGTTACTCGTATCCTCTATAGTGAAAACTTATACAAAATGCCTGTTCAATTCATCTGCCATCTCCTTAATTTCCATTATTAATTCCCCAGACTCACTTTCTATAGGTCCAACGCTCCCTTGTTAGCTCTTTAAATATTATTTAAATATCTATAGAAATGCTTATCATCCGCCTTTATATTTCCAGCTAGCTTTCTCTCATACTCTAATTTTTCCCTCCTTATTAATCTTTTTGTCATTCTTTGCTGTTCTTTATATTTTGCCCAATCTTCTGACCTACTACCCATCTTTGCACGATTATATGTTTTTACTTTTAGTTTGATACTGTCTTTAACTTTTCTTGTTAACAATGTCTGTCATGTGCACCCTTTTTCTGCTTCCCCTTACTCCCTACCCCTTTTGTTACCCAAATTTTGCTTGTCCTGCCTTTCCCCTCTGTGGGAACTTACCTTTACTGTATGTGAACCATCTCCTCTTTAAAGGCAGCTCATTGATCCACTACAGATTTGCCTGTCAATCTTTTTACCTGGACTGAATCCATTGTCACCCTCCTGAAATTGGCCTTCCCTCAATTAATTATTTTTACTCTGGAATTGCTCCTTTTCCTTTATAATAGCTAGCCTAATGGGACACAAAAGGAGATCTACACATAGAAATAGAGGGCATGGCTAAGGTATTAAATGAAGAAGGGAAATGTAAAGGATACATTTCTAAAGGGGGTACAGGAACAAAGAGATGTTTGGGTATATGTGCGCAAATTGTTGAAAGTGATAGGGACAAGTTGAGAAAGTGGTCAAAAAGACAAATGGGATCCTGGGCATATAAATAGGGCACAGACTACAAAAGCAAGGACGTCATGATGAACATCTATAAAACACTGGTTCCATCCCAACTAACGTATTATGACCTATTAACTCTTTCATAATCCAACAAGCTTTGGCTTTAGTTGCCCTCCTCTTTCCCACTGATAGGCATGTATCTAGACTGTACCCAAACCATCTACTCTTTGAAGGACATCCGTTGTTTTACTGGCAAACAGAAATGTAATCTTTTATTCTAAACTACGTGAGCCAGATCTCTCCTCAATTCACTAACTATTTTTATCTTTGATTGCTCCGAATCTAGACCATATTATACTAAGATCATTATTTCCGAGATGCTCCCTCACTGTGACATCCTCTACCTGTTCCAGGTCATTCCCCAGAGCTAGATCCAGCAATGCCTCCATCCTAGATACAGATCAAGAAACTCCTTTGAGGTGTCTTTACCCTCACTGGTATTGAATGCTGGATAACACTTTGAAAATGCTCCTTAAAAAATTGTTGAAAAAAGTCTTGGAGAATTCCTGCCTCTTCCTACTCTTCTGGATGGCCACTACTTACTATTCTGAGTTCTATCTGTTTGTGGGGTGACCACCTTCTGTAACCTACAGTCCAGGAAATATTCGCCCATCCTATATGCCCTTCAGTGAACCCCAGATTCCTTAATGACGCATCCATAGTTGTATTATGATAGAGTTAGGATTTGCAGCACTACAAGCAGCTGTATTTGGCAGTTCAAAGTACTGGTTTACCATGTTAAATATTCAATAGTTCATTCATTTGTCCTTGTTTATTATCAAATCATATGGACTCGGGGAGAAAATGAACTTACACGGAAGTGGGCAACTTAATTTCATTTTCTATCTGGGATTGGGATACATGAAAATTTTTTTCTTAAAAGCCTCTCAGACAATGGGAAAATATACCTTCTTTTCCTCAACAGCATGTTTTTAAACTTAGCCTCAGTAAAATATCACTTTATTGCACCAGCATGAAATTTTCCATTTTCAAGAGCCATATTCTAAGCTAGTTTTCCCTTCCTTAGCCAAATGTAATGTCTCAATTGGTACTCCATTAAAATCAGTTACAGTACACAGTAGAGAAAGACCAGAAACCATTATTGTTGCTTATAGTTTATCTGCTCACTGTCCTAAATAGCTGAACCATCAGTCATGTCTGCAAATGTTCCTTTACAGCACAGCTATGTCTCAACAATTTTAAACATCACACAGCTTCTTACCATCATTAACAAAAGTGTGATCTTTGGCAGTTGATGGCATGGATTTTGAGACTAGTTCTTGTTTGTCAGTAGATTCACACGGTGCATTTTGATTGGCTGCACATGGAGGTGTGCACTGTGGAGTGACAGGAGCATGAACACTGGTCGCAGGAAGCTGCCCCTTCTCCAGTAATAGATTAACAACCTGGAAATAAGGATATGCTTGATACTTTTTTAACTTAATATTTAAGTTACAATGTGCTATATATGCAATAAGAGAGTTCCCATAACACAATAAGCAGAAGTTTGAAATTTAGCGAGTCTCTAAGGTATAGGGCTTGTTTCTATCTTTACTTTGTGCCTAAGTCACTCTACATATACTCAGTAATGCTAATTGCCTTTGAAGAGCTGAACATATCTTCATTTTGACAGACAAGCAAAAAGTATTGATTCTGCAAAGCTACAACTTCCGAGTTCCAGGGCAGTGTATCTGGGGAGTACAACAAAGATGCACTGGGGAGCCACACTGGAAGCTCCCAGGTAAGGATTGCACAGAAATTGCCCCGGAAGTTCAAACTTCCGATGGACAATTGCCCTGTACTGGGAACCATCCGAAAATGCAATTTAAATTGCAAACTTCAGATGGTTCCAACTGTATTACAGCAATAGCTACCCAGAAAAGGTTAGAAGAATTAGAAACACATCTATTGTACTGACCTCCCCGGCCCCTAACTATCCACCACTCCATCCCACTGACTCCACAAGATTCCTCCCACCCCCTGACTCCCCACAGGAACTCCTCCTACACCTAGGGAGCTCATTATCTATGCCCCAAACCCCCACCAGTCCAGCCCCAATCTGCAAGGGACACCCCCCCGACCCACAAGGGACCCCTCCACTCCCTTACTAACCACCCAGCCCAAACTCCAATCCCACCAATGATCACCCAAACATCTCCCCAACTGACCACCTGACCCCCACACCCGACCAACCAGCCCCTCCACCACTGACCACCTGACCCTGCCTACCCGAACCCCACCCCCATCACTGACCACTCATCACCTTCCACCCCACCCCCCAGTGACCACCTGACCCTGCCCACTGACCACTCGAACCCTACCTCCCGCACTGACCAACCAACACCATCCACCCCCACCCGCACTGACCCCCACTCCCCCAACTGACCACCTGATCACCCCTGACCAACCCATCCCACTGATAACCCGGCCTCCCCTTCCGATACCCCACTTGGCTGACACCCCCGACCAACTGAATCCCCAACCGCCAATGGCCACTCCCCAGACTAAACTCTCTCCGCCGCACCAACCAACTCCCACCTCCCCCACCCCCAATCCTACCCACTTAGCTCACAAACCTATCTTCTCCCTGGCCCCAGGGGACTCCCACCAATCCCGACTCCGCCTCCCCCCCCCCCACCCCGCCTCCCCCATCAAGGCCCAACCCGACCCAACCTCCCACCTCCTGGCTGCCCAACCCCTCCCGAGTGCCCAACCCCACCCTCCCAACTTCTAGCTACTTACCTGACAAGCCTACCTTCTCCCTGGCTTGAAAATGGCTGGACTTGGTTTATGGCAGCTGGTGCTGTAAAAAAGGGGGCATGGCCTCCTTACGTCTGACTGTGCAGCCCTCGATGGAAGGCCTCAGGAGTGCACTGCCCAACACAGTTCTTGCCATGCCTGAGTCAGCAGGTCGGATGGGGAAGGATCGCTTGAATTTTGAGGTAGGAAACTAGGGGCGGAGTGGCAAGCCGACCCTGATTGCTGACCCTGATTGCTACTCTGTGGAAGCTCAGGCCCACTATATTCTGCTGCATTGGAATACAATGCTAAATGTTTGAAGAGGTGAGGAACTTTGCAAAGTCACCAAGTGAAATCTTTAAACAAAATGCCATACCTCATGCTGTGCCTGAACAGTAGCTTAATTTAAAGCACAAACACAAAATAAAGGAAGAGAACAAAAGATGTCAGAACATGTGCTGATCCTTTATAAGGCGAACAAGGCAAAATAGTAAAACGATGCCTAACAGCACTGTGTGTGTACCTACACCACGTGGACTGCAGCAGTTCAAGAAGGCAGCTCACCACCACTTCTCAAGGGCAATTAGGGATGGGCAACAAATGCAGGCCTAGCCAGCAACGCTCACATCCCGTGAAAGAATAAACTTTAAAAATTCCTGGTTAAATTGGCATAATGTTTGTGCAGCAGAATTTTAAAAAAATGTTTCAGCCAGTAATGTAAATGAACAGGAATATAAAATATGGAGTGAGAAAAGGTGATTTAAGCCAAAAATTCACGGCCCTTCAAAAAGATCATTCAGAGTTATTTCATAATGGTTCCAGTCACATGAAATGCATAATATTTAATCAACATTTATGTAGATTTATTTATTTTGCATGCTTCTTACCCAGATGTTAATCTAGCCCCCCCACCCCCAACCTTTAAAGGAGTAATTAACGACACAGTATTACCATTTAGATGAGTTTGTTCTAACTATTGACCACGCTATGAGGAAAATTAAGCTGCAAGCAGAATAGGAAGCCAGGTAGTGCCCAATAATCAGGTTTGTTTATTTTATCTTTTCTGCTTTCAGTTACAGATTAGTAATGTGTCTGAAACGGTGAATATACATACTTGTCCTGTGCTCCTCAGAGTCTCTACAGCCTGTTTATGCGTTGCACCCTCCAGACAGATTCCATTCACAGAAAGAACGCGGTCACCTACCAGCAAACGTTGAGGGAAAAATATAATCAAAAAACTTCTGAACTTGGATCAGGTAGCAGCATATGGCAAGGAGTGATTCCTGAACTGGTGCCAAAGCTAATGATTTCCCAGTGCAAAGGTAATGATGCTAGAATCATTGTCCCAAAATTACTGTAAGACTACTCCACTGGCAGAACATTAACAAAGTCTGCCTGAGCAAACAAGTTCAGGCTCTGTCTCAAATAACCAGGCAATGGGATCACTTGCAACAATGGAGTGGGTTGCCAGTGCAGCAAGATCACGTCAGCAGAAGTTGCTCCAACATTGGCGGTGGGTGGGGGTGTGGGATCAATTAATTTTGCTTGGTGAAAGTTTAGGGATTTTCAGAAGGTTTCAACAGAACACATGTCAGCTGTGCCTGGTGAGGCTTTAGAAGGGCGCAACAGATGGAACTTCTGGGGTAGCTTGGGAATACTCCCAGGTATGCTACTTGATGTTGTGGAAGAAGGGAGGGTGGATGGAAGCATTCCATGTTATCCCGGTACCAGAAAATGGCAGCAAAAATTAATGGGGGTGGAATCTCAGTGCAACCGAGTTCTACCCCAAATTCTAGCAGCAGGCAGGAGATGCACCCACTCTTCCCCAGTCTATGAATCACAATTTCAGGTGCCAAATTCCATGTAGCTTCATTGAAATTATTTGAAATGATCTTCAGATTTCCAAAAGAAAGAAATAATTGTAGAGCCGACTGAAATTTGTTGATTATTTTTGGAGTAGCCTCTCCGACTGTCCCATTCGCCACCTCTCCTACTCCCCGTCTCTCTCACTTCCCACCTATCCCACTCCCTAACATTCCCACTTGCTGCCTTTCCCACTCGCCCCCCCTTCCCACTCGCCGGCCCCGCCCATTCACCGCTTCTCTCCTGGCTCTCCCACTCAAAGCTCCTCTCGCTGCCCCTCTCCCAAGCCCTCACTCACAGCAAGGCTTCAGGAGAGGGAAGCGGCAGCATGGGGGGGGAGGAGAGGGAAGTGGGGAGCAGGGAGGGGAAAGGGAAGTGGGAAGGTTGATGAGCAGAAGGCAAGTAGAAAGAGTTAATATATATTTTTGATATTTTAAAATGTATTTTATTTTAAAAGTTGTTTCATTTACAAAGATAGGCATTTAGAAATTGCAGTATTTCAACTTACAGGCTATAATGTTTTAATTTTTCTCTGACGAGAAAGGTCCTATAGAACCTAACTGCAGATTTTACATTGGTTGTAATGGGAAAATCAGATTTGCGTAACGTTGTTTCAATTAAAGTTGCACTTTTCAGGAATGTAACTACAACATTAAGTGAAGAATTACTGTTCTATTTCAGCATATATATATAAGACAGATAAGATAGCTAACTTAACTAAGAGTTTATTTTAATCGAAAGTACACCTCTGCAATTGTATTAGACAAAAGCCACAGCAAACAGCACACAAATGATTGTCACTGAGATAACCTATTACTTATGTGCAAGTGCATACTCTGCAAAAATACAATTACTCCTACTTCTCCATGTAACACTACCCCATTTGTTCCAATATAATCAGAGAAAATAATTTGACGTATGAACTTAAAGCCAATTCAGAAGATTAGTGCACTATTTTAGGCAGTTGCTAAAAATTGCAGACCATCATTTTGCATAAGGAAACACTTTTCAAAAAAATGTTATACAGTAAGTTACAATTTCTGAAAAAGCAACTTAAAATGGATCCTGACAACTAAATGGTCTCTCCAATTTAGTATTTATAGATGACTTACCTTTCCTAATATGTCCATCGGCCTCAGCTGCTCCACCTGGTATTATGGCTTTGACATAAATCCCGCCATGTCTCACACTTGTGTTAATACCACCCTAGAGAAAAATTAATATAATGGAAGATATCTACAGGAAGATGACCAACCCGTAAAAACACGTTTAAATTACAAAATTCATTTTTTAAAAAGTATGATTATATAGTTTGTTGTTACCAAAAGTCAAATTGAGAAGAAAACTCAGGAGAATATGCATTACCGGCAGTGGGCAGATCGATGGCACACAAAGTCACTGCAGAGAATTGTGAAGTTGTGCATCTTGGAAAAATGAATGGCAAAGGAAAATGCCCGCTAAATGTGAAGATTAATAGAGGAGAGAACAGAGATTGAGATCGGCAAAAGCAAAGGGGAGAATTTTCTCCCCAGCGGGTGGGCCAGTCGGGAGCGGATGCGGAGCCAACCGCCATCCGTGTTCGGCTGCGCGCCGCCATTTTACGTGGGTGGGCCAATTAGTTGTGCGAGCGGGGGGGAGGAGGGAGAGTCAGGCCTGAGACACAGAACTGCCTCATGGAGATTAACTTCAGTTTTAAAAAGTGGAAAAAATTTTAAAAAATAAAATTATTCAGACATGTCCCCTCATGTGACAATGTCACATGAACTGGGACATGTTTATGAATTTTCATAAAAATTATTTAATTAATAAAACCTTCATGAAACCTCATCCCGCCCGTGGTTGAGGTTTCATGCAAGATGCGAAGGCTGCTTGGGCTCTTCACCTGCCCGCCAATCTTAAGGTTGGACAGGCAGCCCTGTCAATTTGTTTAATTGGATTATTAATGGCCTTAATAGGCCTTTGACAGTTCAGCAGGCGCGCAGCTGACTCGGGTGCGTGCCTGCTGAATGGAAGATCGGAATGACACGTGGTGGCGTCAGGACGCACGCCCGACGTCACCGTGTGTCATTTTCCGTGTGTGCAGGCAGGCCCCACATGCCGAAGAGAAAATTCTCCTCAAAGATATTTAAAAGTGGAAATGAAGGTTAAAAATTCTATCCTAAAAGGAAAATTGTATACTGATTTTCTACATGGGGCACTAAATTTTAAACCAAGCAATTGATATATGTACACAAGATTTTTCTCAGGCCTTGGTTGAAGTGCTGTTTCAGCTTAATTGCCTCACTATTGCTAGAATATCAGAGCCATGGAAATTGTACCCTCAAGAGCCACTAAAATTATTTTGAGAATTAGACGTTATAGTTAAAGGCATGAGAAATTATGGTTTGTTTGTCTTCTCACTGGAACAGAGAAGTTTTAAGAAAGGATCTAAAATTACGAAAGGTTTTGAAAGGGTCAACAGTGAAAGATAATTTCCACCTGAAAGTGAATCACTAACAAAGGGACATAAATGAAGGATTATTACCAGAATAACAAAGGGGGCATTAAAAGTTGAGAGCGAGGGAGACAAACATTGTTCTGGGGGCAGATCCCACTTTACTCCTTAGCTGCGGGCATGGTACAAGTCTAAACACATTAAGTATAAACTGACAAAAACATAAAAAGGTGATGTCCAGTAATAACTGCTTTGACAGATTCACTTGGAAGGATTTCTGAAGCTAGCAAGTAATTTGAAGACTTTGTGCAATAACCTTTGTTGTTTGAAAGTGCAATATATTTTCAATGCTATAGCTCATGACTTAGAATTTTTCAGTCTTGAGCAAAAAGTTATATTGTAACATGACCAAGCTACAAAACGCTCAAAGCAATCTATTCTGGAGCACTTGTAAGTTTCCATAGCTGACAACAAATATTGATATAATGTAAGGTCAAAATCGCTAGTTTCAAAAAACACAAGAATGTGTTTTCACAACTTCAATCCCTTTGAATGGTCTGCATGCAAGGAGATTGAGAGTAGTGAATTAGCCAATTCTTTCAAACATACCAAAAGCAAAGGCATCAAAATTCAAAAGGAGGTGCTGATATTGGTGGTGGAATAGAAACATATGACACATGAATAAATATTCACCTTGAGCAGCAGTGCAAATAGGGAAGTATTCAGTCAGCCATCTGTTAGCTATCCTGCCTGATTATTAGTTCCATTTGTATCACAAGAAAATAGGAACCCAATGTAACACTGCCTGGTATACGCTAATACCCAGGTAAATTTTTAGTTCATTGTTTCCCTCCAACCATGATGGTTTTTGAAAACTGTACTTTTCATCGCTGAAAACTAAGGTGGGGGTGGGGTAGGGGAATGATCTTCTATCAGCAGTTCCCAGGGTAAGCTTATTTCCTGGCACCAATGAATAATTGCAGCAGACATAAGCCTGAGAGAGTGGGGCTGACCCTAACCCTCCTGCTTCACTTTCTTGTCACTGATCTAGAAAAGCACCTGAAGAAGCTGGTGGCGGGATTTGCTCTTGGGACTGCGACAAATTGGAAGGTTTGAGAAATCAGGTAAGGCGAGGCACGCCAGAAAAATAAATTCCCCCTTTCAATTACAGCCACATTCCACGGGCCTGTAGGTTTTCTTGCTGTTATTTTCTAACAGATGTAAGGTAACCCAGAGTCTTGCAGCCAGTTCCACAGCAACAGGCTTCTCAAGGCCACAGCTGCACTTAAAGCACCTTAGAGGGCATACAGTGCTAATGGTGTGACCAGGCAACAGTAAAGACCTGACACATCAAATCCTTTGAGACTTAGGCAGGTAGAGTAAACTTTGGGTGTCCTTGTCCATCCAGTGCTCGGGCAATAGGGGGCCAGGAAAAATCAGTAATTGTAGGTTTACAATTGGTTTCCAGAGAAAAGAATATCACAAATATTTTGCAACACTGATATATATGGCCAAATTGTCCTGTGACTTCTGAAAATTAATACCATTGAATCTAAATTTTACACACTTTAATATTTTACTAAGTAGAGAAAGAGAAAGTTGAAAACCTTGCCAAACAGTACCGTGACACTAATGCCCAAGCTGTTCTCTATTTTTGACAATTCCACTTCGAAAATGTCTCCTGGCTTTAGCAAAGTGCTTTGTTTAGTATCAGAAAAAGCTCTTCTTTTGGTCTTATCTGTTGCAGAATCCTATGTGCAAACAAAGTTAAAATTAGCTTAAACAGCAATATTAAAAATACAGATGGATTGTTTCCGAGGCTGCTGAAGGAAGTTAGGGAGGAGATAGCAGATGCTCTGAGGATGATTTTCCAATCTTCACTAGATACAGGGGAGGTACCAGAGGACTGGAGAAATGCAAACGTAGTTCCATTGTTTAAAAAGGAATCAAAGGAAATGCCAAACAATTATAGGCCAGTTAGTCTTACATCGGTGGTGAGCAAATTAGTAGAATCAATCCTGAGAGATAGGATTAACTGTGATGTGGAAAGGCATGGACTAGTCAGGGATGATCAGCATGGATTTGTTAAAGGAAGGTCTTGCCTCACAAATTTGATTGAATTCTTTGAGGAAGTGACAAGGGTTGATGAAGGTAGTGCAGTGGATGTTGTGTACATGGATTTTAGCAAGGCATTAGACAAGGTCCCACATGGCAAATTGGTCAGCAAAGTAAAAGCCCATGGGATTCAGGGTAATGTGGCAAACTGGATAAAAGGTTGGCTTTGTAACAGGAAACAAAGGGTAATGGTCGATGGACGCCCTTGCGAATGGAAAGTTGTCTCAAGTGGTATTCCACAGGGCTCGGTGTTGGGGCCCTTGCTGTTTGTGTTATATATTAACAATTTGGACGTGAACGTGGGGGGCACGATTGGGAAATTTGCAGATGACACAAAGATTGGCTGAGTACTGAATAGTGTAGAGGATAGCCATAATCTCCAAAACGATATAGATGGGTTGGTGGAGTGGGCGGTAAAGTGGTAGATGGATTTTAACATAGAGAAGTGTGAGGTCATACATTTAGGGAGGTCAAACAGTTACAGGGATTACACAATAAATGGGAATATACTAAGAGGGGTAGATGAAGTGAGAGATCTTGGCGTACAAGTACACAGGTCCCTGAAGGCAGCAGTTCAAATAGACAAGGTTATAAAGAAGGGATACGGAATGCTCTCCTTCATTGGCAGAGGTATAGAATATAAAAGTAAGGATATAATGTTGGAATTGTATAAAACACTGGTGAGGCCACAACTGGAGTATTGTGTGCAGTTCTGGTCACCACATTACAGGGAGGATGTAATAGCTCTGGAGAGAGTGCAGAGGAGGTTTACAAGAATGTTGCGAGGGTCAGAAAAGTGTAGCTAAGAGGAGAGATTGGATAGGTTGGGGTTATTTTCCTTAGAACAAAGAAGGCTGCGAGGTGACTTGATTGAGGTGTACAAAATTATGAGGGGAATAGAGTGGACAGGATAAAATTGTTTCCCTTGGTGGAGAATTCTTGAACCAGGGGACATAGATTCAAGATAAGTGGTAGAAGGCATAGTGGGGATGTGAGGAAGAACTTTTTTACGCAGAGGCTCATGGGTGTCTGGAATTCGCTGTCCAAGTTGGTGGTAGAGGCAGAAACTCTAAACTCTTTTAAAAAGTACCTGGATCTGCACCTTAAGTGCTGTAAGCTGCAAGGCTATGAGCCCGGTGCAGGAAGGTGGGATTAGAAAGGGCACCTAGGTGTCCTCGGGCTAGCATGGACAAGATGGGCCGAACCTCTTTCTGTGCTGTAACTTTTCTATGGTTCTATGGTTCTAATGAGACTTAATCCCTGTTTAAGAGTTGTACAGACATGCTGTTTCACTTCAAAAATGTTACTTCTCCAGTGTTTTGAACCATGCTCTTACAAATACTGTAGCAAAATAAATTAACACCCAGCTGACAAAACATAATACAAAGTTAAAGACATATTATAGGAAGTGCATTATTGAATTTTGACAGCTAGATATTAATATTACTCTTTCCAATTCATTAAGTACGTAACCAACAAAAAATGCCAGAACTGTAGAAATACGCTTGCCTTAGATTCTAGGAAACAAATTTAATATACTACAGGGCTGTAACTTCCAAGCTCCTGGGCAATTTAACTGTGGCGTATCCCAAAGATGCGCTAGGGAACCACCCCACCCCACCGGAAGTTCCCATGTAAGATTTGCATGGCAATTGCCCGAGAAGTGCGAACTACCCCCGTCCCTGCCATGGAACTCCCCCAACCCCTGAATCCCCAGGGGATTCCTCTCAAACCCCCATGGGACTCCCCCAACTCCCCTGGACTCCCCGCAACTCCCAACTACGCCACCAGGCCAAACCCGACCTCCCACCAACCACCCCCCCTTCAACTGCCTGACCCGCACCCCTCTGACTACCCCCACCCTCACCCTGCACGGGACTACCCCAACCTCTGAATCCCCAGGGGACTCCCCCCCTCACCCCGACTCCCCCCAAACCCCTGACTACCACCCGCCAGGCCCAACCCGACCTGACGAGCCCAGCCTTCCCGCCCCGACTGCCCAACCACCCCCTCCCAAATATCTGGACCTTTAAACCTACCTGATTTACAACAGCCAATGCTGTTAAAAATGGGGTGTGGCCTCCTTGCATCCGACTCTGAAGCCCCCATCAGAAGGCCTCAGGACTACATTTCCCTGCACATCTTTGCCTGGCCTGAGTCGGAAGGTCAGGCAAGAAAGGATCAGAAAAAATCCAAGGTAAGAAAGTAGGAGCGGAGTGGCAATCTGACTCCGATTGTCACTCCGAGGAAGTTCAGGCTCTGAAAACTCTCTCAAACTATGTGATACACTACTACATGACAACATGAAACAGAGGAACTGGTTCCATCAGCTATGTTCTGGAATTCAAAGATGAAAAACTCCCCTAATGGCTCCATGAATTTATAATGTAAATAGCAAATCAGGAAAGTTTGAGCCTCGATCCTTGGTCCATGATGAATTATCTAATCTCTGCTCGGGCAGAGGAAAGGTTACTACGATTGGATTCAGCACCTCGATGTTATGGAGACAGAAAGTAGAACTTCATCACTATGCTTTCAGGACATCCTAAAGTAACTCCCAAATGAGAGATGAAAATGCAGACAATTTGAGAACAACGAGGTTCTACAAACAGTGAATGAGATGAATGACTAATCACTCATTCTTGGCCACGTTGCTTTCAGAAAAGAGCATTGGCTAGGACGCTGAGCGAACTCTTCCAGGAACTCATACGCATCAAGTCCTGCATCTTCTGACCTGACATAGGTGAGTGTGCTGTTAACTGTGCCATGGGGGAGAATTTTCTCCCGGTTGCGGGGGGCTTGGATGGGAGCAGGCGCATAGCCGATCGCCGATTGCGATCGGCTGTGCGCTGCCATTTTACACAGATGGGCCAATTATGGAATGAGGTTTCATGTTCAATGCGAAGGCTGCCTGGGCTCTTCGCCTGCCAACGTTAAGGTCGGATGGGCAGCTCCGTTAATTAGTTTAATTGGTGTTTAAATGGCCTTAATAGGCTTTGAAAGTTCGACGGGTGCGCAGCCGACTCCGGTGCATGCCCGCCGAACTCAAGACCTGAATGATGCGCGGTGACGTCGGGACGCACACCCGACGTCACCCACGCATCATTTTACACATCGGCGAGTGGGCCCTGCCTCCTGCACCCCCCCCCACCCCTCCCCCAGATCCAAAAATTCTGGCCCTGGAATCGGAGGCTGGAGATTGGAATTGGAATAGGTTTCCCGCTTCTAGTTACTATACTGTGAACTTTGCTGGAAGTGCATGTAAAGAAAGAACAGGATCAGCAGTAATGCCTTTCCCCCTAATTGTACTTGTTAGCACTTGCTGTTGCCATGCAAATGAATTATAGGCATCCATTTAATTGGACACGAGCCTACAGGAGAGGAAGGGGAATAAAATAGTTAAGGCAAAAAAAACCCATCAAAAGTACACAATGCTGAAATGTGAATTCAGACAGGACAGATTCTGAACATGGTTTGTGATTGGTTAAAGTGCAGCTTTATTAAGCAGAATTATTTTGCTTCTAACTCTGAAACTGTGGCAAAGACGATTTATATAAAGAAAAGCAAAGTTTATGGATTTGCATGCAAGAAGCACACAACAGGAATTGGAGCAATGAGGTCAATGGGCCCTAGAGATTTTGTCAATTAACATTAGAAATGTTAGTATAGATTTAGTAGCATTATTGCCAGCAGGGTCACGTGACAGATTTGAAAAGAGACTTGCCTTTATATACCATCTTTCACAACTTCAGAACATCCCAAAACGCTTTATAACCAATGAAGTACTTTTGAAGTGTAGTCACTGTTGTAATGTAGGAAACATGGCAGCTAGTTCTCACAGCAGCTCCCACAACTGAAATGTGGGAATGAATAGGCAACCTGTTTTTGTGATATTGCTCGAGGGATAAATGTTGACCAGGCCAACGGGGCTAATAACCCTTGCTCCTCTTCGAAGCAGTGCCTTGGTATCTCTTACACACTAACCTGACAGGGACCTTGGTTTAGTGTATAATCCCAATATACTGCACCTACAGTGCATCATGCCCTCAGTACTGGACTGGAACGTCCGCCTTTTTGAGTTAGATCCTGGATTCAAACCCGCAATCTTCTGACTCAGAGGCAAGTGTGCTACCAACTGAGCCACAACTAACACATGCAGAAATAAGATCAGAACCAATAGAAGAGCTTCTGGTTCAGGATGCCTGATAGATCTGGTATGGATAACAACCGTGTGTATAAATAAACAAAATATTTAGCTACATTTTTAGTGTGCATTATGACCCAAAAAAAAATTGAACTGAATAGTCAAATGGAGAAGAAATAATTATAAAATAATTCGGGCACCAGTACTACTGCATTACATTGAAACTATTGCAATATGCTGTTTGCATGCAGACACAAAGTCATAGTGCACAGGTGGGGGCTACCAGGAAGGGGCAAAACTGGCCAAAGATGGGAAAAATCACATTCACCTTTTTAGGGCTATGTTGCTCTTGACTGCTGGAATAAGTTGCTTCATCCATGTCAGAGTCACCTCGATCAGAGCAATCTGTTTCTTTAGGTGTTTCGGCATTAATGTTGCTTAAATGTCCTGTCTTGTCCAGGACATTTTGGATCATATCTTGCCTCAATGCCATAAGTGCAGAGACTTCTTTGTAGTTAGTACATTGCTGTGTTCTAGAGGCAGTCCGATTTCTGTAGAAACCATTCACTTGGCTTTGTGAAAGACCGGCACTTTCAGTTCTAGAGTCCTGGGAGCTCGTACTTCCTCTTCGTTTTTCCTCAGGTGGAACAGAAGCTCTTATTGGATGAGTTCTCTGGTGACCACGTGATCCATTATGTTCTTCTGAAGATGACACTTCTTCATAATCCCGTCTACCTAAATTACGACAAGGACTTCTCGACTGGCTCCTCGTTTCTTTTTTATTCAGAGGAGATACTTGACAATAAAAAAGAGACATATTGTTTGAAGCATCAAACTGTATTCTTAATGAAGATGATGTAGGGTTAGGAATTTCAATTCTCCTTTCTCAATTAAAATAACATCATAGTTACAAATTCAAAACATTCCCCATTATGTCTAAATGGGTAAATTTACTAACCCTGTTTGAAATAGTTATCATCGGTTAATGCAGATTTCAGCTAGTTAAAATCAGTTGAATATTTTTCAGCCAGTTATACCATAATATGTATTGTCCACTTTGCTGTAGTACTCAAATGCAAAAAAACTTAAGCCCCATCTTTTACCCTCTGTAACAATGTTAAATTTCAGAGCCAGTTCTCATGTTCTGTGAAGGTGTGTTCATACATTTTCAGCACACATTGGTTTTAGAAGTCAATACAATAAATAATAGACTAAAAGAATGCCTTTCACATCTGCTCAAGATTACTACAGAACTGTTTAGCATAAAAGCTAACTTTATAGCAAAAAAATTGTTTTTTGTCACAGAAATTTAATACACTTGACATTTAAGAATTAATTTCTATATTTTTAATCAAACTTTAGGCTTGTCCACATCCATGATGTCAAATCTGTACTCCAGTCTAAAGTGTGGTCTTTAGAGCGTTGGGAGTGACACAGTGGCTCCCAGGTTAGTTTGAAATCGTGTTTCTTGTTACTTGGGTTGCTCCCAAAACTGACATCACCAGAACAGCCTGGAAGGAAGGGTGTGCCTGCTTAAGGCTCTCCATGGCAGCAATTAAATTGGGATTTATAAACAAAAATCCAAGTAATTTTCAGCAAGATTATTTTTCTATAACAAGGAAAGCACTTTGAACCTAAAGTAATCGCTCTAGACTTCCCTACTCTTTATATTAACTATTTGATCTTTCTCCACAGCAGAGCGTAAACAGGCTTATTCCATTAACCCTGGTTTTATGAGGAATAAGAGTCAGCACTCAAACATGGTGTAAGCAAACCTTCACTGACAGCAAGAAGTACAGTCTTCGCCAATAGCCTTAGTATTTTTGTGGTACCTTAGTGCCATTCTCAGTAAGGACTGACTTGAACTGAGCTTCAATCATCTCTACTGACATTCAGTTCTTGGGGCAGTGATATTGGCGTCGTGGTATTGTCACTGGACCGATATTCCAGAGACCCAGGGTAATGCTCTGGGAACCCAGGCTCGAATCCCACCACAGCAGATGGTGAAATTTGAATGCAATAAAAATCTGGAATTAAAAGTCTAATGATGAAACCATTGCTGATTGTCATAAAAACCCATGTGGCTCACTAATGTCCTTTAGAGGGGGGGGAAATCTGCTGTCCTTACCTGGTCTGGGCCTACATGTGACTCCAGACCCACAATGTGGTTGACTCTTAAATGCCCTCTGAACAAGTAATAAATGCTGGCCCACATCCCATTCTGGATCTAAGTGATACCGTCAGTACATTAACTGAGCATTTTACTTGTGGGTGCCCTTTAATGACATGACGACTCCTCCCATCATTTTACTGATAATTAGGAAGATGCTCATAGATAAGTAATTGGCTGAATTAGATTGATTCTAATGAGTAATGTGAATATTTAAAAATGGGTTGTGCTAGCAAATGATTGGGTACCAAAGTTGCAGACCTGCATCCACCACCAACTAAGCTCTGTACTGTTAGCAGGGATTCATAAAATCAAAGCTATTGTTAAATACATGTGTAAAATGCTGATTACAAAGAGGTAAAAAGTATGTTTGTTTATTTTATTTTATAATTAGGAAATCAATGTCCTGTTGTGCTTTACTTTATCCCGTGTTCAGGTTAACTGGAGTGCCAATACTGAGCCCATCACATCCTCTAGACTGTTGCAAGTGGATGGAATCTGTAGGTACACTCAGAATCACATCCACACATCCAATATAGTAGCTGAGTCATTGGTCATTGAACATTTACTTAGCAAAACATTGTTGTAAAATTACCAATTGCTAGTATGATACCATATGAAGGTATACAGCTCCTTACAGTTATAAATTTCATGTAAAAAATTTCAATGGGATTTACTGGATGCAAAAACTATTTTGCTTTTTTTCTGCATAATGAATAAAAGATGATTACAATTTAAACTGTCACTAGCTATTACATCGTGTTCCATAGGAAGCCTCATCAAATCAGACCCCTGAAAAAATGGCGGGGGGGTTCCCAAGGTGCATCATGGAAATTAAGTGTCCTTGCCTGATGTCACATGCACTAGTGGGGTCATTGCCAGAGAGCCCCAGGGAACACAATCCTGGTTTAAATGGTAGAAGTGCAGCCACTGAAACATTGGGTTAATGTTGTTCAGTAGTGCCTCCTCATTTAAAGTAGGTGGCATTCTTCTCTGCAGCGAGGGTAATGGTACTCGTTGACAATGATCACACTTTGGAAATTGACAGGGAATGGAGTCTACTCATAGTCACTTTTAAAAACTGAGCCAAGGCATTTGTTCTTGAGTAGTGATTCAATGGTATGGGTGAGGCTAGGATCAAATGAACTTCAACATCTGGTAACTTGTCTTACCGCCCACTGCTTTAAAATCCTGACATTGGCAGCAGTCCAAAACCTCTGCCTTAATGTCAGTACAAATTCTATCCTGAGGGTTTGATTCAAAATATGGGAGGTGCAGGATTAACTGGGTAGCTGCCAAATCTGTTCTGACTTCCAAGAGGCAAAATATATGATGTGCACTATAATAAGAAAAACCTGTGACCTGTACAATCCTGCATGGTTCTTCCTGGTGACTGTTCTTTATCAATATTCCTGCTCAAAGTCTTGAAGATGAAGAAACAAGACAGCCCTTCCACCCAAGGATAGAAATTTAAAGTCTGTAGTGCTAGATTATACTATGGTACAGTCAACACATGTAGCACCGTTTCTAGGTTTTTGTATTCAGGCTTTAAAGTTTGAACCTTGAAATGCAGAATTAGTACCTGAAGAAAGTTCAGTTCCTCTATAAAGTTTTTCTTTAGGTTGAGAGACCATCAGCGTCACATCTTCAGGGGCATTTTGCAAAATTTCAACTGCTCTGTTGTGGGTAACACCTTCCAAACTGACTCCATTTACAGATATCAGGCGATCACCTGCAAATAGTGAAAACACAATGGTTATTTAACATATGGTAAATTTGCAAGCATTTTTGGTGTATTTCGAAACTAATGGATGAATTAATTTTATCCCTTGCAGCAACCCAAAACCACAAGGAATTTCACAACTTTCCACTTCATGGAAATGCAACTGTGCAAATAGAGAATTTGTTCTATAAAAGTGTACTTAATAAAGCACTAATCCCCCTATAGATTAGCATTTTCTTTACAAGATCTATCCAAATATTCCATCCTGAAATGTAGAATGGAGCATTTCGAATAAAATATTTAATGGAAATTTTCTTTTAAAAAAATGGAACTACCTTAATTTAATGGACCACAGCTTAAACTTATCTGGTATTAAAATGGTCAATAAAGAAAATGTCTACAATACATAACTGTCTAGGAAACATGCCTGTTAAGGTAAGGGAATTAAAATATTTCTATAACAAAATATCTCGAAACATTGACACAGACTTTGTATTATATGCCGACAAGCTGCAAAAACATTCATGATTCCAAATATTGCTGGAACATAAAGTACGAGGGCACATATAGATCATCACTTGCTGAAGAGGCCATAAATTGGGGTAAGCAAAGTGACGACAAATCGGAGTGTAACCTTCCTAACCCTGGGAAAGAATTAAACATGCTCCATCAGCCAGTTTGTAAGGGAACCATATTTAAATATTTGAAAGAAAACTCTTTGCCAATTTAGGCTACAATTCTAATCTGAATCTTTTCAAGGCCTTGGAATATTAGTATGCCCAACATTGAGAATCCCAATCTTATCCACTCTCCTTCGCCGTTGGCCTAGGTTATTCCACTTCTTTGAAGGCTTGCAAAGTCTTAACCTATCTTCCTGCGCATGGCTGCCAAGCTGTGAGATGGAAGGACTGTGGGTTTTCAACTCCTCTATTGATCATTTACAATAGGAGCATATGCAGTACCTGGATTCAAAGATCCGTCAAGCTCTGCTGGCCCGCCTGGCATGATTGTAGTGACAAAAATTCCCATGTCCAGTTTGCCAGTTTTTTCTCCACCAACAATCTGAAAACCTATTTTGAAATAGTAATTTAATGATGGATCACATTAATAGCATATTTTCAATTGTTCACCTTTTAGCCTAGAGGACACAATATGGTTCTTCTGTGATGTTAAGCACTTCAATTTTTGTTATTTATTTCTCATCATGAACCTTTGCTGTCATAAGATCATGAAAAGAAAAACTTTTCAATTGCTTTCAGTATAGAATTCACCCATTAGCAAGGTAATTTTGGCCTTTATTAATCAGGAAACAATTACATATTATCCTTAGTCTTTGCCATAAAATTGTGCAGATGTTACTGTCAAATCAACCGCTACATCACATTGAGTCATCTGTAGATAAATAACCAAACCCAGAGTCAACATACCTAAGCCATGTTTCACATCCTTCTTCAGTTTTATAAATCTAAGCTCTCTCTCGGGTGAAGGCAAGGCACTAAATTTCTGATGAAGCGTATCTGTCAAAGACAAACAGGCCAGACTCCATCAGACTTAGTTCATTCAGCAGCTACATAAATTAAACATATCAACAAAAACACAAATTTTTAAAAATATTTTTGACCTATACATCTCAAATCCCATTTTTATGATGTTTACATTAAAGAATCATTTGAGTTGCCCTAGCATTCTCTTGATAATTACTATAATTTTCCATCTATTTCTTAATTTTTTACAATCTCCTAACAGCATCCATTAAATAGAAACAAGGACTATTTCAGAACTACAGCTGTTTTCCATATAAAGCTGATTAATAAGGTGCGATCTCAACACATTTAAAAATGTATTAGGGTCAGCAATTAAGACAGTGAGCATGAAGGGGACTTAAAACACTTTTACTCAGTATTGAAATAATAATACACACAATAGTTTGACACACTAATTAGAAGGCTGCAGCTCCAATTATTCTCTTGGAACTGTTGCATACCATATACAAAGAAAGGATTATAAGCTGCCTGAAACTAACATTGCCAGAAACAAATATCAAAAGATTATATTTTAAATGCCAAATTAAATCATATTTAAATCAATAGTTTAAGAATTCTTGGTATGCTTTATACAGTAATTTGAGCATTTATGTTTGAATTTAAATCTAATATTTACTGATTAACATACTAAAAGTTTATCACACATCAATCATATCCTTCCTACAACACTTTTGCGTCACCCAAATCAGAAGTAAATTTATTTCCAAGTAAGAAATTAACAGTCAACCTTACTCTACCAGACCTGTTTGGGTCATATAATTGCCGGAGTCAATTTTAATAGCTGTGTGGAAGAAAGGTTCATCAAAATCTAAATTTCTAAACCCAATTTATTAAGTAAGGGCTTTAATAAACATGGATTATATCCAAAACAGAATACCATGTTTGGAAAAACTGAATTTTGCCTTCTAAGTGTAAAGGAGTAATTTTACATGTGACAAGATCCTGATCTCAGTTGACCCATTTGGGATAAGCACTAAACACAATGCAGTCTCTCCAGAGCAAGGGGCAGAAAATGTGAGAAAACAGCCTGCACCACTATCATATATTTGTCAATGGCCACTTCAAGTCTAATGATGCCACAGAACCTTTTTTTCATTCATTCGCAAGATGCGGACTTCGCTGGCTGGACCAACATTTATTGTCCATCCCTAGTTGCCCTTGAGAAGGTGGTAATGAGCTGCTTCTTGAACTGCTGCAGTCCATGTGGTGTAGGTACACCCACAGTGCTGTTAGGAAGGAAGTTCCAGGATTTTGACCCAGTGACAGTGAAAGAACAGCGATATATATCCAAGTCAGGATGGTGAGTGACTTGGAGGGGAACATTCTGGTGGTGGTGTTTCCATCTATCTGCTGCCCCTGTCCTTCTGGATAGTAGTGGTCGTGGGTTTGGAAAGTTTTACCTGAGGAGCCTTGGTGAATTCCTGCAGTGCATCTTGTAGATGGTACACACTGCTGCTACTGTGCGTCAGTGGTGGAGGGAGTGAATGTTTGTGGATGTGGTGCCAATCAAGGTGGCTGCTTTGTCCTGAGCAGTGTCAAGCTTCTTCAGTGTTGTGGGAGCTGCACTCATCCAGACAAGTGGGGAGTATTCCATCACACTCCTGACTTGTGCCTTGTAGATAGTGGATGGGCTTTGGGGAGTCAGGAGGTGAGTTATTCATCACAAGATTCCCAGCCTCTGACCTGCTCTTGTAGCCACATTATTCATATGGCTAGTCCAGTTCAGTTTCTGGTCAATGGTAAACCCCAGGGTGTTAGAGCTGACTGCCTGCCAAATTGCTTAATTTGAAAAAAAGGTGCACAGGTATCTTGGGAAGAAGCAAGAAGGGAGGAGCTAGAAGGAGTATCTTTCAAAGGGTGAGAAAGCATCTTCTGAAGATCAGTGATGGAAAAAATTACAATTATCTTTAAAGGGGTACTGTCTCCATATTAAAAGGTTCTGGACAAGAGACATGCTTCATTTTATGATAAGCAGATCATAGAAAACTAGCAATGACAACAGCAAAAAAATTATTAGGCCAAAAACTATGCTTAAATGAAGATATTTTGCTTTTCATGATATTAATTAGTCAGAGTTGATTCATATAGGAGAAAAATGCAATTCCAGCACAGGAAACCATTCACCCACACATTTGTCTGCAAAATGGTTAATTATATTAGCACCTGCCCTTTATTTTAATTTGCATTTTAGTTTAGCACTGTGCACAAATTATTCTAAATTTGATCATGCTAGAACTATTTTAAAATCAATTTGCAATATATTCTGAATGATTACTTAAATGTGTTGTATCAATATGTAAATCAAAAATACAACATTTAAAATTACGCCCAATAATTTTAAGACATGAATTTCTCTTGTCCTTTCCCTTTTCCAACTCATTTGATAAAGGAATTATGCTAGAACATCTAGTGCTCAACAGGCACATGCTTACTTTTCCCATTTCACATTGTAATTTAGAAACTGTATATAAATCCTTCATATGCTTGTGGGACAAGCAGCTTGTAAAAAATTCCGACAGGCCTTAATTCTATGGGTTTGTTGGCCAAAATCAGTCACCTCAGATGGTTTCTAAATGTTTTTCTGGTTGCAGGAAGGAGGTAGATAAAACTATTTACGTGGAACAAGATCTTCGGGTTAAAATAGATGATTTTGAAAATACTCTGTAGTTTCCATTCTTAAATGTACTGGGATACAGGCTGATATACGATTATAAATTGTGAAAGCAAACTTTAACAGCTAAATAGAAATTAGTGAAAGAAAATCAAGACCCAAACATTACCTGCAAGAAGTTTCTGTTAGACGGCAGGGAAAGTGAGAGAAACAGAGAGAGGAATAGAAGTAGAGAAAACAGAAGTTTGAGAAGCCGATGTTGTACAGTCACACCAAGGCTTTAAACAGTGAAGGCACTTGTACATTGTAAACTCAGTTCGTTCTGCTGCCTACCATTGGCTGTCAAGGTAGCAGGGGTTGATGGGATGCCAGAACTGTGCATGCTAATCCCTGATAACAAAACATACAGTAATAAAAAATAATGCACAGAAAACGGAAAGTAAAATTTCACATGATTTCAATTACAAAATTATAAGAAATATTTGATTTAATTTTTCCAGGAAATTTCATGCAGTTGTATACATTTAGTTTTTGTGAACATAACCAAGAACATTTCGTATACTGGAATGCTAACAACCCCCTCATTTAACTGATACAGAGAGGTTTAATTTCTGTCACGCACTCCTGGTTGGTGGGTTCCCTGTTGGTAATCCCAAATTGATTCACATGCTGAATACAAAGTGAAGCGTGGTTCCCCTTTCCAGGGAGTCAAACTCCTCTTCTCTCAGATGTCAGATTAGTCCAAGCTCCAGCTGCCTTTACAGTATGACTGCAGCAGCAGTGTGAAGTAAATTGCCACTACTGTTGTAATGTAAATGTATTGTGAGCAAAAAGAGTGTTCTGACCAGAAATATAAAAAATAAGCAACATAATTAAATGGAGAAAACAGGAATGAAAGAAATAAACAATTATTTCACTACTGGGTTTAGATCCTCTTTAACCTTGTATTGAGACATGTAAAGAGTCAGCAGATTTATCAGGAGTTATTATTTCAAGACAGTAAAACAATAACATATCAAGAGGTCTGACTTTAGAACAAGGGATTATACTCAAAGGTGAATAAAATCCTTGGGCAGAATATTACGCAGTGGCAGTCGGCTTACCCCCCTCCCGGCACCGCCGGAAGCTAAGAGCGCATTAAATGGTGGTGGCCCAGTGGATCCCGCAGCTAGGTAAGTCCGGGGCCTTGGGCAGGGACAGTTTGGGCAGGTTAGGGAGGGGGCAGTGGGCTTGGGGTATTGTGTTTAATGGATCATGCGGATAGGAAGAAAGGGGTTGGTTACTATCTTGGGGGGAAGGGGGCATACCCCGAACTGCAAAGGCCAGCCCCCAAAGAAAGTACACCCCCTTCCTTCCGACCCTTGAAAAATGTTTATAAAAAAGTGGCTTGCCCACTCTTGCCCGACTGCCCACGACAACTGCTTTATAATTTTTTTTTAATGCAAAATAATTTTTATTGTGTAGAATTTAGGTAGGGCAAGTGAGTGGCATACAGCATATTATCAGAATCAATTGGCTTGTTAACAAGCCCAATTGACCCTTGATGATTTATTTAGATATGGCGGGTGCACTGCCGGTTTTGGCACCTGGCCACCCATTGTGTTATGGGAGTGAATTCGGGGGTGGTCGGGAAGGCGGTGGGTTGGGTACCCGCCCTATTTTATGTGCCTCCCTACCAAAAACATGCCTGGTGAAGGCACGTAAAATGCAGCCTCTTGTGTGTTGTCAATGTTTCTGTTTTAGTTACGAATAATCAAAATGCAGTGGAAACCAAAAATAACTTGGGTGATCATTTCAAATAAAGAAAGATTCATGTGATATATAGTGTTATTTTCTCAGCTGCTTATCACTAGATAATCACAAAATTATCACAATCATAAATTATTCACTGAGGATGTCATCAGAATTAACTAAGCAATGCAGCCTGGCTGGTAACTAAAACATTAAGTGATTGTAAACAGAACAAAACAACTGCATGAGTTCCACAGGCTTTGCCCTAGGTTCACATAACCGTGGTCCTCAACTATCCCTGCTCTTGGTTATACACCAAAAATGTTGGTCAAAGTTAGCACTTGAGAATTTTAGCATGAGGGGGGTCCAGAAATCAACAGCAACCTGGGCTACTGGTAATGACAACAGCAGTTATCAAACCCCTATCTCCAACTAGAATTTTTGTGAAAATGATGCTTTAATTTCAGCCCCACAAAAAAATCTGTACCATCCTGATTTTTTTTTTGTTGAATCTGTTGTATCTCAAACAATTACAAAGCCCTGTGACTACCATGTCATATGGGAGAGAATTTTCCCCCTGTTGGGGTGGTTGTGTGGCATCGGGCATGGGCCCGATCGGCGCCCCCAATCAGGTCCATGCTGCCATTTTACGTGACGCGCGCCCGGGAGCGCTGTGCACTCCCTGTGCAGGTGGGGGGTGGGGGCGGTTCCCTGAGGTGTGAGTGTGCTGTTTCATGCATTTGCGCGAAAGGGCGCAAAAATCTCCCTGGAGATAAGTTTTTAAGTATTAAAAATTATTTTAAAGAAAAGAAGTTTAAGACATGAGCTGGAACATGTTAATGAACTTTAATGAAAAAATTAATTTAATTTATAAACCCTTCATGAAACTTCATCCCGCCCATGGATGAGGTTCCATGAAAAATGCGAAGGCTACCTGGGCTCTTTGCCTGTCCGCCAACCTTAAGGTTGGACGGGCAGCTTTCTCAATAGCCTTAATTAGTTAATTAATGGCCTTAACAGGCTTTTGACTCGGCTGCATGCCCATCGAACTGAAAATCTAAATGAAGTGCGGTGACATTGGGATGCATGCCCGATATCACCCCCGCGTCATTTTACGCCTTGTCGAGCAGGCCCCGCCCCTGCTCACCAAGCCAAAAATTCTCCCCATAATTATAGAATCAGAACCTTACAGGACAGATGACCATTCGGTCCATCATGCCTGTGCCAGCTCTTTGAAAGAGCTATTCAATTAATCCCACTCTCCTGCTATATTCCCATTGCCCTACAAATTTTTGCCCTTCAAGTATTTATCCAGTCGCCTTTTGCAAGTTACTATTGAAGTTTCCTCCAACACCCTTTCAAGGCAGTGAATTCCATATCATAACAACTCACTGCATAAACATTTTTTTTCCTCATGTCACACTTCTCGTACTCTTCTTGCTCCTGGAAACCATTTCTCCTTATTTACTCTGTCAAAATCTTGCATGATTTTGAATAATATTAAATCTTCCCATAATCTTCTCTGCTCTAAGGAGAGCAATGCCATTTTTTCTAGTCTCCACATAACTGAAGTCCATTCATCCCTGGTATCCTCCTTCTTTTGCACCAACTTCAAGGCCTTTGCATCGTTCCTAAAGTGTGGTACCAACATTCCCTGAAAACCGGAACAAACCATTGTCTCACGAGATGCAAAGCTGCCAGGCAGCTCAAAAACTGAACTTTCAGGCCTTAAACCAGATAGTAAAGGCTAAAAATTGGATATGGTCCATTTCAAGGCACAGGGATCGCGATGTGTGATTATTCCCATCCCCAATTGAGGTTATGCAGGCAACCCACAAACTTTACGTTTGTTAGTTTCATACTGAGTGCTACATGCTTTCCAAGTTAGGGCTTTAAGTTGGAAAAGCTGTCTTGCTGAGTTGAGGCTGTTCTCATTAAAGACTGAGAAAAGACACGAGGGCTGGTTAAAATTGGTGGACAGCAAATCATGGCGTACACATCTTCTTATTGCCCATTATACATTTCCTACAGGTGAGGCTCAGTACCAGGAGCGCTTATTTACAAAATTGATCCAATGGCCCAAGCTTTTAAAATTCTGAACAGAATGTATGATATAGTTAGGAAGACTACAGGTCTTCTAGAGGACTATGGAAGGCAGCCAGGCAGGATTGAGTTATGAAGATGGTTGGATATTTTGAAGGTTCACTTCATATTCTTGATGTTCAGGGAACGTTTACCCTGCTGATTAAATAGGTGAGCTACTGTTCTTAGTTGAGGAACTGCACATGATCTGAGGAAAAAGTGAGCCTCTTGGCAGAAAGGTGCTAAGAATTACATTAGCATCCAATTTAAGATTATCAGTCTGGCTCGCAATGTAACTTACTTACGCTTGTTAGAAGCTCATATTCATATACATTCAATATATGCATGCAGGGGCCTGTCCTCTTCAGGCAAAATAATACATCCAGGCATACAATCTTTTTTGAATATACAAAAGCATGGGGACAATGGCTCCTTGGTGCATTTAGCATGGCAATATCTCAACCAATCAGCACCTCTTTTCTCATGCAGTATAATTTTCCTCCTTTTGAAATTTGGCATTCTTGTGCCTGACCTAATGAATGTAAGACGAGAAGCTTTGACAGCATGTTTCTTTTTTCAGCAATACTACTATTTCAGTCTATATTAGGATAACTGATGTCCCCCATTATTACTATTGTATGGTTCCTGGGCCTCTGTTACTGGTCCCAATGTTGCACAAATCTAAAGCCCTCCCTCCTGCACCATCACTCCAGTCACACATCCATATGCTCCAACCTCCTATTTCTATCCTCACTCGTACATGCAACCAGATGCAATCCTGAGATTAATACCTTTGAGCTCCTGCTTATTTAATCGCTTTCCTCGCTCTCTAAAATTTGCCAGCAGGATCTCATCTCTCTTAATATCTAGTTGTTGATACTGATATGAGCCACAGCCTCTGGCTGATCACCTCCTGCCCTCAGAATGTAGCATCCCAGACTCTGGCACTAGGGAGGCAACACACCATCCTGGAATCATGCCTGTGGCCACAGAAACACCAGTCAGTTTGGCTAACCACTGACTCCTGTAACATTACTATTTTCCTGATCTTTCTCCTCCCCACAACGTACTGTTGAGCCAACCATGGTGTCACGGACTCAACACTAGCTGCACATCCCAGAGGAATCATCACCCTTCACTAGTATTCAGGACTGAATACTGGTTGGAGAGCAAGTTGCAATCCGGGGTCTCCTTCACTACGTGCCATATCCTTGACTCCCTGGTGGTTACCCATTCCTTCTCTGCCTGCACACCCCTAAATTGCAGGGTGATCAAATCCAGAAACATGCTATACATGCAGCTCTCAACCTTGCAGATGCGCTGCAATGAAAGCAACAGATGCTCGAGGTCTGAAATCGGGAGCTCAAGCTCCCCTGGCTGACAACATTTCAAGCATAGGTAAATTTTCCACATGGAACAGGATGAGCATTCCACAAGACTGAGGTGGCCGGTCAGACCTCTATTTATCAGACTATTAACTAAATTAACAGAAATAAACTTAAGGCTAAAAAAAAACACCAGAAACTGGAGAAAAATAAAATAAAAAACAGTACCTTCTTCCCCCTCTGCAGAGAATTCCCACTTGTACTAAATACCTAACTTAATGATGCACTGAGTTCTGCAGTCACTCTGTGCTCCCCAACAAATCAATGAAGAAGGGATTACTACATAAATATGCAGGAGGAAACTGTTTATAAGTGACTTGGGGAAGAGGTACACAAGACCACTAAACTTGAACCCTTCATTACAGAACTTAATTCTTGTTTATGCTAGATACTACAGTGCATATATAAACAAAATTAGCTCTGCTTAGAAATATGTTTTTTTCTGACCTATGGCATATGCTTGGTTAGAGTCTTCAGTAGATGATGAGTCGGACCCAGGGTTTCTTCGGGCAGGGCTTCGGTGTAAGGCAGCCTGAGACTTCTTTGGATTGATGACACTTGAATAGGATCATAGAATAAAAGTAAGTAAACACAGAAGTGAACTGAATTCCAGAATTAAAATGTTTGACAGTAAGTTGCAGCCATATAAAAATTATTTTTCTAAACAACTTGTACTTTACACACTTAAAACTCCACAATACCTAGTTCCTTAATTAAGTTGTGTCTGAATAACAAAAACAAATCAACCATCACAGCCAGGGGGCAAAATTACCTAAAGAAGAACAAATATATTTTAATTGGGGGCTTTCAGAAAAATAGCAGATGCTAATGCTGACGTTACATAAATCTTAGGTATTTTTACAATTTCAGCCAATAGCAGGCAGCATTAGGAGGCCTGGTGATGAAATAGTTAATGTCCTTCTGAAGGAGGAAATTGCTGCTATCAATAAGCAGAAGCATTTTTGTAACTTCTTTAAAGTTTGAATCTGGATGTGAATAATGTTGGCAAGACTGAATTATCATCCTGAGAAAGTGGTGGGGGGAAAGTTCCTTGAACAACTCTCGTCCTTTTGCAAATTGTTCCCACATTGATGAAAGAATGATATTTTTGTCCCTGTAACAAGGGCATTGAAGAATTTGAAAGTGATGGTGTTCCCAAGATCTTGCTGCTCTTGTCCTTCCTGGTGTTAAATATCAGGGAGCTGCAATTGTAGCAAACATAGTGAGTTGCTGCAATAAATGCTGTAGGTAGTACATACTGTAGCCAGTAAGTGGAGGACGGATGGACATCGAGTACTGATGTGATTGGATTGCTCTATGTTGTATTTGACCTAGAGATGAGCTTCCAACCACATATCCTCTCCACCATTAGGCTTGTTCGCAAAATGAAAGCCCATTGGATAAAAGGGGCAGTAGAAAAATGGATATAAAATTGGATAAGGGATAGAAAAGAGAGTGTAATGGTGAATGGTTGTTTATCTGACTGAAGAAGAGTGTTTTTCCCCAGGGCTCAATATGATGACCATTGCTGATTTTGATATGCATCAATGACTAGGACTTAGGTACAGGGCACAATTTCAAAGTCTGCAGGTGACACAAGGCTAGGAAGTGCAGCAAACAGTGAGCAAGATAGTAATAGTCTGTAACAGGAAAGGCAGGCTGGTGGAATGGCAGATGAAATTCAATGCAGAAAGTGTAAGGTGATACATTTTCATAGCAAAAATCAGGAGAGATAACAGAAGCAAAACGGTGCAATTTTAATGGGAATGTAAGAACTGAGAGATCTGGGGATGTTTGTGCACAAATCTTTGATAGTGGCAGGACAGGTTAACATAGCAGTTAATAAAGCATACGGGATACTGGCTTTATAAATGGAGCCACAAAGTACAAAAGCAAGGAAGTTTTGCTAAACCTACATAAAACACTATTTTGGCTCCGGGTGGGGTGTGGTGCTCAATTCTGGGCACCACACTTTAGGAAGGATTTGAAGGCTTTGGAAAGAGCACTAAAGAGCTTTATTAGAATGGTTCCAGGGATGAGGGATTACAGTTATGTAGATAGACTGCAGAAAGTTGTTCTCTGAAGAGCAAAGAAGGTTAAGTGGAGGTTTGATAAAGTTGTTTAAATTTCATTAAGTGGTTAAATATAGTACATTCATTTCTATGGACGAGTTAAGTGCTTCTTGCAGAGAACCGGTATGGGCTCAACAGGATGAATGGCTTCCTTCTGTGCTGTAACCATTCTATGATAAAGAGAATCTCTTTCCAATAGTTGATGGATCGATATTTAGAGGGCACAGATTTATGGTGATTGGCAAAAGGGGCAGAGGCTGCATGAGGATAAACTTTTTTTATGCAGAGTGGCTAGGATTTGGAATGCATTGCCTGATCGGGTGACGGATAGAGATTCAACAGTCGCCTTCAAAAGGGAACTGGATAAATACTTGAAGGAGAAGGAAATTCAGACATGATGGGCTGAGTGGCCTCTTTCTGCACCGTAACTTTTCTATGGTTCTAAATTACAGGATATGAAGAAAGAGTAGGAGGGTGGGGCTAACTGGATTGCTCCTCAAACAAACTAGTGCAGACTCAACTGGCTGAATGGTCATTTTCTGTGTTGCACTATTCTACAATTCTATCTAGGATGGATTTTCACTGCTTCATTATTTTTGCAGCTGTGTCCAGCAAATAAGTGGTGAGTTTTCCATCACTTGAGCTTTATAGGAGGAGGGGAGTTGGTTGGTGGGGGTGGGGGGAGGGGTGGGTGGACAGCATGTCAGCTACTGTGTTAATGTGACTGGTCCAGTTAAGCTTCTGGTCAACAGCGACTTCAAGAATGTTGATGTTGGGGGTTCAATGATGGTTGTGCTGTTAACTTTTTCTTGTTGTACATAATCATCATCTCGCACTTACGTGGCTTGAATGTTACTTGCCAACCCAAGCCTGGGTTGTCGAGGTCTTGCTACAGACTGACATGGACCGCATGTGAGCTGATATTGTGAACAGTTCCTTCTCCTCAGGTTCTGTCCCCCTCCAAATATACCACCAAAACCCCTCTTTTTAAAAAAAAAATTGCCTTTGACTCCTCTTCAATACCACCTTATCTCCAACCTCCCTTTCCTCCCCAAAGTGATCGATCCTGTTGTTGTCTCAAATTTGTGCCCATCTTTCTCACAATTCCATGCTTGAATTCCTCCAATCAGGTTTCCACCCATGCCACAGTGCTGAAATGGCCCTTACCAAAATCATAAATGATATTCTCCGCAAACTGTGGCAAACTATCCCTCTTCATTCAACTGCCATTGGCATGGTTGACCAACCATCCTCCTCCAATATCTCTCCTCCCACATTCAGCTGAGTGGATCTAACCTCACCTGGCTCCATTCTTATCTATTCAGAGGTAGCCAGAGTATCGCCAGTAATAGCTTCTCTTCTTATTCCCGCACCATTAACTCTGGAGCTCCCCCATGCTAGCCTTTGGTGAGATCATCCAAAAACACAGCATCAGTTTCCACATGTATGCTGATGACATCCAGCTCTACCTTACCTCTCTCGTCTGCTTCACCATCTCTTATTTGTATCAGTTTGGCCAACATCCTGTACTGGATTAGCTGAAATTTCCTCCAACTAAATAAAAATCTCCCAAAAAGTGGCTCCATTCTTCAGCCTGACAAATGTCCAAGACTGAACCAGACTATTTGCCAACTTGGTGCTGTATTTGATCCAAGATGAGCTCTCAACCATATCTATATGTGAGTTATAGTCTTCTTGCAGAGTGCCAGCGTGGGCTCAACAGGCTGAATGGCCTCCTTCTGTGTGGTAACCATTCTATGATTCTATGACAAAGAGAAGCTCTTTCCAATAGTTGAAGGGTCAATATTTAGAGGGCACAGATTTTTGACAATTGACTAAAGGAGCAGAGGTAGCATGAGGATAAACTATTTTATGCAAAGAGTGGTTAGGATTTGAAATGCATTATCTGACCGGGTGTTGGATACAAATTCAATAGTAGCCTTCAAAAGGGAACTGGATAAATACTTGAAGGAAAAAGTATTGTGTGGACATGGAGAAACAGCGGGGGTGTGGGGCTAACTGGATCGCTCTTCAAACAAGCTAGTGCACTTGACCCATACCTCCTCCATCAACAAGACTCCCTATTTCCACCTCTATATCATTACCCAACGCTGCCCTGTCTCAGCTGATCTGCTGCTGAAACCCTCGCCCTTGCCTTTGTTATCTCTCAGCTTTACTACTCTAATGCTCTCTTGGTCAGCCTCCCATCTTTACCCTATGTAAGGTCATCCAAAACTGTACTGCCTGTAACCTAACTTGCACCAAGTCCAGTTCATCCATTACCCCTGTGCTTGTTGACCTACATTGGCTCCCAGTCCAGCAATACTTGATTTACACATTGTCATTCTCATTTTCAAATACTTCCATGACCTTATCCCTCCCTATCTCTGTAATCTCTTCCAGCCTCACATCTCTTGAGATAACTTGCACTCCTCCAATTCTGGCCTATTGTGCAACTCTCACCACCATCTTCATTACTCCACCAGCGGTATCTGTGCCTTCAGCTGCCTTGGCTGTAAACTCTGAAATTCCTTCCCTAAACCTCTCCACTTCTCTTTTTTCCTTAAAGCCTGCCTATTTGTGCAAGATTTTGGTCAGCTGTACTAATATATCTCTTTGCATGTCTCATGTCGTGTAATGGAGTATGCTAGTCTAAATCACCTAAAGGGTTACCTGTAATAGTCTGTGATGACATAGAAGGAAGTGTTATATACTCATGTGATCTGGGAGTCCAGGAGAAAGTAGCATGGAAAGAAGGTTGTGTAAGGAAATGCTCTAATAACTGTAAATATGTTACAATAAAGTTAGGGTGTTTGCAGCTAACAGTTTTCCGAAGTTATTGAAACTACTTCAACCCAATGCACAATAAAATAGCTCAGTGCAAATTTTGTTTAATAATACTCCTGTGAAGCACCTTGGAACATTTTACTATGCTCAGGACTTCATATAAATGCAATTTGTTATGAAAAGAGCTGTAAATGGAGTTGACCACTGTAGAAACATGAGCAAACAAGCCTACGCCCGATCTTGAGATGAAGGGAAGATGATTGATGAAAGAGCTGAAGACCATTAGGCCGAGTGCGCTGCCCCATGGTATTCACACAATGATGACCTGGTGTTGCTCTGATTGCCACCACCAAGCACACACAACTCCCTTCCTGCCAAGCATAACTCCAGCCTCTGGATGCTGTCCTCCTTGTTCACCACTGACCTCAATTTTACAAGGGTGCCATAGTGGTATACTGGGTCAAAAACCACCTTGATGTCAAAGGGCAGTTACTCGTAAGTTTCCTCTTTGCTCAGTGTATAGGTTAAATTATTTTTAAAAAGTGACTTTCTGCCTGGAGCTAAATATTGCAAAAACATCTAACGATTAAAAAGATATTTTTGGAGCTTCAGAATTCTCCTTGCCATTTAATGTATAATATGGTATCTTCTTCTTCTTAAGTTCTCTGCCCAAAGGCAGGTCCTTGGTGTTTATTTGCCGAACCATGGCTAAGTGCCATGATTGTTTTTTGCTACGGGTAGGGCAAGGAGGCAGGCTACCTCATCCGGGAAAGGGTTCGAACCCAATGTTGTTGGTTTTAATCTGATCCATATGCTAGCCATCTAGCCAACTTGTCTAACCCGGTCCCCTATAGTATGATATACTGTACATCTATTACTGAAGCCATGAACTCCCTCTAATTAATGTAAATACAACGTGCATCTGAAGGAGAGAAACAGACCCAGGAACTAATTCTGCAGTAGGTCTTTGGTGGAAGAGCTTTGTATTTTATAAATTTTTTAAAAAGTTGTTTACATCAATACCGAATTTACAAAGTAAATGTGATGAGACTGAATGAGTGACTGTACGATGGCATTCGCTCTGGAATGCTGATGAACATCAAAGAGGAAACAGTGGAGGCTCTGACCACAATCTTTCAAACATCCTCAAATATAGGAGTTGTGCCAGAGGATTGGAGGATTTGACAACACTGTTCAAAAAGGAAGAAGGAGATAAAGTAGGGAACTCACCAAGGCTCCTTAGACAGCACCTTCCAAACCCACAACCATCTAGAAGGACAAGGGCAGCAGATAGATGGGAACACCATCACCTGCAAGTGCCCCTCCAAGCCAGTCACCATCCTGACTTGGAAATATATCACCGTTCCTTCACTGTCGCTGGGTCAAAATCTTGGAACTCCCTTCCTAACACCACTGTGGATGTACCGAAACCACTTGGACTGCATCAGTTCAAGAAGGCAGTTCACCATTTCCTTCTCAAGGGCAATCAGGGGTGGGCAATAAATGCTGGCCGAGCTAGCGAAGCCGACATTCCTTGAATGAATTAAAAAAGGGTAGCCAGCCTAACTTCAGAAGTGGTTAAGCTTTGAGAGGTCACGGCCTTGATATTTAACACCAGCATAACAGGCTGAAGGATTGTTAAAAATTTAAAAACGGAATTCAGCTTCTAACCCACGGTGTATGCACCCTTTACCATTTTTACATTGGCCCATTTGGTCACGAGCGACCATCCTGCCGTCAAGAGGTGGAACATTTCATTAAAGTATATAAACTAGCCTCCCACAGCACAATTGAGAGTTCGATTTAAAGATAAGATTAACTGCTGCCACATGGGTTTCCCAGAAATTGGGGGAACACAGCAATAAAACTCAAGGGGTAGCTGCTGGCTCAAGAAGACACAGCACAGCTCTGTGGGTCAGGAGTGGTCTGTCCAGCTTCTCAAACATGACTTTGGTCTCCCCCTGCTGATCATGGTCTCTCTCTCTCACTCCATCACAATCACAGAGCTCTCCTCTGCCAGGCTCCAATCTCTGATTCTCTCCCTCAATGACTTCTTTTCTCACCGCCCCCAACCCCAAGTCCTGTTCATCCATTGACTGGGGTGCTATTCCATGTTCTATGGGATATGGGACCTTATTAAGACTAATGGAGTTGCTGGCCAATCCGATTGGCCAGCAGCTTCTGAAGGCGGGACTTCTTCCCCAGTGAGGGCAGAAATCCCACTCAGCCATTGTTTAGCCCACCCGCAGTGCATTATGGCTGTGGAATGGGCTGGTATGATGGGATATGGGGCCTTACTGAGATTACATCTGGAATATTGTGTACAGTTTTGGTCTCTTTACTTAAGGAGGGGTATATTTTCACCAAGTGTGCAATAAAGGTTAGCTGAACCGATTCCTGAAATGAGAGCGTTGTCCTATAAGGAGAGTTCGAGTCATCTAAAATCTATATTCCCTGCAATTTAGAAGAATGACAGGTGATCTAATCAATCTAAACTTCTTCAGGGGCTTGTCAGGGTAGATGCTGGGAGGATGTCTCCCCTCACATGGAAGTCTAGAACTAGGGGTCATAGTTTCAGAATAAGGGATCAGCCATGGGGACAGAGATGAGGGGAAATTTCTTCACTCAAAGGGTTGTGAATCTTTGGAATTCTCTACTCCAGAGCTGCAGATGCTCATTGAGTATATTCAAGAGAGAGATTGATAGACTTGGTTACTATGGGATTTGGGTAGTGCAAGAAGGTAAAGTCGAGGCAGAAGATCTGTCATAACCTTTGTAAATGGTGAAGCAGGTTCAAAGAGCCAAATGACCTACTTCTGCTCTTATTTCTTATGTTATGTTCAAGCCCCAATCCCTCACTCCCTCCCTCCCGCAATAGCCTCACTTTCAACTCTCCTCTGTTTCACTCACCTGCATACCGACTGCCAAAGACCCTCTCCAAGGATCCCCAGTTGACCCCCCTGGAAGCAAAGTTAGCGTGGAGCCAACCCGCTCCACACCAGCCCACTCCTCAGCCATAATGCGCTGCGGGCAGGCTAAACAAGAGCTGAGTTGGACTTCTGCCCTCACTGGGGAAGAAGTCCCACCCTCGGGAGCTGCTGGCCTATCTGACTGGCCAGCAACTCCATCAGTCCTGGCAGTACCAAGAGTGCGTTAGTGGCACTGCCAGGACCGCAAAGGGAGGTGGAAGATGGCCCATGGATCTCATAGCGAGATAAGTCCAGGATTTTGAGTAGGGAGGGTTTGGGCAGGTGGGGTGTGTGTGTGTGTGTGTTTAAGGCTGCGGATGGGTAGGAAGAAACGGGAGATTCTATGTGAGGGGGGCCACCCCCCAATCGGCAAAGGGCAGCCGCTGAAAACAGAAATTGCCCCTTCCTTCCCATCCTTTAGAGAGTTTAATTTTAAAATAACTGGGCTGTGTACTCCTGCCCGACTGCCCATGCCAAATGTTTTTGATTATCTATTTAAAGATGGTATGTGGGCTGCCACACCGCCCCCCCTCCCTATTATGGGGGTGATCTCAGGGGTAGCTGAGAAGGTGATGGAGTGGACACCTGTCCTATCTAACACGCCCCTCACCCCCACTGAAAATATGCCCGGCAGGGGCACATAAAATGCAGCCCATTCAGTAAGTAAGAGCAGCTAGCATGAATTTGCAAAAGACCATGTCGTGTCTAACAAACTTGATAGTTCTTTAAGGAATAAAGAAAATGCAGTGGAATATCATGCACATGGATTTTCAAAAGGTGTTTGATGAGGTTCTACATGGAAAATTTGTTTAGAAAATCAGGCACATGGTATTAAAAGGGAATATGGCTGCATAAATAAGAAGTTGGTTAAATAATAGAAAACAGGTTAATGGATTTTTTGGGGTTGTGGGTGTAAACAATGGTGCCAGTCCAGGGGTAAGTTTTGGGATAACTTTTCATGGGCTTGGTACAAGGGCCATTTAATCAAAATCTGCATATGACACAAAATTATTTACTGTCAAAACAACTACATGATAGCAACCTCTGGAGGACATAATGGCCCAAATCGTATTTCTGACACTGATCAGACAGGAAACTACCTGCTCATCTGGATAAGATTTTTTGAGCCAAACTTCCAACTCAGGATTCAGAAGAGCTCCCTCAGTGCAGGAATCCATAGAGAGAGCAGTGAAGAGAATCAGTGCAGAAGCCACCACCCTTTTATACGGCACTAAGTGCCATATTCTGGAATGTTTAAAGGTCCCAAAGCTTTTCAGTGTGTTGGTGAATGAGTGTATAAGTGAATGGCTAAGTGGATAAGGTGGTACGGTGGCCGGCAGGTAGGGTGGGAGGGAGAAAGGTGGGTAGGACTTTAGTGTGACAAGTTCGGTAAGGTGGCAGTTGGGCAGGATGGCAAGTGGGTGAGATGGTAGGGAGGCAAGTGGATATGGCTTTAGGGTGGCAGGTGGGTCAGGTAGCAGGCAGGTCGGATGGTCAAGTGGCAGGTCAGTAGGGTGGCAGGTGGGTGAGTGGGTAGGTGTGTAGTCAGGTCTGGTCAGGATCGGGTGGTAGTTGAGTGACTTGGGGGTTGTATCGTTACCCAGAAGCTGGTCTAGGATTTTTTGGTCCAACATTCCCTGGGTAACTATCCAGGAAAGTAAATTGGAGTTGTCCGAAGTCTCTGACTCTAACTCAGACTGGGAGACTTTTTCAGTGTCCCCCAGGGAGAAGAAGAATTCCCTATCGGAAATTCAAACTTCCCAGGCAATTCCCACAGATTCAGTGCATTGGGTTGCATCTTAGGTCATACGTACGGTCTCTTGGCCGGTTTGACATCAGATGAAATTGATGTGTAAACATGTGCTTCATTCTTCCTCCCAAAATGTAAGAACCTATGTGCTAAATAGTTTTAAAAGTAAAACAGACAGACCTAGAAGTTCAGATACACAAATCTTTAAATAGGGAACAAGTTGAAGCTGTAAACAAAAAGCATAAGGGGCCATGGTTTACAAATAAGGGCATAAAGTCTAAAAGCAGAGACAATGCTAAGCCAGTACAAATCTCATTATCCAGTTGAGACTAGAATAATGTGTACAGACCTCTGCGAACCTGCAACTCCAGGTTATCTGCTTAGTTATTTAACTGTGTTTAATAACAGCAGGCTGCACCAAAGGAAGTACTCAAGTAACCTGTTGCACTATTTTTGAAATTTAACTAACATTAGAAATGAGTTAAACATCCATCTTTTGCAATATTAGAAAAGTTCCCAGGGGTTACAGGCCATCTTGCAATATATACAATAGAGTTTGTCTTCTCCTAATTTGCAATATCACAGACCTACTTCACATCTAAAACCATGCCTTATGTAAAAATAATTCACAAAAGGTAAAAAATTTACCTGCTTTTGATTCGTTGCTCACTTCCCGCCACAGACTCGGTATCTGATCGAGGGCGTGGACATTTTACTTTGCGTTCGGTGTCCCCTTCCAGAAGATTTGAAGAACGAAACAACTGGTGGATAAAGTTGGGCGTACTTCTTCGTTTTGACTCCGAGACTTGGCTAAGATCATAGTAGGATTTGCTGAGGATGGAAGGACGTTGGTCCCACAGAGTACTAGATATCTTGTCTTTTGAGATGCTGTACAGGGGCTGATTCAGTGCTGCCTCCGACCTGGACATGCGTTTCAGAAGTTCAGAACGCATTAACTGTGACTGATCTGTTATTTTGCTGTGCGCACTGGTGGCAAGACTGATACTACTATTCACCCTGCCCATGGTGAATAAACCTGCAGAGTCTCCATTGTAGCTCAGGTTGCTGACAGATAAACTTTCTAAAGGGACGGGGGTGTGGGGAAAGAAAGAAATAATTCAGTAAGCACACTGTTATATTCCCTTTCCAAGCTCCTCTTGGCATACACCTCCCTTTAAAACTTCATTAGCTCCACACTATCACTCAGGGAAATGAGCGAAAGAGACAAACAGTGATGATGCTTCCATTTTTTTTTTACTTGCAATAAAAAGGGCTTAGGCTCCCATGTTGAGATTGGGAATTCAACATGAGGAACTGCAGACACAAACACAGGCAACCCTATTTCTCATTAGTCCGATGGACTGAATCTTCGAACATCCTGTGCCATCACAACTATTATATTTTGCAGTATTACACTCAACGTGCTGCTAATATCTGGATAAAAATAAACGCTTCTCAATTAGTTTTGTAATTTGAGGTCTCAATGGCTATCTTTAGCAGCTTCACTGGTAACCTACAAAGATTTCACTATGACTTACTAAAATCATGAGTAGCTATGCAGCCATCACAACTAAGCCATTACTGAGCCATAAAACAGAAACATAAAGTCATAACTTTAATACCACAGCCCCATACATCTCATTTCCAAAAGCTAAAACAACTCAACACAATAATTTAATGTTCGCCTCAATCCACTCATTTTACTATTCCAATACAAAGCACTGGAAAATTAAAGCAAGGTTTCTCATTCAGGTTATTTTATCTGATTGATTTTTTCACATTATGGTCTTTCCCACCACTGTGGTTTTGCAGATTTTAAAATTGGTAACATGTATAAATTATGGAATTAATGGCGTCTGGATTATAGTCATCAATGGTATGTTATCAGGGACAATCTCATTCATAATGGAACTGATAAATGGCAAGATAATAAGGAGGAAAAAGAAATTACTTGAATCTCCATTTTAACATTTCCCACCCACCACCCTCCCCCACCGGCCAATCATTTGACTGCAAATATTAGAAAATTTACTTATTTCCACAGGATTAGGCTCTCCAAAATACACAGGAATAACAAGGTTACATTCATACCAATTTCCTGCAAGTCCTGATTGTTCTTTCGTGCCCTCATCTGCAGCTGGAATTTGTGCTGGGATGAAGCCAGGTGCAGAAGATACTGACAGGTCTTGCTGCTATCTGTCTGAAACAGATGCTTTATGCCATCTGAAGTGTTCTGCAATGTAATCTTCTTTTTCTGCATCAATCATGAAGATAATATAGAGTTTGGAATAAACACAAGTGATGCCTTGGAGTGACCAGAAACTGATAGAACATATCAGTACAATGCAAAGCTTATTCATGTTCCAAGTGTTTATTATTTACCCAATACGAAATGCTTGCAGGTTTATCATCAAGTTTACAAAGTCTCATTTATTTATAAATAAACACTTAATCTAAATGTATAACTTAAACCAGATGATTTGACAATTACAACTTCCCGCACTCCCCTCCAACCCAAAAGGGAATTCTTGCTTCTAAATTAATGCAGATTTTTTAAAAAGTTGCTTTCAAATTATTGGGACACAATTGGAAAAGAAAATGTGATCATGGTAGATAAGGGAAATTAATGGGTAACTCACTCATCACTTCTTAGTTGAAGAAAGAATAAGAACAACATTACGGAAGCAAAATTCAGAAGATCCTGACTGGATTGTGATGTCAGATAAACGGAGCGAACTAGGTGATAAATTCGTTTACAACATTGTTCTTGAAATGGAAATCTTCACTCTTCCTTTTCTTCACCTGACATTTGTGTGGCCAAATGAAATATGCTTCAAAAATACCCTCCACTACATCAAATGGGAGAAACTAAAAGACAATTTCTTCTCCAGATAATAACCCTAGTTAAAACCCTAGCACTAGATAAAATGTCTCAACATTTCAATATCCTTTATTTTTTTCAGTTGTTATTTGTTGAATTTTATGAGAATATAACTACTTTCTGCAATTTAAAAAATTTGTAAAAATATCCTTGAAGTATTTTTCTTACATATTCCTGCCCAACAGATTTCAAACTTTAAGAAACTTTTAGCATGTAATTTGAAGCTTAATTTTCCAAACAAATCAAGAAAACACTCTAGCAAGATTTCAATGATTGGAGCATTAAAACCAGCCTCGGCTACTGTAAATAATGATGGATCAGAGCTGAAACACACTTACACTGAAAGCGATTTTTTTGGTATCTCTCCATGGAAATCGAAGGACTACAGTTCTGACTCCATTTTGAATCTCATAAACAATTACACCTCTGGAACAAATGCCCAGATTTATTCCAGTTAGAGATTTCTTTTCTGGCAGAACCCGATAGAACAGCACTCCGTACTCAGGCAGCTTTTGACATACCTGAAAGCCAAGTTAAATGAAAAAGTAACAGATAAATATACACACATAAAAAACACAAGGAAAACATCTTGCCATTTTGACAGCACTGCAGTGTAATAAATACTGAATACAGCATGGTGGAAGTATATTTTTCTTTATGAAAGAAGCCAGATTCATACAATTAAACTTCAGGCTTCAATGTATAAGACATTGGTGAGGCCAACTTTGGAGTATTGTGTGCAGTTCTGGTTGCCTAACTACAGGAAGGATATCAGTAAGATTGAGAGAGTGCAGAGAAGATTTACTAGGGTGTTGCTGGGTCTTAAGGAGTTGAGTTACAGGGAAAGATTAAACAGGTTAGGACTTTATTCCTTGGAGCGTAGAAGAATGAGGGGAGATATGATAGAAGTTTACAAAATTATGAGGGGTATAGACAGAGTAAATGCGAGTAGGCTCTTTCCACTTAGATTAGGAGAAATAAACACGAGAGGACATGGCTTTAGGGTGAAAGGGGAAAGGTTTAGGGGGAACATCTTCACTCAGAGTGGTGAGAGTGTGGAACGAGCTACCATCTGACGTGGTAAATGCAGGCTCACTCTTAAGTTTTAAGAATAAATTAGATAGATACATGGATGGGAGAGGTCTGGAGGGTTATGGATTAGGTGCAGGTCAATGGGACTAGCAGAATAATATTTCGGCACAGACTAGAAGGGCCGAATGGCCTGTTTTCTGTGCTGTAGTGTTCTATGGTTCTGTAAAGCAGAATTAAGTCTTTAGCAGCTTGCAGTCTGCAGTGTCAGAGCACATGGATATAAAACTTTACCACAATGATTTCTGGGTAACTATTGCCATCTCCATTGAATGTTCAGGGTTGTACAGATGGCTATCACAATGTTCACTCACATACTGAGAAGCAAATGCTAGGCAGCATGCTAGCCAACATGTCCTTTCTTTGCGTGTACATGTTTGTGCCACTGCTGTGATTGCAATCCTAAACAGTAATTGACATTACAATGAAAAAAGTGAACACTCAATGGTGTATACAGATGTCTGTGGACCTGCATCTTTAGGATATCTAATTACTCACAAGAACACAAGGAATAGGAACATCAGTAGACCATAGGGTCCGTCGAGCCTGCTCTACCATTCCATAGAATCATGGCTGATCTTGGGCTTCAACGCCACTTTCCTGCCTGCTCCCCACATCCCTTGATGCCCTGAGACCCCAAAATTCTATCGCAGCGTTAAATGCTTCAACGATGAAGCATCCATAACATATGAGGAGTCGTGAATGGTACTGAACATTGGACAATCATCAGTGAACAACTCCACTTCTGACCTTATGATGGAAGGAAGGTCATTGATGAAGCAACTGAAGGTGGTGAAACTTCTTCTCAGAAGATTGTGAATCTTTGGAACTCTCTTCCACAGAGCGTGGTAGAGGCAGGGCCAATGAATATTTTTAAGGCAGAGGTAGATAGATTCTTATTAACAAGGAAATCAAAGGTTACCAGGGGTGGGCAGGAATGAGGAGCTGAGGCCACAATCAGATCAGCCATGATCTTATTGAATGGCAGAGCAGACTTGTGGAGCTAAATGGCCCGCCCACTCCTGCTCCTAATTCATATGTTTTGTATCCCCATTAAGATGAATTACCTTTAGAAACTCAAGTTCAGATTCTGCTTCTGTGGCCCCACAATATGTGATGTGCAGTTTGGGCAGCTCCTCCTTCATGTAAGACTCCTCCAAAGATTCCATCACTCCAATTGGCAAATAATGCTCAAGCCTGAAATAACTCATCCCATGAAACTAATAACAGAAGTAAAACACAGTAAATATTTTTCCAAAGGTACCCTATTGATTTAGTATGGTTTATTTTTGGAGGCAAGACATGGGTACATTTTGTCACACAACTTAAGTAGAAGTCTTACACTCAGGACAAATGCAAGAATGCCAAATTTCTAATGATCAGAACAATTTGTACTACAGGAGAAAAGGGTGGTGATTCATTGGCAAGTTGACTCTAATTGGCCAAGACATTGCCATGGAGAAAGCAACAGGGAACTATAGGCTCTACAAGCTCCCAGGTAATTCAAAAAAGGAGCAATTTCTTTTGTTTGCAGAGGTTGGGTCTCTTCGTACGAATGTATGTCACTTCCAGCAAGTATAAATGAGTCATGATATGAGCTCGGCTGATTATCTTAAATTGGTTTAGTGTAGCTATTAACATACTCAGGATTATTCAGAAAGTACCATCCAATTGTGAAATCACATCCAACTGTAGACATTTTATTTTGGGTTTTGCAAGTGCTGGCTGGTTGGGTATAGCCCGTACTCTGCTCATTACAACCAGAGTCAACTTGCCAACCAGTCAGAACCCTTTTCTCTTATAGTATAAATTGTTGTGATTGCTTGAAACTTGACATTCTTGTGTTTGTCCTGATGAGTGCAAGACAAAAAAGCTTTGGCAACATGGCTCTCTTTTCAGCAATATTCAGGTTCTGTACTGCCAAATGACTAAAGTAAAAGTCATGAAACTTTTCTGCTAATACTCCACACTTTCAGCAACTCTATGTCCTAAACTACAAAAAGATAGGGTTATTATTGCAGAAATCATTTTTATTGGTATATAGCAACAGAAATAACACGAGAGTTAATCAGCAAATAAAGAAGAATACAGAAATCTGCTGAGATAAACAGAAACTCAGTGACTCTAATTTCTTTTGGGTCTAGGGTCCAGTATGAAGTAAACACATACTTACAGATCATAAAATCTTCTGTTCCTTTTGTATCAGTACCTCTCCTGGCTTCCACAATTAACTAGTGTTCCAGCCAGTGCCTCCTCCAGATTAGTTTCCCTCAGACAGCTGGGTGCCCTTCTTTGCACAATTGTCCTTATATCTCTCTGAATTGATCTTTTTATACCAATTCCAGTCCTGCCTATGATCTTTGTACAGAGGCTTCTTTCAGGCAGTTTCATTATTTCACACAGTCTCCAAACTGAAATACCACAAACGCTCAGGCCATGCTGAGGTCAAATATTATGCCTAGTTGGGAAACCTTTTTAACTGATAAATAACTGACATTACCTCTCAAGTTGAGCAGTATACTTTCAAATCACAATTCTTTGGAAAACTGACTAAAAACTGACCCAATGGCATAAATAAAAAAAAAATGAATTGCTGCAAAATGAGCTTGTATGATAATATTTTTTTAAAAAAAATAATTGTTCATGGGATGTGGATGTTGTTTGCAAGGCCAGAATTTATTACCCTTGAAAAGGTGATGACAAGCCTCCTTCTTGAATCACTACAATCTATGTGGTGAAGGTACACCTACAGTGCTGTGGGGGAGGGAGTTCCAGGTGGTGAATTGGGGTGCCAATCAAGCAGGCTGCTTTGTCCTGCATGGTGTTGAGCTTTTGTTGGAGCTGCACTTATCCAGGCAGGTGAGAGTATTCCATTACACTTCTGACTTGTGCCTTGCAGATGGTGGACAGGCTTTAGGGAATCAGGGCATGAGTTACTCACCACAAAATTCCCAGTCTCTGATCTGCTCTTGCATCCATAGCATTTATATGGCTGGTCCAGTTCATTTTCTGGTCAATGGTAACCCCAAGGATATTAATGGTGGGCAAATCAGTGATGGCAATACTGTTGAATGTCAGTGGGAGATGATTAGACTCTCTTGTTTATAATCATTGCCTGGCACGTGTGGCCCACATGTTACTTGCCACTTAGCAGTCCAAGTCTGAATGTTGCCCAGATCTTGTTGCGTGCGAGCACGGCCTACTTCAGTATCTCAGGAGTTGCAAATAGAACTGAACATTGTGCAATTATCAACAAACATCCTCACTTCTGACCTTATGATGGAGGGAAGGTCAGTGATGAAGCCATTGAAGATGGTAGGGATGAGGGCCCTTCCCTGAAGAACTGCTGCTACGATATGCTGGGGCTGGGTTCATTGGCCCCCAATAATTACAACCATCTTTTGTGTGTTAGACATGACTCTAGCCAGCAGACAGCTTCCCCTATACCTGCTGACTTCAATTTTACTGGGATTCCTGGTACCACAACAGTCAATTGCCTTTTGATTTTCAGAACAGTAACTCTCATTTCACCTCTGGAATTCAACACTTATGTCCATGTTTGGATCAAGGCTGTAATTGAAGTCTGGAGCAGACTGGTCCTGACAGAACCCAATCTGAGCATCGCTAAGAAGGCTGTTGCTGAGCAAGTACCACTTGTAGGCACTGCTGACGTCACCTTCGATCACTTTACTGATGACAGAGTAGAATGATGGGGTGGTAATTGTCTGGATGGGATCTATCCTGCTTTTTGTGTTTAGGACATGCCTGGGCAATTTTCCACATAATCAGGTAGAAATGCCAAGTGCTGTAGCTGTACTGGAACAGCTTGGCTAGGGATGTAGCTAGTTCCAGAGTGCAGGTTTTCACTGCTACAACTGGAATGATGTCAGGGCCCATAGCCTTTGCTGTATCTAGTGCACTCAGCCATTTCTAAGTGGGGTGAACCAAATTAGCTGAAGATTTTTTCTCTGATGTTGGGGCCTTCAGGATGAGGATCATTCACTCAGCATTTCTGGCTGAAGGTGGTTGCTAATGCTGTAATCTTTTGTCTTTTGCACTGATGAGCTGGTTCCAACATCATTGAGAATGGGGCTGTTTATGGAACATCCTCCTCGCATTAATTGCTTCATTGTCCACCATTCATGACTGTGGCAGGACTGCAGAACTTTGATCTGATCTGTTGGTTATCGGATTGCTCAGCTATCAACTGCAAGCTGCTTTCGCTGTTTAACATGCATGTAGTCCTGTGTTGTAGCTTCACCAGGTTGCCATCTCATTTTTAGGTCTGCCTGGTGCTGCTTCTGGAATGCCCTACTACACTCCTCTTTGCATCAAGGTTGTTCCCCTGGCTTGATGATAAGGGCATAGTGAGGGATTTGCCAGGCCATGTAGTTACAGATTGTGATGGAGTTCAATTCCACAGCTGCTGATGGTCCACAGCATCTCATGGATGCCCAGTTTTGAATTGCTCTATTTGTTCTGAATCTATCCGATTGAACACAGGGGCCAGGAATTTTAGGGAGGCAGGGTTTCCTTCTCGCCACCCGAAGAGTCGGTGGGGAACACACCCCTGCCAACACTGTCTGCCCCGCAGCAATTTCACACTCCAACGAGCGTTAATTAGCTGGAGGTGGGACTGCCGCCCCTCACTCGGAAGCCCCGCCTTGGGGAACTGAGCCGACAAAGCCCAAGCCCTCAAGTTCCAGGAAGAGATAAGTTTTGGGGGTCTCAGGGCGGGAGGGTAGGTAAGGCGGGCTGGGGGGCGGGGTGTGATGGTGGACAGTGGACAATTGGGGTGTCGGGGGAGAGACCGTGATTGGCGGGGGGGGTTAGGGTGAGAAGGTCCTGCGGTTACCAGACCTTAAGGCCCCTTCACTTAAGTTAAAAGGTGGCTGCTGATAGAGACATTCCCCCCGCCCCCTTCCCACCCCAAGGCTTCAACCCGATTATTTTCAGGCTTCCCCCATACCCAGGGTCTCCTCCCGCCAGCCTGAAAATTGAGTTTGGGTGGCAAACGGCCCTTAAATGGTCAATAATTCTTTATTTAAGGGCCTCAATTAGGGCAAGAGCAAAAATTGCAGAGAGGTCAGGGCGGGCAGGGACCCAGCGGGAAGCCCATCCGAGGAATTTTATGCTCATCTTCCACCTACAAACCCGGCGGCAGGGAAGCGCAAAATTCAAGCCAGGATTACGTAGGATACACAGCACAAAAACAGACTATTCAGCCCAGCCTGTTCATGCTGACATTTATGCTCCATTGAACCACCTCCCATATTTTCTCATCTAAATCTACCGTCATAATGTCTATTCCCTTCTCCCTCATGTGCTTGCCTAGCTTTCCCTTAAATGTATCAAACTATTCTCTTCCACCACTCCTTGTGATATCGGGTCCCATATTCTTACTGCTACAACTGCTACTGGGTAAAGAATTATACAATGCTAGTGCCACGCAACACAATGGAGGGTGTCCTCAGTATAAAGACTGAACTTTGTCTCCACAAGGGCTGTGCAGAGGTCACTCCTACCAATACTGCCATGAATAGAAGCATCTGCAACAGATATAGTGAGGACAAAGTCAAGAAGGATTTTCCCTTACCAACTGCTGCAGGCCCACTCTGGCAGATACCTCCTTCAGGGCTCAGCCAGCTGGATCAGTAGTGATGCTACAGAGCCACCCTGAGTGATGGCTATTGAAGTCCTTGACCTAGAGAACATTCTGTACCCTTGCTACCCTCAATGCTTCTTCGAAGTGATGTTCAAAATGGAGGAATACTGATTCACCTGCTGAGGGAGAGCAGTAGGTGGTAGTCAGAATTTCCATGCCCGTGCTGATGCCCTGAGACTTCATGGAGCCCAGAGTCATTCTTTAGTGCTCCCTGATCCACTTCCTCCTAACTGTATACCACTGTGCCATCTCTGGTGGCTCTGACCAGCTGATGGGACAAGACATACCAAGAGATGGTGATGGAGGAGTCTAGGACATTGGCTGTAAAGTAGGATTGATGAGTATGACTACGTCAAGCTGTTGTTTGACTGATCTGTGGAACAGCTTGCACCATTTTGGCGCAAATTCCCAGGTATTAGTGAGGAATTTTGCAGAATCAACTGGGCAGGTTGTGCTACATCCATGCACTCTAAATCCATTTTAGACAGCCTTGCATTTTCCTCCAATCTGATTCCTCCCATTCCCAAACTATTCTTGACCCTAGTGGTATTTTTCTCCCTCAGTCCTCTGTGCACCTTGTTTCTCCTCTCTAACATTTCATCCTGGTACCCATCTCCCTGCCAAATTAGTTTAAGTTATCCCACAGCACAAGCTAACCTGCCCATGAGGACATTGGTCCCAGCTCTATTGAATGGGTGGGTTGTCTTATGAGGAAAGGTTGGACAGACTAGGCTTGTATCCACTAGAGTTTAGAAGCATAAGAGATGACTTGATTGAAACATATAAATTCCTGAGGGGGTACTTAACAGGGTTTTTTTTTATTCATTGGATGTGGGCATCACTGGCCAACATTTATTGTCCATCTCTAATTGCCCTTGTTCAAAGGGCAAAGAGTCAACCACATTGCTGTGGGTCTGGAGTCTCATGTAGGCCAGACCAGGTAAAGACGGCAGATTTCCAGATGGCAGATTAGTGAACCAGATGGGTTTTTACAAAATCGACAATGGTTTCATGGTCATCATTAGACTTTTAATTTCAGAATTTTTTTTTATTGACTTCAAATTCCACCATCTGACCTGGGTTTCTGGATTACTAGTCCAGTGATAATACCACTACACCATCGCCTCCCCGGGTGGATGTGGAAAGGATGTTTCTTCTTGTGGGAGAACCTAGAACTAGGAGTCATTGTTTAAAAATGGGGTCATCCATTTAATACAGAGATGAGAAAAAACTTTTTCTCTGAGGATTAAGAGACTTTGGAATTCTCTTCCTCAAAATGTGGTTCAGACAGAGTCTTTGAATATCTTTAAGACAGAGGTAGATGGATTCTCAATAAGTAAGTAAAGGTTATTGCGGAGTAGGCAGGAATGTGAAGTTGAGGTTAAAATTAGGTCAGCCATGATCTTATTGAATGGCAAAATTGGCTCGAGGGGCCAAGTGGCCTACTCCTGCTCCTCATTTGTATGCTCATAAGTACAACCTGCCCATTTTGAGCATGCTCCTCCTGCCCCACAACTGGCCTTAATGCCCAGGAATTTGAAGTTCTCCCTCCTACACCATTTCTCCAAACACACGTCAAATGGTCTTATCCTATTATTCCTAAACTCACTAGCATGGGACTGGGAGTAATTCAGAGATTTTCCACTTTGAGGCCCCGCTCTTCAATTTCCTCCCAAACTCCTGAAACTCATGACTGCAGGACTTCAAACCTTTTCCATCCTATGTCATTGGTTTCCAAATGGACCACGACTTCTGGCTTTCTCATTCCCCCAACCCCTCTCAAATTCCCCAGAATGTTCTGGACCCTCTCCATGATCTCCTTTAGCTATACTTACAGCAATCTGCTCTTAATTCCAATAGCACAATGGATATATTTTTACACCATACCTCAAATAGTTAACACAATTTGTGTCCAACTGTTAACTTCGAAGAAATTTAACTAAAATTACTTCAAATGGTACAGTTTAAATTTTATAGAATAAAACCGACAGTTTAAAAGAAATTTAAAACCCAAGAACTTGAAGATTTTGGGTACATCTTTAAAGGTTTTTAAAAAACATTTTTAGGCTATGCACTAGATGTTGGACATTATTGGATCACAAGGAGTGCAAGACTCAATTCAGAGGCAACAATATTGCAAATGTTAAAACAATCATCAAATGCAAATAATGAATTAAATCTGTAGGATACATTGTACCATTTATTCAAGATCTACAATTTTTATGTCACTTTAAAATAATTTAACTGTCATGTTATTGTTGGTTTTTCCTGCAAAATTAAGTTGATTTTTTTTCTCTATTCAAGTAATCTATAATATTGGTCAGTATTTTGCTAGGTTAATAATGCTGGGACTGTCAGTGCTCACCACTATTACTGGGTAAAACTGATGGCAAATTCTGGCGTCCACACATGCAGTTAAACTTCTATTATTTATTAATTGTGCTTCTATTTTTCATAATGTTAAACATAGAAAAAAGCAAACTGCTGTCAGAGGTAACCTGCTCCTCTGCAGAGTATGCTGTTGCAGTGTTTGCAGATGGAATCTGCACAGAAATTGCTGTTGAGGGGTGAACTTGAACTAATTATCAACTGTTATTACAGTAAAGACTGATGAAAACCTTAAGCTTTATTCAATCAGGTATAACTGTGTTCTTAATGACATAGTAAGTCATGATTACTGCTGAGCAACTTCTCTGGCCCTGAAAAATTAATTTTACAATCATGGTATTGCATTCCGTCAGAAGAAAATTAATCTTACAGATTTTAACAAACATGTTTTTCAAATTAAGGTACTCCTTTAACCCCTGGGCATGTCCCAATTTTTATTTTGACATATTCCTTTTTTCACTTCCTGCTTTGCCACCTGTGAGGATTCTTCAATTGATTAGTTAATCAGCCTGGTTTCTGCTCGTGTTGTTCACAGATGGCAAACTATTGTTTGAAAAGTCTAAACTTTTGAGTCTGTTAAAATTTTGCAGGCAGATTTACAGGTGAATGCCAAGTACCATTCCTTCATTGCTGACTGCAAAATCTGATCCATTACAATGTTTGTTCTTTCCAATTTTTATGCAACATATATATGTAATGGGCAATTTTCACCCAACTCATCTAGTGGGAAACTGGTGGGATCGGCTGCAATGCTGGTTTTACTCTCAATTGAAATCCATGGATAGTAATAGTGGGCAGGCTGAAAATCCAGCGTTTCACCTGATCTGGTCAGTTTCCCACCAGGCATGCTCAGTTAAAATTGTCCCTGTAAAATCAAAAATGCCAGAAATTGGGAGAAAGGGCAGCTAGAGCAAAGAACAAAATATTATATGGTTTCGAATGTGCTTGTAACTTATTCAGAGCACTATTAGTGAGCTGTAGGTAGATGCAGACCTCTGGCTGGTAGTCCCCAAATTCAGCTTGAAGAGCTAATGAAGCAAGCAGCAAGGCTGTTTCATCATTGCAGTGCAACCTCTCTTCCAATATATCCCTCCGCAACTGCAAATAGTACTGATGCCTGGTCAGCGTATGCCTTCATTAAAAATGAAGAGAAGTGCAAATAAGTGATAAATCATCTTGAAACAAGAAACAATAATTGATTCCTCCCATTTCGTATAAGAAACTAATTTGGACTGTCTTAATTTCAATTTCTAACAGTGCACAAAGCTGCTATAATTTTGAATAAAGTAGCACATAATTGTAAATAAGAATGCATGCCATATATATATATATATATATATTAGAACACCACCCTTTCATTTCAGTCAGACTCCACCTCAGACATATGGAATGAAAGTCTTCCATTTCTGCTGAATAAAAGGGTCCTAACTGAAATTTATTTCGTCATTCTTAACCCATATTCTAATGAATTATATTTCATAGAGCGAAGCAACTCAAAATTCAGCACTAAATTAGTAATCTCTGCTGGGAGACCACAAGGAATGATGGCTAGATCTATTGAAAAAAATTAATCTATGCTTTCCTTAAGGAAAATTTTAATCTGCACCCAAACCTGCTACATCTAATCCGAAAATGCATAAGGTGGAATGGTGTTTAATTCTCCCGCACTATACTTTGATGAGGACAAACATTCGGCAAATTAATTAAAAAAAACTTTTACTGATACCAAATAGGTTTTACTTTGGGGGTGGGTTGGGTGAGGAAGAGAGAGTAGGGTTGGACTGCTCTTATAATTGTGGATTAAGTTACGGTGTCACCAAATAAACCCCTGCAGCTTCAGTTATTTAGAAGATTGCATGACCTACAACTCTCTTAGTATTCCAATGATTTAAGTGAACAGCAGGGGGTGCAAGGAACTGAGTTTCAGTAACAGAATGTGACATGGAAAAGCTGTAAATGTGGCCTCCTAATTTGGGAATGGGGAAACAAAGAAGTTACCTTGTGCTTATTGAAGTTCCTTCATCTTAGAAGGTGCATTATTTTTAAAATGACATTAATTCAGATCACTACATCAACAAATACATTGTGAATTGGGAAAGAAGCTATTAGTAGTAAATCAAGTAAAAATATCAGCTCCTAATGAACAAAAACAGTGGTGATGTATAACTATGATAAAATATTATGCATTTTAATGTCAAAATGCAAGGTTTTATATTTTCTTCCCAAAATGAAGGATTAATAGTTACACTTCATATGCTGGACTTAAATTGGGGTGGAGGGGGAGGATGAGGAAATGATTCTAAACCTGACCACTTTTTTCAACTGACAAAATATGGAATGATGCAGCAAACGAGGCCATCAGACTCACCGTGCCTGCATTGGCTCTTTGAATAAGATTTCCAATTAGTCCAATTGCTCGTTCTTTCCCCATAACCTTCCAAATCGTTCCCCCTTCAAGTATTTATTCAATTCCCTTATAAAGGTTATTCTTGAATCTGCTTCCATCAGTGTTCATGCAGCACTTTCCAGATTTTAACAATATGCTGCGTAATTTCCTTTCCTCATGTCGCCTATGGTTCATTTGCCAATTGCTTTAAATCTGTGTCTTCTGCTTACCAAACCGTTTGCCATCAGAAATAGTTTCTCATTTACTTTATATTATGAATCATCTTTAATTTAGTTAATCTAGGCAGTTTCTTTATCTTATAGACTAGAATTTTCATGGACACAGAAGAGTACTTACTGGATTAAGCCAACATCTTCTACAAAAAATTTTATTCGGAGAAAAAGGATGAAATTTACTGTAATTCTGTTCTTTTTCTTAGCCTCTTTCCATCCCTCTGGAGCCACTTTGGACAATTTACAGTCAGGAGCAACAAAAAAAAATTCATTTTCTACAAAACAAAACATTTTTGATGTCAAGTTTACATGTTTATAAATAGTTTTATATATTTTTATATAACACACTTGATATGTTTGTAATTATTTTTAAAAACAATTATACATTTATATTGCAACTTGAATGTGGATAAGGCACTTCACAGAGGTATAATTAGCTGTAAACGGATTATAATACAAAGGGCAAAACATTAGAAGGGTTGGCCAAAAGTTTGATCAAACAGGTGAGTTTTCAGGAGGGCCTTAAAGGAGGAGATTGAGGTGGACAGGGGGAGGAGTTTAGGAAGGGAATTCTAGAGCATGGAGCCCAGACGACTGAGGCCATGGCCAGCAACAGTGATGCAAAGGAGAGATGGGGATAGGTGGTGCATAAAAGGCCAGAATTAGAGGAACAGAAGGCTCACAGAGCAATGGAGTTGCATGGCTGGAGAAGGCTACAGAAAGAGGGGCAAGGCCATAAGGTGAAAATTTTACATCTGAGGTGCTGGGGTCTGTGAGTTAACATGGGTCAACAAGGACAGGAGTGAAATGAGTGGAAATTGTTGCAGGATAGGATGTGAGCAGCAAAAATTTTGATGTGCTGAAATTTATGGAGGATGGCGGATAGGAGGCTGGCCAGGAGAGCATTAGAACAGTCAAGTCTGGAGATAACAAAGGCATGGTTGAGAGTTACAGCAGAATATGGGCAGAGGTGAGACTAGAGACCAATGATTTACATGAAGTCGGCAATCTTTGTGATAGAGAGTACCAGGGGTTGGCAGACCAGCAAGTTTTGAAACAGTCTAGTTCAGCCCGAGACAATTACCAAGGAGGGGAATGGAATTTGTGCTGACAGCACAGACTATGGCTCCGGTCTTCCAAATGGAGGAAATTGCAAGATGGTCAGCATACATCTGAAAGCTGACCTCAAGTCAGCAGATGGTGTCACTAAAGAGCAGTATTTAGATGGAGAAGGGACCACGTCCAGCTCCATGGAATGGGAAGATGAAGGATAGTAAGAGAAGACATTGCTGCAGATGTTTTAACTACAATTAAATAAGAAAGAGTGGAATAAAGCAAGGAAAATCTCAAACAGCTGGACAAAGGAGGAAAGGCATTGGAGGAGGACCACAGAGCTTGAGCAGGAATAACACACCAAAACCACAGGAGATGTAATTTGTGACTGTGGTTAAGGCTGCTTCAGTGCTGTGGCAGGGATGGAATCATAACTGGAAAGATTCAAAGATTTCAGAAATTATCCTTTGCCCCTCCCCCAGGATGCTAACCTATAATAATTCCATATTTTTACAAGTAAAAAGCAACTATGTTTTGATGCAATCATAGACATTTAAGTTTACAGCACAACCTAAAGAAACCTTAAATCTTTGCCTTGTGTTTGAAGATGTGTTACAAAATGCTCTACAGTCCTAAAAGACCTATGAGCAGAAGTGGAGTGACTATGTGGGACATTGAGAGATTTCCCAGAGCATCAGTAAATTATTCCTGAGTTGTGGCATTAGTGGCCTCTTCCCTCCCCACCTTCCCATTTTCCTTAAGAATCTTCCGCAACCATTTGAGGGTTTGTTCCTCACCACCCAACTCCAAGAAAGGCAACAGAAAAATCCAATGTAAGCCCTACACTAAAATTAGTTAAGAATATTCTAATTACAAGGGAGGGAAAAGTTTAATGACATGAACCCTGGGTAAGATTTTAACTATGAAGAAAATGACTGATCCCAATCAGAGTCAGCTCTTTGAGAGATACAAGAACCAGCTCTTGGTTTCTTTCAAGAACTTTTAATAACCTCACAAACCTGATTGGTGCCTGTAACAAGTCATGTTTTCTACCAATGTATTTTTTATTAACTCATTGACACCACATAGGTGAGCCCCTACTCACTTTGATCTTGAAGCTTAACCGTAAACACTTAGTACATGGGATATAAAATGCTGCTGGCACCAAAATGTTTCCTTTTGTTGTGAACTTGCTGTTCGAGAAAAACAAGAATTTCACTACCTGTCGCGTCATTTTAGAAATCAGCCACGCTGGCAATTTTTGCAACCAGCTATTAAACAAGCTTTCTCAAAACAGAATTAGTTACAGAAGGCGGCAATGTGAAGCACTGGAAAGTCCAATACAGTATTAAAAGTCTGGAACCAATGTACGAGTTAATCAAACAAACCATTCAGGCAACCCTTTGAATTATTCATAAAGAAGTTGAGATTAACTACTTTACAAAGAGAAATAAGCCATCCTTTTTTCTCAGCAAAAAAACAGAATACACTCTTTGTACAAATTACTGTTAAGTATGAGCTTACAGAGTTTAATTCATTTGCAGCAATATAAACCATACAGAATCATAGTTGCCAGTCTTGTAATATTCATATCCATGGTTCCACTTTGATCTAAAAGTGGCTCCTTTTTGCTCATTTGCAGCATTGCCTGCATGAGATTATAGGGCAAATATACTATTCATGAAAGTAATCCCACAAGGTTATGAGGTATGATCTATCAAATTAAATTAATGGACAACCGAGATGAATAGTTAACAAGAAGCGTATTGTAATACAATTTTCAACAACTTTATAATCAAAATATTAACATTCCTCATTTCATAGAGGTACCATGATAGTAAACTACATCTCATCTCTGAACACAAATGCTGCTGTCAGGCAAAGCTGTAAGTTCCATTCAGAGTGCTGAGTTTAAAATTGTTATTTAAAAAGTAAGTAAAAATCGGAAAAATCAAAGACAAAATGTCAAGACATAGAGGAATAAATTTGCGAGGAAATTGCACAGAGTTACAAGAATTATACAGTATTATAATTGGGAATTTTAATTAACCTAAGAGAGGCTGGGATAGTAATAGTGTAAAAGGCAGAGAGGGGCAAGAGTTTCTGGAGTGAGTTCAGGAGCATTTTCTATATGGCTGAGATCCTTCCTGCCCCAGTGCAGTGGTGGATGCAGCAAACCAGCCTAAAGTCCATTGACTTCGGTGAAGCCAGAAGATCCCGCCAGCGGGAGGAGCCAGAAAATCCCGTCCTATCAGTATGCTTGCAGCCTAATGAGGAAGGGGGCTTTGCTGGATCTGGTTCTGGGGAATGAGATAGATCAAGTGACAGTAGGGGAATATTTAGGGGGCTGTGATCATAATACCATAAGATCTAGATTGGCTATGGAAAAGGACAGGGAACAATCTAGAATAAAAATAATTAATTAGGGCAGGGCCAACTTCAATTGGATGAGAACAGGTCTGTCCCATGTAAGCTGGAATCAAAGATTGGCAGACAAAACTGTAATGGACCAATGGGCTGCCTTTAAAAAGGAGATGCTTTAGGTACAGTCAAAGTATGTTCCCATGAAGGGGAGAGGCAGGGCAGCAAATCCAGAGCTCCCTGGACGATGGAAGCGATAGTGAGTAAGATGGAGCAGAAAAAGGGTGCATATAACAGATGTCAGGTGGATAATACAATTGAGAACCAGGAAGGCTATAGAAGATTCTGAATAGTAGTGAAAAAAATAAAAGAAACAACAAGAGAGTACGAGAAGAGGATGGCAACTAACATGAAAGGGAATCCAAAAGTCTTCTATAGGCATATAAATGGTACAAGAGTGGCAAAAGAAGGAACGGGGTTGATTAAGGGGGTATACAGATAGAAGCAGAGGGCATGACTGAGGTACTAAATGAGTACTTTGTATTTGTCTTTACCAAGGAAGAAGATGCTGTCCAAGTCAAAGTGGAAGAGGAGGTAGTTGAGACACAGGATGGGCTAAAAACTAATAAAGAGCTATTAAATAGGGTGGCTGTACTTTAAGTTGATTAACCACAAGGACCAAATGAAATGCATCCAAGGATACTGAGGGAAGTAAGGGCGGAAACTACAGAAGCACTGGCCATAATCTTTCAATCCTCCTTAGGTACAGACACTAAGGAATTGCAAATATTACAACCCTTGTTCAAAGTGTGTAAGGGTAAACCCAGCAAGTACAGGCTAGTCAGTTTAAACTCAGTAGTGGGAATGCTTTTAGAAAAGATAATTCAGGACAAAATTAACAATCATTTGAACAAATTTGGATCAAATAAGGGAATCCAGCATGGATTTGTTAAGGGCAAATCATGTTTAACTTAACTTGGTTGCGTTTTTTGATGAGGTAACTGAAAGGGAAATGACTTGGATGTGGTGTACATGGACTTCCAAAAGACATTTGATAATGTGGATAAAGTGCCATAAACAGGCTTGTCAGCAAGTTAGAGCTCATGGAATAAAAGGACAATAGCAGCATGGATACAAAATTAACGGAATGACAGGAAACAGAGAGTAGTGGTGAACAGTTGTTTTTAGACTGGAGGAGTGTATGTAGTAGGGTTCCCCAGGGGTCGGTGTTAGGAACCCTGCTTTTTTATGTATATTAATAGCCTTAATTTTGGTATAACAGGGCACAATTTCAAAATTTGTGGATGACACAATACTTGAAGTCAAAACAAAAATTACTGTAAATACTCAAGCAGGTCAGGCATCTGAGGAGTTAACATTTCAGGTCAAGATGGCCTTTCATCAGGACCATCATTATCATCAGATTCTGATGAAAGGTCAACTCAGCTTGAAAAGTTAACTCTGTTTCTCTCCACAAATGCTGCCTGATCTGTTGAGCGTTTTGCTTTTGTGACAAGACTTGAAGTACTGTGAACTGTGAGATGGATAGTGATAAATTTTAAGGGGACATAGGCTAGTGGAATGGGCGGACAAGTGGCAGATGAAATTTAATGCCAAGAAGAGTGAAATGTATAGAGTACCATTCTAAAGGAGTTACAAGAGTAGAGGGACCTAGAGGTATATGTGTCATTGAAGGTGGCAGGGAAGGTTGATGAAAGCGCTTAATAAAGCACATAGGATACTGGACTTTATAAATAGGGGCATGGGGTACAAAAGAAAGGAGGTTATAATAACCCGGTATAAAACACTCGTTCAGCCTCAATTGGAGTATTGTGCCCAGTTCTGGGCACCGCACTTTAGGAACGATCTGAAGGTATTAGAAAAGGTGCTGGATTCAGGGAATGTTTCCAGAGATGCAGAACCTCACTTACGTGGGTAGATTAGACAAGCTGAGTTTATTCTCCTTGGAGAAGAGATAATTAAAAGGAAATTTGATGGAAATGTTCAAAATCATGATGTGTCTGGACAGAGCAGACTGGGAGAAGCTGTTCCCATTGACAGTAGGATTGAGAACCAGAGGGCACCGATGTTGGGTAGTTGGCAAAGAAGCAATGGCGATATGAGGAAAAGATTTTTTATGTAGAGCATGGTTAGGATCTGGAATATGCTGCATGAGAGTGTGGTGAAGGTTTACAAAAAGGGAATTGGATAATTACCTGAAGAAAAAAAATTGCAGGATTACAGGGGAAAGGCAGAGCAGGACTAGGCAAACTATTCCTGCAAAAATCCAGCACAGACACAATGGGTCAAATAGCCTCCTTCTGTGTTGTAACCATTGTATGATTTTCCATCGTAAAAATTTACCTTTATTTTCAAGGCATTGGCTTACGCTGGCGGAAAACTGAACATATCTCAACATCTTGCTGGTACAGAAAATGTACAAATACTTGTTATCAAAAGAACTGCCACCCCAATACTCAAACCTCAGCACTCTGCTATGAATATCAAACACACAAAACCAATAATTACAAACTGCAACTTTTAACATCTATCCATCTACCTTTCAAATAGGCCAAGGAAAAAAAGTGATGTTCCACCAGGCCAATGTGAGCAACCACCATATCAAACACATCCTTGCACGTTGACTTGGTGTCACAGGTCAATTCCAAGCACTGTCCACTTAACAACATGATGTTCACTTTTCGACGAATGTCCTCCCCCTTTCCATTCTTAGTCTGTAATCATACATTAATGAACATCATAAGTTGATTAATGTGCTGTCCATTTGCCTGGCTACAAGCAAATGTGTTTTTAACTTAATAGAACTTCAATTATTGTTACATTAAAAAAAAACCCTAAACAGCTGTGAAAGTTTTAAAATATAGTCAGCTAGGTATCAAAAAAAGCAGTGTGCATACCCAATTTACATGCTTGTGCAAACAGCACAAAGTGAGTCAAGGTTCTTACAAAATGAACACCTGCACAATGCAGCAGCCCATTTTTCTGCAAATCAAGTTAATTTGTTAAAATAAATTTCTTTAAAAAAAAGCTTTAGGTGTGCTTGGTCCAAGATCATAACATAGTCTGTAAGTGTCACCTAATAACACCAATTGAAACCCCTTCAATCCATTTATTGCTAACTAGGAGCAGGCTTATAGGGGCTTAGTCAAATTTCTCCTGTTTTTGTGGACAGGACAAATGTGGGCAATTTTCCACACTGTCAGGCAGTTGCCAGTGTTGTACTTGTATAGCAGGCATGCCTAGATCTTCAGCCGAGATGCTGTTGGAGACCATTGCCTTTAGCTCAGCTATTAACCAACTTAACCCAAATTAAATACCCATTATTTTAGTTCTTTCAATGTCTGCTTCTCCTTCACATGTTACTTCTTGCTGATGGTTCACTTTCAAGTTAAGAATCACTCTATCCAAAAAAAAAAATATATAACCGAGAAAAAGCAAAGGGGAGCAGACACATGGGAACACCACCACCTGGAAGTTCCCCATCCAAACCACTCACCATCCTGACTTGGAAATATATCACCTTCACTGTCACTGGGTCAAAATCCTGGAACTCCCTCCCTAACAGCATTGTGAGTTTACCTACACCACATGGGCTGCAGTGGTTCATGAAGGCAGCTTACTACCACCTTCTCAAAAGCAATTAGGGATGGGCAATAAGTGCTTGCCTAGCCAGTGACGCCCACATCCCATGAAAGAATTAAAAAAACAGCAGCAGCCATAACACGATCTTTGCAGCTTGCTGACATATCTGAAATATTGATAGAACATTGAACTACCCTGCCCCCACAGAATGAATGAATTGGGCGTTGCTTGCCTGAGGATTTCTTAGGCAGACAAGAGTTCACTCCTATCCCCTGCTCTTCTAATACCTCCAACCCTTCATTCATCTCTTTCGCTCCCTCTTACCTCTCCCCACCTTCCTACTCCATCTATTCTTTCCTTTCTGTCTTCTCCCTCGTCTCCCCCACTCCATCCTCTATCAGCTTCCCTGCCTGATCTACTGTATCCATCCTCCAGTTTCTAAATTTGCTGAACAATAATACTGGCCCTGATCTTCACTCCCTACATGCAACACTATGGGATATTGACCAGGTTTTTTTTTCATGAATTAAATTTTGAACAAATTCAGCTGATTAGCGAGTAATGGATATTTTTTCCATTAATCTTACCAGGATTGATGTAGGAAGATCCAGTGCAACAGAAGGTTCACTGATCATTTTAACAAACTCAGGTCCAAAGAAATTCTGCGGGGGAAAAATAAAGAATGTTTCAATTATTGCTGTACAATTAAGAATAAAAAAAATAAGATCAACCTGCAGTAACTAAATGTGCTCATCCCAAATTTAAATCATCTCTCATTCCCTATGAATGGCCATCCTAGTGTGGGGAAACTGCTTCATTTCCAACAATTTACAGTGCAAAATGTGTTAAAATGATTTAACCATGTCTCGTTTCTGGAGGAACAACCGAATGCTGCTGGGCTAGAAACCCAGATGAAATTTCAAATCCCAACAGGGCCAGTTGTGAAAATAAATTCAATTAATCTGGTAATTTGAGGGCTGGCACCAGAAACCAAAAAAAAAGAAAAATCAGCAAAGCAACCAGGTTGTAATAAAAACTGATTTGTGTGACTCCAGCACCACACCATGTGGTTGATTCTTAATATTTGTCTGAAATAACGCAACAGGCTACTTATTTGCAAAAATAAACAATACTCAAGAAGATCCATTACGACCTTTTCAATGAAACTAGGGATTGGGCAATAAATGCAGTCTTGCCAGTGACAGCTACATTCTGAGAATAAAGCAAAAGTCATTGTTGAGAAATAGCACATTTATCAACCATTTATATCTATCAAGGTTGAGCAGACCCAGATTAGAGATAACGCAGGAGGATAAAATGCTCCCAAAACTATATTTTATCTAACCTTAGAAAAACAACCTGAAATACAACAGTGTGACATTTGTATTCTTTATGCCAGCTAACCTTCTGGAGCCTCAAGTAAATTGTCAATTTAATACCTAAAGTTTAATGGAGTTTTAATGTGGTGAGCCCACACCAACCAAGAGCTGGATGGAGAGAGTCCAGTGAATATCTTCATCCACTGGTTTGCAAAGGATAAAACCTGGGTTCCAGAAGTAGAACAACAGGTTATTTAATCTTAACTGGTCCCCAACCTGCACTAAACCAGGATGGAAAAAGATCAGTCAGGAGCTCAACACATTGAGAAATACAGGTACAAAACACTGCTTTACTCTAAGGCTGACTGCTCCCTGCTTAAAACCAAGCGATGCTCTTACCTTCAATTTTCTTTGTGTCAGTGATGTTTCCAATGCTACATCTTTCAAAGGATCCCTGGTGATGTCTAACATGGATGCTCTGACCATGTCAGCTTGATGAAATCCTGATTGGAACTGCTTTTGATTTAGCCTGCTTTGGAGCTGCTTTAGCTCTTCCTCCTGACGTTTCAACATTAACTCTTGGCTCAATACATTATCGTCTGCTGGAACCTCATACAGACTGCAGAATTTAAAAAGGTGCAATTTAGGGGGTTTTATGAATGCCTTAGTTGATCAGTCGCTCTTTTTTTTCTTCAATTACAAATTAAAAATTTCTCTCTCTTCTTCCACTAGATTTTTTTCTCCCCTCTTTGGCCTCTTTTGTGCAGTGGACCATTTGCCAACTGTCTGGCAAGTTGGCAATACTGCCCTATAAACAAGTCATGTATGAGCAACAGCACAGGATGACTCACTAACTTGTTTCCTCCCTCTCTTTTTGATCAGGACAACCACTGGTGGCCTGGCTTATTGTGTGTGCAAATCACTGTTCTGTTACAAGTCCATGACTCAACTGATACAACATACTGGGTCAGTTCATTGCTTTTAACAAAGCAGAATTCCAAAACAAATACAAATACTCACTTTGTGTTTTTGTCAGACCACTGCTAATAATTGATTGGGCTGGGGTGGTGGTTTGGGGAGAATGGCCACTCACTCCCAGTGGATGCAGGAAAAAGCTTTAACATTCATTGTTTCTCGAAACAGCAATGGCAATGACAACAATGCCAACAAAACAAAATTTAGCCAATGCATTTGCATTTAAAAACATAAGTAAAAATAGCGAGGCAAAATCTCAAAATGCAAAAGCCCTCTTTTATGGTATGTAAGGTTTTAATTCATGTTTTTTCATAACACTTTCTGTGGAAACATCAAGCTTTAATAATCATTGTGGTTGTTGTAGTAATAAAAACTTCTGAATTAAGTTCCATTAGTACTTACAGTGAATATTCATGGAAGCATGCAGCAAAAGTTATAGCACTTAAAGTGCATGTCATTACATCATAAAAAATTTCTCATTCATTCTTTCTCAAAATGTGACATGAAATATCACTCCCATTCTATTCTGTTTTTCCAAGGCTACTAGTGTCAAAAAACACACATATCTCCCAATTTTAACTTCAAATCCCTGGGCACAAAAAACATGTTGCCATTTATTTTTAGTTTTGATCGTCCAACTATTGGCAGGATTCTTAGTGGAAAGATCCAAAAGATGATGCGAGTTAAGAGATGATTGCTTCTCCGTGCTTAATTGCATTCAGTATCTCTTGGCCCCAATCAAATCACCATTTCTCAAGTGGTGATTGCATTATGATTTTCAGCCCCTCACCCCAAACCCATTTTGCTAAAATAATATGTTTTCAAACAAAGCATATACCATCTTGTCTGTAAAGGCATCACATAGTGAATGTCTTTTCAATAAACTGGTAATGTAAGTTTTGCTAAAAAATTGCTACAATGACTTCTTACTCTGATTAACCAGTGGGAGGCAAGATACCTACTGAAAATTTGAATTGGTATCAACTACTGTGTGAGCGAGGTGTTGCTGTGCTACTCCTTTTGTACTGTAGATGGCATAGTTATTAACTGTGTGCTTTAAGGACAAATTAACTATCTACTCATCAGTTCTCATTCCTGGAGTCCCACCCTGGTCTCAGATTACTAACTGTTGTGGAGAGACCACACAAATTAATCTCTCTGAAACTGCAAATCATGGATCATATGCACTGAATGGGTTCCTTGACCTGCTAACACTCCAGTCTGTTTTCTCAGTTTTTTCAATTTTTCAAGAATGCGCTTTTCCCAAATTCTATGCAGGAGCTTATAAATTCGGATAAACTATATTAAAACAGATAAGTACTAATCTGTGATGGAACTTGTCCACACATTAACTGTCCTTATTAAGTTGCAACCCTAAAAACCGAGATTTCAATGGTGATTTTAAAAAAATCTGAACACCACCACAACATAAAATATGATACTATTTTGTTATTTATTTATTACTGGTTTCTATAATTGTGACAATCCTAGTGATTACTTAATGGCCATGTTACAAAATAATCTAATTGCCTAAAATTGAAGTGTAAAGCTGGGATTCACAATTTAAGTACTGTACATTTTCCACCGTAAAACAAAAATTAAAAATTCAGGGATTATAGTATATAAACTATGACAGTTATTCATGAATTGTCAAAGTATGTATGGTAGTTGAGGGGAAAGGAGGGTTAAATCACAAGGAAAAAGTCTTCTAGTGAATTGATGATAGAGCTCCCACTTTCCTCTATAATGTGAGCCCTCTCAAGAATTATGGAAATTGGTGAATAATCACATAAATGAACCCAAGTACCACAGACATTTTGTGATTGGAGTGTGCTAAAGTAGGTTCCATCATCTTAATAACCCACTGGATCTAGTTTATGAATTGTAAAAATATAGTACCTGGATCTTTTGTTTGGAATGTATGAGTCTGCCAAGAACTCATCTTCCCCAGCAAGACCTGCTTGAGAACTGTACCTTCTAACATCATCATTCCTGTGGACTGTCAGCAGGGAAAAATAGAAGAATTGTTGATTATCTAGATCACACAAATATTCACAAATACACATTTAGGTATCGAATATTTCACTAAAATAACTTGCATTCATATAGCACCTTTAATATAGTGTAACGTCCCAAGGCACTTCACAAGAGCATTATCAATTAAAATTTAACATCAAGACACATAAGAAGATATTAGGACAGGTGACCAGAAGTTTGGTCAAAGAGGCAGGTTGTAAGAAACATCTTCGATGAGAGGTAGAGAGGTGAAGGGGCTCAGGGCAATAATTACAGAGCTTAGAGCCCTGGCAACTGAAGGTGCAGCTGCCAACGATGGAGTAATTAAAACCAGGGATGCAAAGGAGGTTAGAGTTGGAGGAATAAAAGGTTAGACACCACAAAGACTGCTTTTTTCAGCATGTATGAATGCAATCTCAAAGGTCAGTTTATGATATTTATGCACATGCGGGAGCTTTTTTCAGATTTGCAGACACAGTGACGCTCTTGATATCAACTGGGCTTTATGCACAGTCTAATTCAACAACTAATTTGCAATTTTCAGAATTATGGTCGACTGACATCCAGCTCCGTCCCTTCTGAATTCTGATCTGAAATATACATTGGAAACTTCCCCTAGTATCAGCAGTTATAGCTTAAGACCTGAATTGTGCGGATTGATAACTTGCAGAACTCATATGTAAGTTTACATTATAAAGGTCAACAGAAACCTGCTTCACCTAAACATTCTGTCACTAGTTGAGCTGTGCAAGGGCTATAAACCAAAAACACCAAAACTGAGAATTTTAAATTGGGGGTGTTGGGTAACCAGGAACAAATGCACATCAGAAAAGATGGATCAGTGCAAAAGTGCTGAGTTGCATATAGGCAACAGAATTTTGGATGAGCTGAAGGGGGAAAGCTGATAAAAGAGTATTGGAAGTCAAATCTGAAGATGTCAAAGGTAATAATAAGGCTGTGAGCAGCAGATGGGCTGAAGTAAAGGCACAAGTGGGTGATTTTAGGGTGAAGAGGATATGGGTCAAATAATAGGTTTGGGAGAAAATGAGATGTAGAGTTGCAAAAAGCCTGGTTCACACTAAGATAGTAACCAGCAATGGGGAAGTATATTGCCAAGCAGTTTGACAACATGGGCAATCAATGGGCCGAGAAGAGATGGGGCGGTAGAGCTGGATGTCATCAGTATATAAATGAAGTTGACCCCATGTTGTGGATGTTATCACCAAGGGTAGATGAGGAGGGGGCAGGGGTACAAGGTCAGATCCTGGGGAACCCGGAGTAACAGTACAAGGCAGGAAGAGAATAGGAACATAGGAGCAGGAGTAGGCCATTCGGCCCATTGAGCCTGTTCTGCCATTCAATATGATCATGGCTGATTATCCACTTCAATGCCTTTTTCCCCACACAACCCCACATCCCTTTATGTTATTGGCATTTAGAAATCTGTCAGTCCCTGCTTTAAATATACTCAATGACTGAGCTTCCACAGCCCTCTGTGGTAGAGAATTCCAATGATTCACAGCCCTTTGAGTAAAAAAATTTCTCCTCATCTCGGTCCTAAGTGGCTTCCTCCTTATTTTGAAATTGTGTCCCCTGGTTCAAGACTCCCCAACGAGGGGAAATATCTTACCTACATCTACCCTGTCTATCTCTTTAAATATTTTGTAGGTTTCAATGAAATCACCTTTCATTCTTCAAAACTCTAGAGAATACAGGCACCATTTCCCCGATCGCTCTTCATAGGGCAATCCCGCCATCCCCAAAACAAGTCTGGTGAACCTTCGTTGCAATCCCTCTACGGCAATAACATCCTTCCCAAACTAAAGGAACCAAAACTGCATACAGTACTCCAGGTCCGGTCTAGCCAAGGCTCTATACAATTGAAGCAAGACTTCACTACTCCTGTACTCAAATCCTCTTGTGATAAAGAGCAACATATCATTAGCCTTCCTAATTGCTTGCTGCACCTGCATGTTAGCTTTCAGTGACTTACTGACGAGGGCACCCAGGTCCTTTTGTACACCTACACTTTCTAATCTCTTACCACTTAAGAAATACTCTGCACATCTGTTGCTCCAATCGAAGTGGATAACCTCACATCTTTCCACATTATATTCCAAGTGCCATGTTCTTTCCCATTCACTAAGTCTATACAAATCCTCTTGAAATCGCTTTGCATCTTCCTCACAACATACATTTCCAGCTAGCTTTGTGTCATCCACGAACATGGAAATATTACGTTTGGTCCCCACATCCAAATCATTGACATGTATTGTGAACAGCTTGGGCCTGAGTACTGATCCTTGTGGTACCGCACTAGTCACAGCCTGCCAACATGAGAATGACCCGTTTATTCTTACTCTCTGTTTTCTGTCTGTTAGCCAATCCTTAATCCATGCCAGTATATTACCTCCTATCCATTGTGCTTTTACTTTGCTAACCAGCCTCCTGTGGGGGACTTTATCAACAGCCTTCTGAAAATCCAAGCATACTACGTCCACCAACTCCGCTTTATCAATTGTTAGTAACAGCCTCAAAAAGCTCCAACATGTTCGCCAAACATGATTTCCCATTCATAAATCCATGCTGACTATGCCGAATAAGTTCATTATTATTCAACTGCAATTTATCACATCTTTTATAATAGATTATATAATTTTCCCCACTATTAATGTAAGGCTAACAGATCTGTAGTTGCCTGTTTTCTCTCTCCCTCCCTTCTTAAATAGTGGGGTGGCATTTGCTACCTTCCAATTAGCAGGAACAATTCCAGAATCTAAAGAATATTGAAGATGATCACCAATGCATCCATTATCTCCATAGCAACCTCTTTCAACACTCTGGAATGTAAGATCATCAGGTCCTGGGGACTTATCAACCTTCAGTCCCAATAACTGCTCCAATGCAACCTTCTTACCAGTACTAATTTCCTCCAATTCCTCATTCTCCCTAGTCCCTTGGATCGCTAATTCTGGGTGATTTCTTGTATCTTCCTCAGTGAAGACAGACACAAAGTAATCATTTAGCTCAGGCTTGTCCAACGTATGGCCCGTGGGCCACGGGCCCTGGAGCTAGTTTTCAAAATTCCGGTCAAATTGGTGAGTTTCAGTGGAAGATTCTGCATGGAGCTGGTCCTCCAATCACAGGCCATTTCTCTCCCGTGTTTGCTACTGATAGCCTCTTACTGCCACTAGTGAGCCTGAGAGACTGAGTGCGTGGGAGTGAGAGGCTGAGTGTGTGCGAGTGAGAGGCTGAGTGACTGAGTGTGTGGGAGTGTATGTGAGAGACTGAGTGTGTGGGAGAGAGAGAGAGAGAGAGAGAGATTTTGGAGTTGATAGAACAATGTAAGAACTTGAGAGGGGAAAGGGAAATTGGAGATGGTTTGATAGTATGCATGGAAAAGCGGATTGAGGGTGCATATTTCAAATAGGGTGAGATGACAGCAATTTTGAAAGGACAGGGACAGCATCCAAGGAAAAGGAATTATTTATAATATCAGCTAGCACTGGGGAACAGGAAAGGGAGTTGGATGGTCAGCACTTGAGTTGGATTATGTCAAGAGACCAGGAGATAGGTCTCAATGATAATCAAGAAATATAAAATGTTTGGATGTTAGAAGTTACCTTGTCGATAATCTGGGTCAGAAGAAATGAGAGATGGGTTTTCACTTGCTGTGCTGTATATATCACTACGGCGAACTGAATATAATCCTGTAGGTTCTGGTTAAACATATCAAAGAAATATCAACATACTCTGGAAGCAAGATCTGGATATTGATTTATAGAATTAGCATTAATTAGGGGCACTAATATTTTTTAAAAGGATACTGCTGGCTCTTCAACATAGTGACACTATGCTGACCAAAAAGGGATAAAACTATGCCAGTTGGCAGAGTTAATGATATTCTCATTTCTGGACCATGGATAGAAAATTGAACATTCTCACATACTATTCATTAACAATGCTGGCTCTTTCCCAGGGGATAGCAATATTTACCACTTTGTTGACCCTTATTTTATTATGTTAATCTGCCTATATGAGCAATTTTTACAGAAAGCTGCACTTCTCCAAGATATCTGGGTCAGAACAAGGTTATATTCTTTCACTGAAAAACTATAATCAAATAATATGGTTGGAAACCACTGAGATTCCATCTTCATTAAAAGGTACATTTGTTGTGGAGTCAAACAACAGCTCGGGAGAAATTAAATGCCATACAATAGACTGAAGCATTTGCAGAAATTCAGTGCCCACTGTAGTGTCTAAATAGGTAAGAGGTCAGTAAAGGTTGCACCTGTGAATGCCACCAAAAATAATAAAATAGCAGGAAGCTGATGTCCTGAAATGCATCGGATGCTTTCTCTGGGCAAAGAAGCTGAGGCCTGCAAAGCAACTCAGACAGACAGTCAGTGCACCATAATGTGAGGCCAACTGCAAGGGTGCCAGAAAAATATGGTCACCTAATGCAGCCACACTAGGGCTATCTGATGTGGACAAGAAAAGAGTTTGTTATTTGAAAGAAAAGCTGTGCGACCACCTCACCATAAAATCCCCCTGTACTGAATGAACAATTAGCCCTCCTTCATTGGCTAAAACCATCTACAAATCTTTTCTTGGTGCTCCTAGCACATCCCGAGTTCCATGCCTAAATTTCAGAAAATCATACGCTTTGGATACGTATTATTTTCCCTTTCACAACATGGTGGCTGACTTACTGCTGACTAGAAATGCATATGTTTCCGGTCTGCCACAAAAGAGATTTTAGCAAGCCAATTAACATCCTGAAAATAGACTCTGTACAGTTGCATTTCTTGGCCAAGAGCTTCTGGAGTCAGTAAGCAAGTTAAATCCAAGATACAATACAGGAGCAGCAGTTTGTCATCTTCGAGTCTGTTCTGTCAATCAATTAGATCACAACTGATCTGTATCTCAGCTCCATTTACTGACCTTGGTTCCAAAACCCTTGACACCTTTACCTAACAGAAATCTATCAATCCCCATTTTGTAATTTTCTATTCATCTAGCCTCAACAGCTTTTTGAGGGAGGAGAGGGGAGTGTTCCAGGTTCCCACTACCCTTTGTGTGAAGAATTACATCATGACATCAACTCTGCTGGGCCTAGCTCCAATTTAGGGTTATGTTCCCTTGATCTTGAGACCTCATCTGAGGAAGTAGCTCCTCTCTACCTTCCCTATCAAATGCCTTAACAATCTTCAATACCTCAATTAGATCATAACTTAATCTTCTTTACTCAAGGAAATGCAAGCCTAGTGTATGAAACCTGCCTTCATAATTTAGCCCATTAGGTCCTCATATAATTCTGATGATTGATACTGCACCCCCACCTCCCCATGTTTCTAAGTTTCCTTTAAATTTTGTCTTTTGTTTTTGCAGTTTCCCTTTAAGGGGGCTGCCTTTTAATGTCCCTTGATTTGTTAATTTAGTTTATTTGTTTTGTAACCAAAAGAGCTAACCCCTCCCTCCCACGACCAACCCCCCACCTCCCCCTCTGCCCCCGCCCAACCAAAAGCTTTTGGAACCTAGAACAGAATAACATATTCCAGTTGCTTTCTAAGTAGAGCTTTATACAACTGCAGTATAACTTATAACTTCTGTCCCTTTCTATTACAGCCCTCCTGAGGTAAAGACTAACATTTCATCAGCCTTTTCAATCACCATCTGTACTTGTCCGTTAGATTTTAGAAATTTCTGTACATGGGTCCCTAAATCTCTTTGCTCCACAGTTCCCAGCTCTTACCATTTAAAAAATACTCTGATCTATCTTTTTTAGGTCCAAAGTGGATCACCTCACATTTTCAAATAAAAAAAGTTAGTTAGAAGTGGGGCATAAAAGCAGAGAGGTTTAGAAAGATAAAAGTTCCTTAATAAGATATTGGAAGCAGAACTTGGAAACAAACAAAGGATGAGTAACATTTGGTAGGGTAAGCTGGGTATTTTTAAATTCTTTGATTGGATGTGAACGTCGATGACAAGGTCAGCATTCGTTGCCCATTCCTAACTGCCCCTGAACTGAGTGGTTTCTTTGACAATTTTAGAGTGCAGTTAAGAGTTAACCGCATTGCTGTGGATCTATCGTCGCATATAGGCCAGGCTGGGTAAGGATGGCAGATTTCCTTCCCTGAAGGGCATTAGTGAAACATGGGTTTTTAATGACAAGCACTGACAGTTTCATGGTTACTATAACTGAGACCAGTTTTATACTCCAGACTTTATTAATTGAGGGTGATGGAATTTGAACCCATATCCCCAGAGCATTAGTCTAGGTCTCTGGATTAATAGTCCAGTGATTTTACAATGCCACCATCCGCCCATATGTAGACAATTAAAAAGCAGTTTAGATGAGTTTTTTTTTAATTGGAATTTTGTAAGAAGTAAGCAAAGATGCTAAAGAAAAGTGAGGTAAAGTCATGCTATATTATTTCTCCAGAGCACAGATTTTGGTGCAAATTTTAGACACACACTAGGTAAATTTGGTCATTGCTATTTTAAATATTAGGCTATTTGCAAGTTTACTACTGCAGTAGTTGAAGGTATAGCCTCTCCTATTGTCTAGCAGGGGTCACATGATGTTCTTGGAGGCTCCGACCAATGAACCCTAAGCGCGAGTAATCCGGGGAGCAGGGCTTCCTGACAAGGATCCTGTTCAAGCATGTAGCATCTGAAAAGCTCTCTGTAATAAAGTTTATCTGTTTCTTGTTGAAACTTATCCAGTATGTCAAGCCAGTGGAGAGGGTGCAGAGAAGATTCACCAGGATATTGCCTGGGATGAAACATTTAAGTTATGAAGAGAGGTTGGATAGACTTGGGTTGTTTTCGTTGGAGCAGAGAAGACTGAGGGGCGACCTGATCACGGTGTACAAGATGAGGGGCATGGACAGGGTGGATAGGGAGCAGCTGTTCCCCTTAGTTGAAGGGTCAGTCACGAGAGGACACAAGTTCAAGGTGAGGGGCAGGAGGTTTAGGGGGATATGAGGAAAAACATTTTTACCCAGAGGGTGGTGACGGTCTGGAATGCGCTGCCTGGGAGGGTGGTGGAGGCGGGTTGCCTCACATCCTTTAAGTAGTACCTGGATGAGCACTTGGCACGTCATAACATTCAAGGCTATGGGCCAAGTGCTGGTAAATGGGATTAGGTAGGTAGGTCAGGTGTTTCTCATGTGTCAGTGCAGACTCGATGGGCCAAAGGGCCTCTTCTGCACTGTGTGATTCTGTGATTACATTTGGTGACGAGTATAAAATAGCTCCAAAACTGCACCACGCCTTGTGAGTACATTGAATCTTAAGAAAACAGAAAAGACTACTCACCAGTCATGCTACTCTTCGGCAGAATTGTTCCTTATGATGCGACTATGGAAGACTGGAGCCAGTATGGAAAAAGCCTTGGTTTTTATTTCATAGCGAAGGAAATTACCACGGAGGAAAGCAATCCTCTTGTGCATGTGGTAGTAAGACATACAATCTCATCCGCCTGTCAATCTGACAGCCCCGAACCCGCCTAATTCTAAGTCCTTTAATGAATTAGTGGACCTTGTGAAAATGCATTTCCAGCCGAAGCCATCCGTAATAATGCAGTGGTTTAAGTTTAATTCCAGAGTTAAGGCCCCAGAAGAGTCCATTATAGCCTATGTAGCGAAGTTGAAACAACTGACAGAACACTGCGACTTCTGGGACACACTAAGTGATGTGCTGCGGGACTGATTAGTTTGTGGAGTTCACAACGATGCCATTCAGCGCCATTTGCTCATTGAGGTCAACATTGATTTGAAGCGCGCCCTGGAAATAGCACTAGCCATGGAGAGTGCTGTGAGAGACTCACAAGCTTTGCAACACACACAATATGGCACCATTCTTCACGTGGGACGGGAGCCTGTCAGGAATGGCGCGAAAACCAGAGATACGCCAGCAAAGTGAGTGGCAATGTCCACTGTTAGAAACATGAAAAGGCCATGTAGAAACACTTCTGCAGCGACTCCAAGGTTAATTTGTTACAGATGTGGGGGTGCCATTACTGCTGTAAGAAAGGTCACGTGGTAAGGCAATGCAGGGCGAAGTCGAAACAGCCCATAAAGCAGCAAACCAACATGATTGAATTGAAAAACACAGCAGAACCTGAAGCTGCCGATACCAACATGTACATCCGCTGTAAAAACCAAATCTATCACTATCAAAATCCAAGTTAATGAGAAGCCACTAATAATGGAGATAGATAAGGGAGCCTCAACCACAGTGGTGGGAGAGCACACAATTAAATACCTAAATGACGGTAGCCAACCACTGAATCTGGAGCGGACAACCGCTAAATTGAGGAACTTAACATGCTGCGAGGATCCCTCAGGTCAGAATTGGTTCCTCTGGAAAATCATGAAGAGGAACAAAATGAATTTAGTGCCACTCTGAAAAACTGAAGAAATAGTTGGCAGAGAAGACTCAACAATGTTCAATATTCCAAGAGATACTAGTCAACAGATACAAGAAGGAGACAGAAGAGCTGAAGAATCAGCTGAATGAAACAAAAGAGGCATTAGACGGGAAAGTCGTAGAACTTTCCAAGATGCGAGTGGATAATGAAGCCATGGGTAGCTCAACTACTGAACTGAATCAAGTTAAGATTTCACCAGAGAGAAATTTGGCCAACTGTGAAATCAAAATGAAGGACAAGGCAAAGCTCTGTGGCAAACAGCAAATGAAAAGACAGAAATCAGAAAGGCCCATTGGCTATGTCTCGAGAACCCTCTCCACAGCCGAGAAGGGTTGTTCCCAACTAGAGAAGGAAGGTTTTTAGTAGTATTTGGAGTGAAGAAATTCCACCAGTGTCTGCATGGTTGACATTTCACCATTGTGTCGGACCATAAACCATTAATGGGTTTATTCAGTGAGGATAAGGCCATCCCGCTAATAGCATCAGCGAGAATACAACCTTGGGCTTTGATATTATCTGGGTATGAGTATACCTTTATGCACCGTCCTGGCTTGCATATTGCAAATGCGGACGCGCTCAATCATCTCCCATTACCAGATAGCATTGTACATGCTCCAATGCCACAAGAAGTTGTGCTTGTACTGGATTTCTTGGATTCTTCACCTGTGTGTGCGAAGCAAGTTAGAAACTGGACGAACAGGCTTCCAATTTTGTCTAAAGTCAGAGACCTTGTATTGTAAGGGTGGTCTAATTCACCAGTGTCTGAAGAAATGAGACCACTCCATGCCCAAAACACAGTTAAGTTGTCAAGGTGGAATCATGTTGTGGGGGACAAGAGTTGTCATCCCTTCGCAAGGAAGGGAACCACTCTTGACAGAGCTTCACAGTGCACATCCAGGCATATCAAAGACGAAAATGCTTGCACGAAGCTAGGTCTGGTGGCCAGGTACTGGCAGTGACATTGAAAGCATGGTCAAGCACTGTCTCTATTGTCAGGGACAACAGAAGTTGCCTGTTTCAGCTCCACCGAATTCATGGGAGTGGCCTGGTCAACCCTGGGTTAGACTATATATTGATTGCGTAGGACCATTTTTAGGTATGATGTTTCTATTGATCGTAGATGCGCATTCTAAATGGATGGGTGTATATGAAGTCAGATCACCCACATCAAGCACAACTTTCAAGAGGCTGCATCGTTGTTTCAGCATACATGGCCTACTGGACATCATCATTTCTGACAATGGTACAGTATTCACCAGTGCAGAGCTTCAGAAATTCATGAATTTAAATGGAATCACACATATTAAAACAGCCCATACCATCCCTCATTAAATCGGTTGGCTGAGAGCGCTGCGCAATCTTTCAAATCTGGAATGAAGAGGTTATCAGAAGGTACTCCAGAAACTCGACTTTCCCGTTTTCTTCTCAGTTATCATACAACGTCTCCTTCAACTACGGGTTCAACACCATCTCAATTATTGATGAAGCACCGCCTACGTACAAGGTTAAGTTTGGTGTTTCCAAACTTAGAGGGGAAGGTAGAGAGGAATCAAAGTAATCAAAAATTAAATCACAATATTCATAGCGAAGCTCGCAGATTCATTGTAGGAGACACAGTATTTGTGCAGAATTTTGGAAGTGAAACTTGTTGGGTTCCTGGGACCATCGTCTCAGAAACTGGTCCCTTATCCTTCCAGGTGGAAGTGGAAGACCAAATTGTTCAAAAGCACATGGCCCAGCTTTGGGATAGATAGACATTATATACAAACATACAAATTAGGAGCAGGAGTAGGCTACTCGGCTCCTCGAGCCTGCTCTGCCATTCATTAAGATCATGATTGATGTGAATGTAACCTCAACCTTTCCCCGATAACCTTTCCCTGCCTTGTTAATCAAGAATCTATCTAGCTCTGCCTTAAAAATATTCAAAGACTCTGCTTCCACTGCCTTTTCAGGAAGAGGGTTCCAAAGATTCACAACCCTCAGAGAAAAAACATCTCATCTGTCTTAAATGAACGACCCTTATTTTTAAACAGTGATCCCTAGTTCCAGATTCTCCCTCAAGAGGAAACATCCTCTCCACAACCACCTGTCAAGACCCCTCAGGATCTTATCTGTTTTAATCAAGCCGCCTCTTTGTCTTCTAAATTCCAGCAGATACACACCTAGTCTGTCCAACCTTTCCTCATAAGACAACCCTCCCATTTCTGGTATTAGCCTAGTAAACCTTCTCTCAACTGCTTCTAACATATTTACATCTTTCTTTAAATAAGGAGACAAGTACACAACATTCCAGATGTGGTCCCAATACCCTGCGCAACTGAAGCATAATCTCCCTACTTTTGTAATCAATTCCCCTCACAATAAATGATAACATTCTATTAGCTTTTCTAATTACCTGCTGTACCTGCATACTAACCTTTTGTGATTCATGCACTAGGACACCCAGATCCCTATGCATCTCAGAGCTCCTCAATCTCTCACCATTTAGATAATAAGCTTCTTTATTATTCTTTCTGCCAAAATGAATGATTTCACATTTGCCCACATTACACTCCATTTGCCAGGTCTTTGCCCACTCACTTAACCTATCTATGTCATTTTGTAGCCTCCTTACGTCCTCTTCACAATTTACTTTCCTACCTATCTTTGTGTCGTCAGCAAACTTAGCAACCATTCCTTTGGTCCCTTCATCTAAATCATTTATATAAATTGTAAGTTGAGTGCCCAGCACTGATCCCTGTGGCACACCACTCATCACATCCTGCCAACCAGAAAAAGACCCATTTATGCTAACTCTCTGCTCTCTGTTTGCTAGCCAATCTTCTATCCACGCCAACATGTTACCCCCTACACCATGATCTTTTATTTTCTGCAATATCCTTTGATGTGGCACTTTATCAAATGCCATCTGGGGATCTATGTACAGTACATCCACCCTTTATCCAAGCACACACAACTCCTTCAAAGAACTCCAATAAATTGGTTAAACACAATTTCCCTTTTACAAAACCATGTTGGCTCTGCCTGTTTGCCTTGAATTTTTCTAAGTGCCCTGATATAACATTTTTAATAATAGTTTCTAACATTTTCCCTATGACAGATGTTAGGCTGACTGGCCTATGCATCAACTATCTCAGGAGCCACTTCTTTCAAGACCTTAGGGTGAGGTCCATCCAGACCTGGGGATTTGTCAGCCCACAGCCCCAAGAATTTGCTCAATACCACCTCCCTTGTGATTGTAATTTTCCCCAAGTTTCTCTGTCCCTTCCTTTCCTGATTTACAGCTATTTCCGGGATGTTACTCGAGTCCTCTATAATAAAGACCGAAGCAAAATACCTGTTTAATTCATCTGCCATCCCTCCCTACTTTCCATTATTAATTCCCCAGATGCACTCTCGAAAGGACCAATGCTCATTTTGTTAACTCTTTTCTTATTTAAATATCTACAGAAACTCTTACTATCCATCCTTATATCACTAGCTAGCTTTCTCTCATACTCTAACAATTCCCTCCTCATTAATCTTTTTGTATATAATTGTGCAAAGACAGGTGGCAAGTCAGAAGATTGGATAGACTATAAGGAACAGCAAAGAATGACTAAAAGACTAATAAGGAGGGAAAAATTAGAGTATGAGAGAAAGCTATCTGGTAACATAAAGACAGTTAGTAAGGGTTTTTATAAATATTTAGAAAAGAGAAGTTAACATTGCGAGTGTTGGTCCTATAGAAAATGAGTCTGGAGAACTGATAATGGAAAATAAGGAGATGGCAGCTGAGCTGAACAGATATTTTGCATAGAGGATACAAGTAACATCCCAGAAGCAGCTATAAACCAGGAAGTGGGGAAGGAAGTCAGGAAAATTATAGTCACCAGAAAAGTGGTACTGAGTAAACTGTTGGAGCTGTGGGCTGACAAGAGCCTGGATCCTGATGGATTTCATCCTAGGGTCGTAAAAGAAGTGGCTAGTGAGATAGTTGATGCATTGGTTTTAATTTTCCAAAGCTCCCTAGATTCAGGGAATGTTCCATTAAATTGGAAGATATTAAATGTAGCTCCATTATTCAAAAAAGGAAGACAAAAAGTGGGAAACTACAGGCCAGTTAGCTTAACACCTTGTCATAGGGAAAGTGTTAAAAGCTATTATTAAAGAAGTCATAGCAGGGCACTTGGATAAGCTCGAGGTTCATCATGCAGAGTTAACATGGTTTCTGAAAGGGAAATCGTGTTTAACCAACTTATTGGAGTTCTTTGAGGAAATAACATGTGCTGTGGATAAAGGGGAACTGGTAGATGTACTGTACTTAGATCTCCAAAAGGCATTTGGTAAAGCCACATCAAAGGTTATCGCAGAAAATAAAAGCTTATGGTATGGGGGTGACATATTGGCATGGATAGACGATTGGCTGGCTAACAGGAAGCAGAGAGGAGGCATAAATTGGTCTTTTTCAGGTTGCCAAGATATAACAAGTGGTGTGCTACAGGGATCAGTGCTGGGACCTCAACTGTTTACAATTTACATAAATGACTTGGATGAAGAGATTGGAGGGGTGGTTGCCAAATTTGCTGATGACACAAAGATAAGTAGGAAAGTAAGTTGTGAAGAGGACATAAGAAGGCTACAAAAAGACAGAGATAAGTTAAGAGGGTGGACAAAGATCTGGCAAATGGAGTACAATATGGGAAAACGTGACATTGTCCATTTTGGCAGGAAGAATGTAGAGGAGACCACATTGGGAGCAGGGAATGCAGTAGACCAAATTGAAGGAGGTGTAAGTGAAGTGCTGCTTCACCTGAAAGGAGTGCTTGGGCCCTGGGGCAGTGAGGAGGTAGGAGGTAAAGGGGCAGGCGTTGCACCTTTTGCAGGTGCATAATTATTTCTATATGCGGTATAAGCTCATCTGTTTTGTTTTGATTGCTACATGCATTTAGATTCAGAGCCATTAGTTTTGTCTAGCCTTATCTTCTGATTTACTCTTAGAATTGTACTCTCTGACCCTTCCTGTCACAGTCTGTTTATAATTTCCCATATTAATACCTTTCACTCTTGCCTTGTCTCTACTCTTTGGTTTATCACATCTTCCCAAATTTGATCCCTTGCCCCCAACATTCAGTTTAAACCCTCTCTACTTTCCTAGTTATGCGGCTCATGAGGACACCCCAATACTGGTGCCAGTGCCCCACAAACCAGAACCCACTTCTCCCACACCAGTCTTTGAGCTACGCATTCATTTCTCTAATATTATTTGTCCTATGCCAATTTGCACGTGGCGCAGGAAATAATCCAGAAATTATTATCTTTGAGATTCTGCTTCCTAATTTGGTGCCTTGCTCCTCAAACTGACTATGCAGGGCCTCCTTCCTCATCCCACCTACATGGATCACGACCACTGGATTCTCCCCCTCCCACTGCAAGTTCCTCTCCAGGCCTGCGCATATGTCCCGAGCCCTGGCACCCGGGCAGGCAACAATGCCATCTGGAGTCCCGGTCTTTGCTACAGATAACAGTGTCAGTCCCCCTTACATACAGTCCCCGACTACCACTGCATTCCCTTTTGCTCCCCCCAGTTAAATTACTTCCTGTACCACAGTGCCATGTTCAGTTTGCTCATCTACCTTGCAACCTCCACTATCATCCAAACAAGCTGAGAGAACCTCAAACCTGTTGGACAATTGCAGAAGCTCACACTCCTACCCCCTGGGTCCCCTTAGCTGCCTTACTCACAGTCACACCCTCCTGTCCCTGGCCACTGACCAAATCAGAAGACCCTACCCTAAGTGGTGTGACTGCCTCTTTGTAGAAAGCAGCCAGGTAATTTTCCCTCTCCCTGATGTGTCGCAGAGTCTGCAGCTCAGCCTCCAGCTCAATGACTCTGAGCCGAAGTTTCTCAAGCCGCAAACATTTGCTGCAAACGTGTTTTCCCTGGATCACAATGTTATTCAGAGCTCCCACATGCTGCAGCCTTGACACATCACCTGTCCTGCCATCCTTAATGTGTTTTAAATAATTACTTAATTATATCAATCACTTATTTATTGTTGCTTTCTTATATATTTGATTAACTTTACCATCGAATTGTGTCCTATTTTAAACCTTAGGGATAGATTAGAATTTACCAGATACTCACCAACAGCTAATTCCTTTCCTTGTAATAGAGCAAGAACCAATTTCTATGGGGTGGGAAAGATAGAAAGGGGAAACGAACAACTCCTTCCCCCCCGCCTAAATCCCCTCTCACCAAACTAAACTCAGTTAGTCGGCTGCACTCCATTTGCTAAGGCTTCACTAAAGAACCCTGAATTCATAGCAAACTGAACTGGGGCTACAGTAACCAGATTCAACCAGGTAGCTAATTAACTACTCAGCTCCTACAACCGAGAGTGAGCTTACCCTGTCTGAACTGCAAGAAAGAAAGAACTTAGCCTGCTTGCACAGTACTTTCCAGTTACTGCTAATTACAGACTAGATTAACAAAATTAACACTTAAAATTCCCCTCTCACCAAACTCCAAGTCTTCACTCAGTTTCTCAGTTTGCCAACCAACCATTCCACCTGTGATTAATGTTGAACCATTCATCCCTGAGGTGACAGATCAACCTAGAATAGACATGCCTGATGTCTCTGTAGAGTTGACAAATCATGAACAGCCACTTTTTAATGATGTATCTGGTGCTGCAGATCCTAATCATGTCGATCCTGTGGAAGAACCTCAAGTGGTAGAGTTACACCGCTCTAACCAAATAAGGAAAGCACCTCAGAGACTTAATCTTTAATCACCTGAGTTGTACATGTATATGTTGTTGGATGTTCAAATGTTCTCTGTAAATAAAAACTGTGAAAAGCTAAAGGAGGAGGAAATGTCGAAACTGAAGTATAGCCTCTTCTACTGCCTATCAGGAGTGACATGTTGTTCTTGGAGGCTCCCACCAATCAGCCTTAAGCACGGGCAATCCGCGGGCGGGGCTTCCTGTCAAGGATCCTGTACAAGCATGTAGCATCTGAGCAGCTCTCTGTAGTAAAATTTAATCCGTTTCTTGTTGAAACCTATCCAGTATGTCAAGTCATGCTGCTCAAAACTTCAAAATAAGTCAGAGTTGAGATTATACTGTAGTACACTGATGCAGGAATTCTTAGCGGATTCATGTAAAATTCTTCTCAGATATTTAACAGAGGCATGAACATTTCTTTAGGAATAAATGCTGATATAATTTACCTTAGAAAGAGATTTGAACATGGAATCATTTTCTCACACTTCCAGAGCATTCTTTCAAGGCTTAAACATTTTAAGCATATTCAAAAGCACTGTAAACAGCTCAGTATGAACGGAAGTGTTATTTAGTTGATTATATGCTTATATTTAAAACCATTACAAGTGATTGAAAGCAGTTTCAGGCAGTTAATAAATCTCCAAATTGCAGAAGAATCCATTTAAACACATGGGCAACAAGAGCAGGGAAGAAATGTGATTAACATGCTTTCCTTATCTCCCATATTTTATCATGATTGCATTAAATATATAATGATACTAGCATAAAGTTAACACAGAATTAATTACATTCTCTCAATTGCCTTGCATGATAAAACTGCTTAGCTGACACCAATACCATAAGAATAAGGAGCACTTATTTTCTCAAAACAGAGGCAGGCCAAATAAATGATAAAGTTCGAGATCAGTGGAAGAAAACAACAGAGCTATACACAGTTAAAATTGTGATTTACTGAGATTGGCAGCAATACCATCAAACCAAAGGTTACGCAGATAATGGTCTGACTGGGCCAGCCTTTACATTCAAGATTTAGACAAAAAGATTCCCTCCATCATAAAATGGACAAGTTCAGTGCTTGCACTGTAAAAGCATAAATCAAAACAAGAGGAATAGGCCCTAGAAACACCTGGAGGCTTTGTATGTAATTGGAAATCAAGTAAGCGTACAGAATAGTTACATTGTTTCAGCAGGTTATCCTCTTGAAGTATACTTTTCATCAGGACATTCTCTTCCCATGTGGACTGAATGCAGGAAACCTTCAATTTGGATTGGACAACACGTTCCGGAGCTTCTTAAGACATTATATTTCACTAAATTAGTGTACTTTATCTGCTTTTAGGTACACAAATCCTGCTTTTTTGTTTGAAAAAAAGCATCCAACCAGCCAGGTTAATCACAGTAATTTTTCACTTTGTGTCTGGTTGGCAATGTTTTTTTCAAGGTTTTATTTGTTCCTATAAATACGTGACTTGAAATTTAATACTCAGCAATATCCATATCTAAATATGGAACCTGGCTGGCAGAATCAGCTTTGCGATTGGGAAAGAAAAAAACTCACAACCAAGCCCAATACCAGCATGTGCAACTTTCAGCATTGGCAGCAATCAAGAGTGTGCACCTTGGCTTTTGCCATCTTCAAATCAGGAATAGTAAGGCCAATTGTAGCATGCCGAGAACTGTTCTGAAATCTTAAAACAAACTCTTAATTATATTAATAGTGTTAAAATTTGAAATATAATTTTACTTGTAAGTTCACATGTATTTCTCTTTAAAACTGGGTGTGTCCAAAGTATTATTTTCAAATAGATTGTGTTTATAGCAAAGGGATTTAATTGAGTTTAGTGTCAAGCCATAAATGGAAAGTAATAGAAATTGCCTCTATGATCAGTAGAAATGACACAGCTACTGAACACATCTGAATTAGTGAAAACCATCAAAATCAGTTACATGTTAAAACTGAAGTATGCTTCTCCTTGCGTAATACTTGTTGGTTCTGCACCTCCGTATTAATTAACCTCCCTCACAATACCACCCACTGTGCACTATCAGTAATTGTATCCTGCTCTCTTCCTACTGCCCAGAAGATCTGTACTCTGCAAAGAGGCTCTATTATATTTTCTCTATTTGATTTTCACTGCAAAGATAACATGCAAGTTCATTCTTGATAATCAATTTCAGTATTTTACACTTAATGGAAACAAGACTAATGGAGTTTGGAGTTGCAAGTGTCTGTTTTGTCACCTTTTTTTTGATAAATGTACTTTTAAAAGGTATTTGGCAATGTGCCACATAATAGGCATTAGCAATAATTGAAGCCCAGGTAAATAAAGGAGCAGTGGCATTATGGATACAAAACTGGCCGAGGGACAGAAAGCAAAATATAGTGATCAACTATTGTTTTCAGACCGGAGAGGTGTGCAGCTGGACCACAGCTATATGTGAATGACTGAAAATTTAGATTAGGAGGCATAATTTTCAAGTTTGTAGATGACACAATATTTGGAGACATGATGAACAGTGAGGAGGATAGCAGAAAACTTCAGGAAGACATAAACACACTGGTGGAATAAGCAGACACATGGCAGATGATCTTTAATGCAAAGCAATGTATTTAGAAAGAATGAGGATGCAATATAAATTAAATGGTGCAATTTATAGGTGGTCAGGAAAAGAGAGATTTGGAATTCACATACACAAATCTCTGAAGGTGTTCGGACAAATTGATATGGCTGTAAAAAACGTAAATGGGATCTTTCAATTGTTTTTTATAAACCGCAGCGTAGAAGCCAAGGCAGGGAAGTCATGCGCAGCCTTTGTAAACCACTGGGTAGACCTTAGCTGGAATGCCGAGTCCAATTCTGGGCGCCACACTTTAGGAAGGATGTCAAGGCACTGGAGGGAGGTGCAAAGGAGATTTACTAGAATGATACCAGGGATGAGGCACTTCAGTTATGCAGAGACACTGGAGAAGCTGGGATTGTTTCCTTGAAGATTATGGGGATATTTAATAAAGGAGTTGAAAATTATAAAGGGTTGCAACAGAGAAGATGGGGAGAACCAGTTTCCACTGGCAGGTGGCCGATAACCAGAGGAGACAAATTTACGATAATTGGCAGGAGAACAAAATGGACGAGAAGGAGAACTTTGTTTCAAGGTGAGTTATGATGATCTGGAACGTATCACCTGAAAGGATGGTGGAAGCAGATTCAATATTAATATTGAAAATGGATTTGGATAAACACTTGAAAAGAACAGATTTGAATATCCATGGGGAAAGACAAGGAGTGGGATTTTACACCTCCCACTGGAACATCTAGCATTACCTTAATTGACAACAAAAATAATGCAACAACAGGAGGTAGTAAAGTCTAATACAGGAGTCTCAATTTTAGCAAAATAGTATTTTGTATGGAAGTAAATGGATACATCTGAAAAGTGAAATGGTTAAAAAAAGGGGACACACACCAATACTTCACGTGCACAGCAAGGAGCTATTTAAAAATCTTGGCAATCTGTAAACGTCTCCAATCTGTAAAAGCATTTAAAGAGTCTTGGATCACCCATGGCAAGTCAAGCCTAATATGTTTTAAGTGCCCATAATTTATATTCAATTAAAACAATGCCTGACCATAAGGCTTTAAGTCACTCCTCTGGCACTGTGTAAACAAGTGATGGCCCAACACTACAACCAGCCTCAATATCTTTAGCCAACAAGAAACATCAATGTGGAGCCTGTGCATCAAACAGCCCTCCCTGTATGGTGCCAATGTGGTGGAACTAAAAGGTCAGATGGTCTGCAGGTTTGGACTGGTGCTTGGATTAAGATCATAATTTTTGCTGTAGGTGTCAGTATAAAGGCATCATAATGTCAGCTGAGGCACCCAAATCAACACTTGGAGATACCCACATCCCTTCAATCTAATCAGCTTTACAACAAAATGCTAAGATCAGAGAATAACAGCAATTATTTCATCAACCACATGACTCCAACTAAAGCATCAGCTTTTCAACAAAAGCACCTGATATTGTAAACCACTGATTTCAGTCCACAATGAAAGGCGCGATGAAATCTATATTTTTTGGATTTTTTTGTCTCTGTATGTTTTAGGTGTGGAGCCATAATAATTTTGCACCTGTGGGGGCAACTCCCACTTTGTGCACTCTGTTTGACTGGAGATTGTGACATTTAAAATGCAGAATGTACCCAGCTTGGTTACATTAGGCCCTGCCTAGAAATAGGGGCGGAACCCCGTTGGGAGATTTAAAAAGGTCACAGATCAGTTCAAGGGGCAGAGGGAAAGCAGCCGATGGTGAGCAGTGATTGCTCAAATAAGTCCAGAGCTGGAGGCGGCAGCAGAAGGTTACTAGCTTCATGCTGCTGGGGAGATTGGAGCTAAGGGAAGCCCAGGGCAGTTTTCAGCCCACTGAAGCTGCAGTGACCAGTAGCCCATAAGAAGCAGACGGAATAAAGAGTCAAGCTCCATGCAGTTGAAGTGCTGCTGTTAGGTGTGCTGTTGAGGGGGCCGGAGCCATTAGTAGCTTCATGTTGCTAAGAGTTGGGGCCCAGAAGCATTGTTGGCAGCAACATGGCTGAGGAACTGGGACTGTGCCGGTGTTTGGACACAGGAGTGTAGCCTGGCCAATGGGGGGGCAACACAGTCTCAATAGGTGGTCAGCTCAGCTGGAAAAGGTGACCAAAAAGGCTCGACCTGGGGGCAGATTTGAGAGAAGTCTGGAATAGTGTGCCTTTTGAGTTAAGATTGTACTCATGGAACTTGGATAGAGTAGAAATGCTGTTGGCTGAGGGTCAGACTACCTTTTGAAGGAGCGGAGCTAAAATTCCTCCAGAGTCTTTAAAGAATTTTTGTATTTCACTGACGTCTGAAGAAATTCGAGGAGTCAATCTTAGTTGCATGTGCCATTTAATGTGCAGCTTGTGGTGTGTTTGACTACAGTTTGCCTGTTAATTCATGCTTACTTCATGTTACTTCTGTACGTCAAAGTATAAAATAGATAGTATTAACCATTTACTTTGCTGACTCTAGTAAAGTTTCTTTTTTTTTAAATTGTTGAATCTTGTGAATTTATTCCCTTAGTGAGTAACTGTGATTTCAAATTTTGTCTACATTAACAAAAAAAAGTTACTGGTTCCTAACCGGATCATGACAAAATCTGGGGGTCTCATCTGGAATCATACCAAATTTTGGGGTTCTGGGATTGTAACAAAGGATAATAAAAGCAGGCAAAAAGTACTTTGTCAAATAAGTTTATTTTGTCATACAGGACTTCAGCTAGCAGGTATTTACCTTATTTCTCATATGCTGAATATTTGTCATTGATGCAAAAATTGTCCCTAAACCTAGGATCATTAATTCTGGTGGGAAACATTCCTGCAGGTTTGGCCAATGACATTCTGGCCATGTGACATCTGATCACATGACTTCAACAAATATTATTTCATTTACCTTATATAATAGTTAAGAATCTTTGCTTATGGTTTTGCGCAACTAGTTCAAAGAATCAGAAGGCCATCTGTGAATAGGGAAAACTGGGGTGGTGAATCCAAAGGTGAGGGAGCAACCCGCAGAGCGGAAACAAGAGGTGGAAGAAACTTTGATTCCACCAATGTCTAATGGTAACTCCCTGATATTGCATTGATAACTGATAATGAAGTGGTAACATTCAAATTCCACTATGACCAACAGTAATGCAATAACTCACTGACAGTCTGTGTGTAACTGGTAGTAAAAGGTATAAATGCCTTGTTAGCCTACTTGCAACCTGTGGTAATCCTTTCTGATATTCACTATGAAACTGTAGCCCAAACACACTGTGCTGCTCCCCAGTCGATGCTACTTTTACAACTTGTATTTATATAGCACCCTTTAACTAAATAAAATGGCCCAATGCACTTCAAAGGAACATCATAAAGCAAAATTTGGCACTTAGTCACTTAAAGAGATATTAGACCAGATGACCAAAAGCTTGGTCTAAGAGGTAGATTTTAAGGAACGTCTTAAGGGAAGAAAGGTGGAGACGGTTCAGGAAGGAAATCCAGGCCTTAAGGCTTGGGCAGCTGAAGGCATGGCCACCAAAGGCAGAGTGATTGAGGTGCTCAAGAGGCCAGAATTAGAGGAGTCCAGATATCTCAGATGGTTGTGAAGCTGCAGGAGATTACAGAGATAGGGAGGGGCAAGGTCATAGGGGGATTTGAAAGCAAGGTTGAGAATTTTAAAATCGTGGCGTTGCTTTACTGTGAGTCAATGTAGTCAGCAAGCACAAGGGTGGTGGGTGAACAGAACTTGGTGCAAATAAGGACACAAGCAGCAAATGATTGGATGACCTCAAGTTTACAGAAGGTAGGAGTGCATTGCAATAGTCAAGTACGGAGCTACAAAGATGAGCTGAGGTAGAGCAGTGTTACGGAGGTGGAAGCAGGCAGTTCTTAGAGCTGACATGGATATGGGAGCGAATTTGTACTGGTTCCCCATTAATCTTCAAACCCACATGCATGAAACATGGAACAGGGTGTTGTGAAAATGTCTAATTTCATGATTCAATATGTTGTGGAAATGTAACTTTTAGTTTCAGGATAATTGATTTTTTAAATGCAAGATAAATGGACAAAAACCTAGGTTTGAGAAATTGGTAAACAAAGCCTAGGGTAATAGCAATTCAAAGAATGGTCCATGTTTACATAAAGGGATTCGAGTTGGAGGTGTGAAAGCAAACAAACAATAGGTGGTCACTTTCTAAGTCTTGGTAGAGATGAGATGTCTACAGTTGTCTTCATATGGGGTTCAAATTAATATATGAGTCCCAGGGCAAAGAAAGGCTGAAGGCAAAGGGTAAACAAGGGAAGATATACTTTTCAGGTCAAAGGACAAGTTTGGAAATTGCAGTTAATTAACTGAAATCTCTATCTGTGACATCCCAGCTGTGCCACATTGCCATGGGGATAGATTTCAGTCTTTTGTTTTGGGTTTATCCGTGTTTTTCTGTCAGAAAAGTTTAGTCAGCTTGGAAGACTGAGAAAACAGTGGTGTATTTGCTGGCAGCCAGAAGCAGCAGCATAGGGGCCATTAGAAACCAAGGGTGTTCACGATCTAGAATCACTAAGCAGAATTGCGAGTGGGGCCGATGCTCAGGATGAAAAGTTCACGAGGAACTAAAATTGTCAAATCTGCTTGGTAAAGCTAGTGGAAGAGACTGGGGGTAGAATCCTCGCAAAGAGAGCGAACATTAGAAGTCATAGTGGGAAATTTATGAGTAATTGCAATTCAAAGGATGGCTCATGTTTACATAAAGGGATTAGAGTTGGAGTCGGAGGTGTGAAAACATCAAATAATAGGTGGTCCCTTTCAAAGTCTTAGTAGAGACAAGATGTCTACAGTTGTCAACATATAGGGTCCTCGCAGAGAGAGCGAGCTCTGGAAGTCTTAAGTGCCAAACTGGGAAACTGAAGAGTTAAAATGAATCCTTAAAACTTGTGGCACACCTTGGATTAGTCCAAGGAGTGGAAGGACACTCAAGATCCTGGAAAGTTTAGGGGAGCTCTTCTGTGGAAGTAAAACAGAACAGGAAGTGGTCTGAGAGATTTTCAGGTTTAAAGAACAGGGGCTTATGAAGTATGGTATTATGGTATTAGCAGTTGCTTTGTTTATTTCTTGTACAGTAAAAGCTTTTGTTTAAAACGTGAAACTTTATGGTGTAGTTCTTTCAGGTAATAACTGGGAGTTCAAATTTTTTTTAAAAAGTTAATGGTCTCCCTCGAGATCATAACAAGGGCCGATAATATTAAGATCCCAATCTGACGTCACTTTTAGGGGATTTAACTTCTCTGTAACCCTAGGTCTTTTTTATATTCCAGTGAATTCCATTCATGACATCTTTGTCAATCCCTCCTTTGACCTCATCTATCGCTGACCTTCTATCCAGCTCCACCTGCCCCACCCCCCTTTAACAGTATAAATTTAATCACACTTACACTTCTCTTCAGCTCTGAAAGAGAGCCACACAGACTCAAAATGTTAACTTTGTTTTTCCCTCTCCACAGATGCTGTCAGACCTGCTGAGTTTTTCCAGCATTTTCCGTTTTTGTTTCAGATTTCCAGCATCCGCAGTATTTTGCTTTTATCTTTTTATATTTCTCCTTTTCAAGTATTTATCCCATTACCTTGGAAAATTTAGTTGTAGTCTCTACCTCAATATCCACATGTGAAGTATCCCATGGTCTAATACTTCAGTTCTCAGTTCAAGAACTTTCTTCCTCCTTTCCCCTTTGTTTCTTCCAGTGCTAATCCTCATTTTCCATGCTGTGGTTCCACATTCACCCATCAGTGGAAATAACTTTTCTTAATTTACCCCTGTCCATGCCATTCCTTCTCTTGTCTCCCACTCTCAAGCCTTCCAATTTAAGAGCACTCACCCCTCAGCAGATTAAGAGACTACAACCCCTACACCTCCATTCCTAACTCTCCAGCCCTCTCCCCACTGCACTCCAAGCAGTTGCTGCTGTCTGTAGTTGTATCTGGTGGCCATCACCAACCCAGAGGGCAAGGGAGTGGGTGTAAGAGAAGTCATTAGGTCTGGAGCGAGAGGAAGATATAGACAGGAAAAGAACACTGGGGCTGGAGTGGGGGGGCAGTGATCATGCTAAGCGGTGTTGGTGGCATGAGGGGAGGATGCAATTGGCAGGTGGGGTGCTGAAGGTTTGCTCTGTTTCACTACCGGATTTGCTGACCCCTAGAGCACCCGGAGAGCAGGTGAATTTTAAACTGGGCTTCCAATTGCATAGTGGGAATCCAATTTGAATTCGTTAATGAAGTGTCTCACTTCACCATGGCAGGACATTCAGCCACTGCGATAACCACTGGCTAAGGGAACACGTTTCCTATATTTATGTTTTTAACCCCCTACCGTAGGTCCTCTCCTGCCTATCATTGGGGAAAGATTATTATCAAGGACTTAGTACAAATTTGGGGCGATTCCGCCATAAGTGCGGTGGTGGGTAAGAAAACGAACGTTGTGCCCGGCAACCGAAATGGTGGCTTTTCATGCCGTATCGTCCCAATCCCTCCTCATTAATCATGCATTCCCCGGAAAGACGCCGCTTCGATGGCGAGCAGGGTCTCATTCGCCTGCCACTCCATCACCTCCCTGTTCCCTCACGCCGAGCACCATATATAAAGTACAGCTGGGCGCGCACCTCTCAGTGCTTCCAGCCCAGGACTGCTGCAGAGAAGACATGGTCCTGAAAAGCAAGAAGACTGCATCCCCCAAATCTGTGATGCATCCCTGGGACGCTTCCTGGACACTGTTGGAGCCCGCCACGATGCCCTCTACCCCCACTCTGGCCGCAGGAGGCCCATCAGTGTCACCATTCCGGCTTCAGAGGCGGTGGCAGAGGTGGCCAGTGCCAACTCTGCACAGAAGAGGTTGGCCATCCAGTGCAGAAAGAGGATGAATAATCTCCTCTGTGACACTAGGGTAAGGCAACGATCTCATTACTCTAAACTTTTACACTCACAAGCCCATCACATATTCATCTAACTCACTGCCAGCTCAAGGGACATCACCACACTCTCTCAGACACACCTTCAAATCTCCATTTGGCCTCATCTCCTCTGGAGACTGCCTCCTCAGCCCTCACCCTCTTGAGGCCACTTGAACAAATCAATATGTGTCCCCATACACACCCTGGGATACCCCCTTCCCCAGTAATGCCCTAGCCCTGCAGCCTCTTACCTTGCCCTTGGCCACTTCTCCCCGTTCCCCAAACAAGCCCTAGCCCTGCAGCTGTTGAAAAGCCACCCCTGTACTTCCCAGTATGGTTTGGTTGATCCAACATGGAGGTACGATTCCAGTGAGCTGGGCTTATAATGATATGCAGATGTATTACACTGAAGTTACCGACATGCGGCAGCGGGAAACACGGCCCACCATTGATGGGTGGAGCAGTCGGCTGAAAACGTGTTTCGCGACGATATATATTTTATATATATATATATATAAAATATGCACATATATATCCATCAGCCCACTATATCAATATCAAACACTTTCTTTCCACAATCACAATCTCTACATTTGTTACTCTCTTAAATCTTAGTATGATAATATGTAAAAGAATATATATATATATATATAGTGCTTACCATCCATGTCCATTGCTTCTCTCAGAACTTGCAATTTCTTCTGCCGTTCTTTAATCCTTTCATAAGCCCCTGAGAGGGCAGATGAGATATAAAGTTCCGACGTCTGGTGAGATTTTTGAAGACCTATTGAAGCTGGAACTTGCCCAAAGTCTGTATACTTAGCCTCTCTGGTTTGGATGATGTTCTTAATCTGCCTGCCCTTCCCCTGTGGACAAAAGCTGCCTTGATGATTATTATCCCCAGGTGATATCATTTTCCTACCGTAAAAACCTAGATCAACTGTGGAGGTCCAGGGCTTCCTATGAACAGGATCTCCACTGGAATTTGATTTCCTATTCAAACAGTTAGGTCTAGATTGAGGCTTGTCATACAGATCTACTGTATCTTCATGTCCAGAGGCAGTGTGGTAAGAGTCCAAATCTGACGTCCTGTCAGTAATCGCCAAGAACCCCATAGATTTACTAAGCCCTCGATTCAGTGAGGCCTGCTCAAAGAATTGTGCTTTGTATTTTTCCGTTGCCTTGGTAGCTGTACTTCGTTCTGCAAAAATAAATAAAACATGAAATTGTATGTACACATTATGAGAATATGGCTGGACAGATGTTTTCTTAGCAGAGATGAGCACCCATGAATGCTAGACATCGGTCATACCAATAAAAATGTTTGATATAAATAGCAACTACATTTTTTTTAAAATCTAAAATGTTAACTCATTTTGTGCTTCCAGATGCTGGCTGTGGATTTCCACTATTTTTTATTTTTAATGAGTTCTCCTAAAGTCACTTTACATTATAATTTTCCTGACAAATGTAATCAGGAAATGACATGTTTTCACTAACGTGCCTAGTAATGCCAAATATAGAATTTTCTTCAAGAATTCGACAGTGTAGAATTTGTGGTAAGAATAATGGCGAGACTGTCATCACTCATCATTGTCAAACAGTGAACTGAAAAGCAATTTCAGACATCGGTATACGCTCAGTTAAGCAAAGAAACCAGGAAGCTGCGGTCCGAATTGCCCTGCTTCTCCAAAAGCTTTCTCCTGGTTATCCCAATGAGACATTAAGCCTTTGAGCTCATGAAGGATGTGAAGTTGTGGTGCTCATCCACTAGGTATCCACTAATTATGCCAGATGAAGTTACTTAGGGCTTGTCCACGCAAGCATAAGTGATTTTTTTTTAAAGGTGTGATAATTCACAAGTACTTCCAAACTTCCTCTCTAGCACTGAAAATTTACTTTTAGAAGTGTTGTGTCTCATTTCTTCATATTTTAATTATTGCTGGAGTTTTTTTTTAAAACTTTCCCTCTTTCACAAACCAGTCTTTCTTTTTATCTCTTTAATTTACTTGCTGTGCATGATTTTACATTGAATTAAATATTCTAACTTACACTTCCTAATTTAGACTCTGACTGCCCCAGTAAGGATTCTTCAATCTGATCAGTTAGGGGAAAGACTGTTGTACACCATGTTCACAGGTCCCAGATCTCCTGCAGAAGGTACTGCACTGTTTCATAAGCTGCCATGCTAAAGCCCATTAAAAGTCTGGGCAACTGTAAATGTAATGAATGGCAAGCTGCGCCATTCATTGCTGACTACAATATCCTGGCCAATATTGTAAAAGCAAAAAAGATGTAAAATGTTCTTTACTTTTCTATAATATTGTTCCCATTCTGATGAATTTAAAAACAGCTACTTTCAAAATGGGCACTTAGCTGGACAAAGATGTACACCTCAAATCCCGAACTAGACATTCCAAATTGGTGTCATCAGGTTAACTGTATTAAAACTTCAGCGCCTCTCAGTATATTGGATTTTTGAAGTAAGAAGTTGTCCCTGAAACTGCCTCATTCTTCCTCATTCATAAATAGCCGAAACAATTCACTTTAACAATATTGCATTACAAAGAACCACTTTGTTGTCATTAAGCTCTAAGGCAGCAACTTATGAGAAAAATTCATCGAGTTTTGATATTACGTGTCCTAAGTAAACTTTCTTATAAGTGACATTTGTCCTTCTGTCTGAACCTTGGTGCTCTAAACTGTTATTTACATCAATATTTAAAAGACTTGAGGAGGAGAATGGAAGCTCAAGGCCAGTGACTATTGACTGTAAGTATAGTCTTCAATGCTGCAAGTTCCTATTGTTCTCCATGACTACAGCTTGTCAACTCTGCATTCTCATACAGCAAGGGACTGTATACAGGGTTCCACAGAAAACTTTGTAAATGCAGAATGTTTCGAACTATAAATCATAAAGAAGTACAACGGTGGTTTTGTAGATTGTATTTATTTGCAGACTCATATCCCCCTTAATTCAGCCTCCCCAGAAATATTCACTAAATGTCTAAGCTCTAGGTCTTTATATCAGATGCCTTTATATATGGTCACTTACTTAATAACTTTTAAAAATGAAGTGATGTATCATTTTAGCAGAATTGTTATAGCTTGAGATCCAGTCTTGTACAACTTCAAAGCAGGATCATTGATGCCAGACTTAAACTGACAAATTTGCATTCTCATTCTAGAGGAATGGATAGGAAGATACGCAGCAAATTTATCATAGGTCCTTTGCCTAAATGAGTGATGATATTTACATCAGAGGTATGATGAAATTCCATAATCTCCTTATGTCCACAGCTAAGGAATACCAAGAAATGGCTTTCACCTTCATTCAGCCTATTTCCAAAATCCAAAAAAGTTCTTCATGCTTTCTTGCAGGGAAAGGTCTACCATAAGCTCAGCTTTCAACTTGTCGAATTCAGTAGCATACTAAAATTTGACATGCAAGGTCTCAAGTTAATGCCAACCTTTGTAGCTATTGTACTTCACTCACTTTGAAGCTGTAACGTGCATTTACCGGTACTTGTTTTCTGGATGTTGCTTTCCTTACATGATTACATTACTTTATTTTTGTTCCACAATAGCTTAAATAATTATGCAATTTGTTTTAGAAGCAGAATAGTTAATATATGTCACCAACTTCATTAATGTGGGATATGTTTGAAAAACAGAGCCTGTGTGTATGTATAAGTACAAGTAAAGCAGCAAACTTCTCAACAGACAGCAATATATCAAACTACAATTCCTAACTTCCTCTGTTGTTCATCTCAATAGGATAGCTAATTGTTCTGACCAGTACTAATCTTACATAACTGTTTAAACTTGTAGCCCCATTCAATATCTTATGGGAAATCTTCATTCCTTTTCGTCCTACACCCCCTGCATGATTTTCATTTTGTTTGTTTTCCAAGAGATTCCTCTATAGTGTAACATTTTTCCACAGCTGTGCTTATTTAAATATGTATTTTAAGATAAACTAATCAGTAAGATACTGATATCACAATAAAGATAATGACAGAATCGATTACTATGCATAAGCAGTACATAAATGCATCCTACAGATAATAATAGTATAATAAATAGAAGCAGCAAAACCTCACATCAAAGCAGCATTTCCAAAGATCATTCACAAAACGCCTTACAAACAACTCCATTTGACTAGTTAAAATATTGTCAGGTGACTTTTCATTTGTGTTAAGTACATTGAAATGCACCAAAGAAACTCCCAAACAATAAGCAGTACAGCTATATCTTTTTATGTTTCCACAGTATACATCCTAGTTTATGTTTGAACACAGGTTATAAATATAAAGCAAAAATCATGCTATGTTGGTAAGCAGCTAAATTTCATTGATGATTCCTCCTTGCAAGCCGTGTCCCAACTTAATAACACTACATGGCATTGTTTGGAATATTTGCATTTATTACTGTGCAGTTAAAAATTAGCCCTTTGCTGGTTTGAGTCTTCAAATAGAATATAATAGAAAGCTGACTAACAACATTCTTAGACCTCAGATCAAAACTTTTCATCTGCCCATAAAATTGTGTTTTTGCTTTATTTGTTCATGGATCTGGGCATCAAGGACAAAGCCAGCAATCATTGTCCAGCCCTCATTGTCCTTTAGAAGTGGTGGCAAACCTTGAACCTCTGAAGTCCATGTGGAGTAGGTGCACACACAGTGCTATTAGATAGGGAATTCCAGGACACTGAAGATGACAAGACGACAATATATTTCCAAATTAGGATGGCATGTGACTTGGAGGGGAACTTGCAGGTGATGGCATTCCCATACTACCCCTGTTCTTCTTGATGATAGAGGTCAGAGTTTTGAAGATGCTGTCAGAGGAGCCTCGGCGAGTTGCTGCAGTGCATCCTTATAGATAGTGCACACTGCAGCTACAGTACATTGGTGGTGCAGGGAATTAATATTTAAGGTGGTGGATGAGGTGCCAATCAACTAGGCTGCCTTGCAATGGGTTATGTTGAATATTTTTGAAGCTGCAGTCACCCAGATAAGTAGAGAGATTTCTTGCTGGAAATCTGTCTTGATATTTTTTGGCTTTGTGCATCTGCAAGTTCTGTGCATCTCAATGCCTTTTTGTTACCTCTGCATGTGCATGGCCCATCACTGCCAGTTTGAATATTCACAACTGAAGACCCAGGTTTACCAATTCTTTCAGGAGTCAGGCCAATAGGGAAGGGTGGGGACTTTTCCCCCCCTCTGCCATTCTTACTCACAGGTCCACATATTTCCAGGTCTGCACTCTGATGCTTCATCCCAAAGCCTACAGGACCCTCCCTTTTCCCTATTTATTGCCTAAATTCCCCAATCCAACTGCTTTGGAGTCCTGCCAGAGTCCCCTCACTCCAGACACCTGGCAAACCACATGCCACCCTGCTCCAGCCACCCTAACACTCTCCAAGTGCTGTCACACTGCAGATCATCCATGGAGGTTCCAAACCTTCAGCCCACCCACAGACCTTCTCAGCACCTGGTACTTTGACCCATTCATTATCCCAGCCCTCAACCCCTTCCAATTCTGTGCTTTTTTTTTTGCAAGCACTTTACAGTAGCTCGTTCTCAGGCTAGGTTTGTTGAATCTTTAAAAGAATACTGTTTCACATCAGTCATTAAGTGTGTGCATCAATCCCCATCCCACTTGCACATGTTGCATCATCTTTCAAAAAGCCTGACTCATACCTAATCCTGCCATTCAACTTTAAATGGCAAGTTGACTCCCACCTTGCTGCATTTCTATGCTTAGCTAAATGTAAGAGCATGGAACCTCAATATATCAGCAAAGGAACATCATAAAGAGACATTCTGAGATAAAGGAAAGCATATATCTATGGTGAGGAGAGACAGAAACAGTGGACTAAAGACAGATACGTAGACAACAAAAAACACATAGAGGGAGAAAGAGTGGGAGATAGAGACAGACGGAATGAAATTATGGATTGGAGAGGAGAACTGTTAAAGAGAGAGAATTCGGACAATTGTGAGCTACATGAAAAGGAAAAGAAGGTTTGTGTTTACAAAGCACCTTTCACAACCACCCAAAGTTAAAGCACTTTACTGCCGATGAGGTATATTTGAAGTGTAGTCACTGTTGCAATGTAGAAAACATGGCAGATAATTCTGTGCACAACCAGGGTTCCACAAACAGCAATGTGATAATGACCAGATAATTTGTTTCTGTGATATTGATTGAAGGATAAATATTGGCCAGTGCAGGGGGGGATAACTAGGTAAATGAACAGTAGGCACTAGCATTTTCTGATGAGCAGTTTGATGAATAGCACAGCTTACCATAAAATGGGTAAGTATATTGGCACCATTTTCTGAGCACAGCAGGGGCACAGAAAATACTGTATTAAATAGTAACTTTACCTGTTAAAGATGTGCAACTTCAGCAGCAGTTGTTTGCATTTCTGCAACAATCATGGTGGGCAATGCACCCTGGGTATATGAGCTCATGTTTTTGTACCTCTCTTTTACTTTTACCATTTGGGTTTAAGTGAGATCACTACAAAGGGAATCATGGAAAATCTAATTCATTCCACAAACAAAAAGGATAAGTATATAGATGCTAGAAATCCAAAAACAAAAATGCAGGAAAAACCGCATTGTGGAGCAAATAGGCAAGTTGCATTCCAGGTGACAATCCTTTGTCAGAATTGTTAAGATATTGCTACTGCTACTGATTGTCATTCATTTCTGATATAGGGTCTGCAACTGAAATATCAGCTTGTCTGTTCTCACCACAGATGCCGATCAGTTTATTCCACAATTAAGTAACATGGCAACCAATGACGAATTAATTAAACATTTGTAAGCAGTTTCCACACACATCAGAGATCCCATTGCCTCAACCGACTGCAGCCACCCTGCTGACCCCTGGAAGAAAATGAAGGTGTGTGGAATAGAACAAGAAAGGGGAAAACAAACAAATTTCCAATATATTCTTTGTTTAAAAGTTCCCAAAATCAAAAACACACAAATGTATAGAATTAGGCTGGATTTCACGACTAAGGAAGGTTGCTCAAGTCAGGAAATTTCCCAGCTCTCCAAACTTGCTTCGGTAGAAAGGCCCTCGAATGGTGGGATCTTTGCTCTGGGGGAGTGGTGGGGGGATGGGGTACACCAGATTAGAGAGGGAAAAAGGGGCAGCCAAGTGCCGAGGCAGGTTGTTTAAATGACCCACCTCTATTCTCTAGGTCTTTGTTCCAATTGTTTGATTATGTTTTAAGTCTTCAAGACCTCACCCTTCACGCTCCATCACCCTCACACCCACTCCCCATGACACCTCCATGCCTACATGTCAACCCACCTACCGCTCTTGACCCTTATACCCTCCATGCCAACTCACGCAGTATCCACCATGGACTCTCAGGGGCCATGTTGAGATAAAATAAAATTAAGTTCTAAAAATGTAATACAGCCTTCATGACATTAAAATAAAACCTCCAATCATGAAGGACCATTCAAACCTTTGAAATGTCCAGTGGTTACTCTTTTATAAAGATAAACAAGCTTCTATTCTTAATCGTACATCAAAGACAATCCCTTAATAGCCTCTTTGAGCAGTCAAGCAAATTGTGAATTCAGAACCAGCCTCCCCCGCCCCTTTGGAAATTAGCCAGGCAATCATCATGAGCCTTTAGGGAAATGTCAACAAACAGCTATTGAAACTGCTAGAATAGAGTTTTTTAAACGCTCACCGACAACGGCAGCCTATTTTTTTTTTTGCATTTTTAAAGGCCCTTGCAACAACCAAAAAGGGATCTGTTTGAACTCAGTGCTGAGTTCAAATTACTCTACTGTGTTTCAGTTTCGATCCTACATTAATCACACCCATCCCCTTCCCCATACCGGCAAAACTGGATCTGTTGGAAATGGGGGCGGGACTCCCACATCCAGGTCCCGCATGCCAAATTGGAAGCACTGCGTAGTCTTCATAGCTCCATGAAAATCCGGGCCTTAAACGTGAACCTGGGCTGGATTAACTGGTCTTAATTGTGGCAGCAATGTGTGGGAGGACCATTTGTTGCAGTAATAAAAGCAAAATACTGCAGATGGTGGAAATCTGAAACAAAAACAGAAAATGCTGGAAAAACTCAGCAGGTCTGACAACATCTGTGGAGAGAGAAACAGAGTTAACGTTTCGGGTCCGTATGACCCTTCTTCAGAGCTGAAGAGATGTAGAAATGTGATGAAATTTATACTGTTTAAGGGGTGTGCGGCAGGTGGAGCAGGATAGAAGGCCAGCGATAGGTGGGGACAAAGGAGGGATTGACAAAGATGTCATGAACTAAAGGGTGAAGGGAGTGTTAATGGTAGTGGTTAGTGCCAAAAAAGGTGCTGATAGTGGCATAAAGGTAAGAATGTGATAATAGCAGAACAACGGTAGCATTATGTGGAAGAACAATATGGAACAAGTAACAGATGGCGCTGTAGGGGATGGGGTGGGGGAAAAAAGGATAAAAAATGGGATAGAAAGGGGAATAAAAAGGGGGATTTGTTTCAGTGCCTCAGGATAGAGCAACTTGATGAAACAGACTGGGTTTCCTCTTCTGATTGCTAACCTACACCACACAAGGGTGTTAGGAACCATATCCTAGCATAAATAGCCACCTTGAAGAGAGGAGCAGAGGAAAGGAGGGAAGCAGATATCCAAGTTACTTTTGCTTCTAAAAAAATAACATGAAAGGCATAATTTCATGGATGTCTCCCTTATATTAGGCCCCAGACAAACTATAATTACTGCTGACAAGGGTGGTGCCATTGTTGTCTGACATACTGACCTCTACCTAGCAGAGGCCAAACACCAACTCCCTGACACTTTGTCCTACCTACCTCCCTCCTGGACCATGACCCCACAACCGAACATCAAGCATTTGTACCCAGGACTATCACTGACCTCAATCTCTTCTAGAGATCTTCCCCCCAGTGGCCTCCAACTTCATAGCCACCTAACTCCCAACAGCCCACTTCTACCTCCTTCTCAAAATCCATAAACAGGACTGCCCTTGCAGACCCATTGTTTCAGCCTCTTCACGCCCCACTGAACTGATTTATCCCTATCTTGACTTTAGTTTTTCTCCCCCTGTCCAGTCTCTTCCTATTTACATTTGTGACTCATCTGATGCCCTATATCACTTCAGTTTCCACTTTCCTGGCACTAACTGTTTCCTCTCCACAATTGACATCTAATCTCTCTGCACCTTCATATTCCCATCAGGATCGTCTGAGAGTTCTTTACTTTTTCCTTGAAGCAGAAACTAACCAGTTCCCATCCACCTGGCTGAACTTGTTCTCACATTGAACAACATCACGTTCAAATCCACTCACTTCCCCCAAACAAAAGTTGCTGCTAAAGGTACCCACATGGGTCCTAGCTATGTCTGCCCTTTTGTGGGATCTGTGGAACATTCCTTGTTCCAGTCCTACTCAAATGCCCTCCCTCACCTCTTTTTCCACCACATTGATGACTATTAGCATCGCTTCCTGCTCTCATCCTGAACTAGAAAATTTCACTGACTTTGTTTCCAATTTCCACCCTCACCTGGTCCATCTCTGACTCTTCCCTTCATTCCTTGACTTCTTTGTCTCATTCTGGGGATACCTTATCAACTAATATTGAGTACAAGCCCATGGGCTCCCACAACCACCCTGACTACACTTCCTCACGCCCTGCTTCCGGTAAGGACTCAATTTCATTCTCCTGGTTTCTCTGTCTCCGTCAAATCTGTTTGGACTATGGAACTTGCCATATCAACACTTCTGATATGTCTTTCTACTTTCTCAACCGAGGATTCCCCCTACCATGGTTGGCAGGGTCCCTCACCATGTTCGGTCTATTTCACATACTTCTGCTCTCACACCTCCTTCCCTCTCAGAACCATTATAGGTTTTCCCTTGCCCTCACCTTCCAACCTACCAGCCCTTGTTTTCAAAGGATCATCCTATGCCATGTCTGCCACCTCCTGCATGATGCAACCACCAAAGACATCTTCCATTCCCCTTTCAACATTCCAAGCGAACTGTTCCCTGTGATATCCTGGTCCACTCCTCAGTCATTCCCAAGACCCTCCTCCCTTTTCTATGGTACCTTTCCTTGCAAGCACAGGAGATGCAAGACCTGCCCTTTTACCTCCTCCCTTCTTACTATCCAAAGCCACAAACACTCCTTCCACGCAAAGCAGCAATTTAATTGTACATCTTTCAATTTAGTATGCTGTTTTCGCTGTTGACCACGTGGTCTCCACTATACAGGGGAAACTAAATGCAGAGTAGGTTATCACTTTGCAGAACACCTCCGTTCAGTCCACAAGCCCGACCCTGAGCTTCCTGCCACCCGTCTTTTTAATTCTCCACCTTGCTTCCATTCTGGCTTTTCAGTCCTCGACCTCCTAGTTATCCAACAAAGCTCAATGCAAGCTCGAGGAACAGCACCTCATTTTTTGACTCACCACGCTCCAGCCTTCTGAACTCAACACTGAGTTCAACAAGTTTAGATCATAACCTCTGCCCCATCTTGCTTCGTGTTATCTTAAAAAAAATTTTGCTGGTTCGGGTTTTTCTTTCATTTCTTTCTTAATTATTTTATTTACATTCAGATGGCTTCTATTCAGCCATTCACACCTCATTTGCAGACATCTTTTGTTTCTTTACTCATTACCACTCCATCTGGCTTTTGCATCATGAAAGCTGTTGAGTCTTTCCAGCATTTTGCTCTATTTTCGATTTCCACCATCTGCAGTGTTTTGTTTTCATATATTTACCGCATGAGATTACTTATTCTTTTAACAGATAATAGCTCAACACCTCTACATACTGCTCAGGCTTATGAATCATTTCCTGTTTTTCTTCTTAAGATGACACAATTGAGAAAAGATCAAGCAACAATACAGTATGTGTTACATTTCACTGTATTAATTCGCATGTAGTTAAACGTATTGTAAGTGGGAAGAAACGCTTTATCAAATTCTAGATCATCTCAATATCATTATTTTTCCCATTTTCCATCTCTGCTACTAAAGCAAGTTAATTTAATTTTATTAACAATGAAAGCAGGCTTCCTTAGAAATTCAGGCAATGCTCCTTTCAAGTGTGCACACGTCACTTAATCCTACTGATGCAAGAGCAACACCCACATGTAAATGCTCAATTACCATTTAGATCGAAAAAATACAATTTTTATTTTAACCAAAGATATTCACATAAATAGTTAAAAAATGGTTGTTCATTTTATTGGAGACCAAGCAGTACTCAACAGTACCAAGTAATGCAGTCTAATATAACATCAGCTTCAAGCAACAAATGATCTCCTCAAAATATATTCAACAGCAGAACTTTCATGGTATAAATTCACACTATATACTTGTTCAAATATTCACCATTGTCTTTGACAGAGTAATGAATCACAGCATTTAACTTCTTTAGATAGTGCAATTCCATGTTCTTAACATATTTAAGAAGCCACACAGTGTACATAATACAAGTACCATGGCTTTGTGTAAACATGAAGCTGTCTTTCTCTATCAATAGAGGACCTGCATCTGAGGTCCTCACCTGCCTCAACTTAGGCCTATTGCATATATATTCTAAATTTCTCAGTGGAAAGTAAGTTGCACTATGGGAAAACAGGATAAATTCAACCCATCTGTTCATTCCAGATTGTTAAAGTAGACAATTTTGAGCAAGAGATTTTATCAAGTTGTCAGCATAAATAATGGCTAACTTGCTACAATACATGAGACTAATTTAAAGCCTTTGCAGAATTGCTAGCTAATTACTTCACATTTGCAAAGCATTAGGTTGCCATTTGATTAATAAATTTGACATGGCTCAACCAGATCATATTAAAGATGTGCAATTATTTATAATCATTCAAAATGCCCTTTATAAGCAATTAAAAAGAAAACAACAAACCAACAAGAATCCTGTGGAAGCGCATATATCTTCTTCCATTAACTCTCCCCTTCACCCAAAGACAATGACATGGAAATTTGATTTTGCTTGAAAACAGAGACCTTGGAAAATATGTGCTGACAACACATTATAATGAAACAGGTGTGCAGACAACACTGTTCGCATTACTTATTAGCAGTACATTTTTTGGGGTGTGAAAGCAGAATGGGAAATCGGATTTTACTGATGCCATTTTAAGTTGGTCTGGATCTCTTAACAGCGCAACATCATTGGAAGAGCATCAGATATGTTCTCCAGATTTTTAGACACTGTTTTGGAGGCTGTTATCCAGGTGGACCGCAGGAGAAGGGAGGTTTTGTTCCCCTCGGGGAATGACAAGCTCTCCAGGGCAATATGTACACAGAGTGTAGAAAAATGAGGTTCAGACAGTCAATGCCAAGAGCTTAGATCCCAGGGCCTGGCTACAATGCCAAAAGAAGTCTAACGACTTCACCAAGGTTGTCAAGTTGACATTCCTAACTCTCAACTCAAACCTACATCCCCATTACTTTTTACCCTCCTGTCCACTGCCCCCTCTACAAATTACTACACACACCTTACTCCACTTCCTTCAGCATCTATTACACTCTGCACATCCTACCTCTGGCACTATTGGAACCCTCACTTCCCCACAACTCACGTTATATTGTTCTAACCTGGATAGTCACATACTCAAAACAGCTCATAAGACTATTACTAAAACATGCCCTTATTCCTCGCAGAAGAAGATAGCACACAACAGCAAAGAGCAGGCAGCAATCAGAGGATGTGGCCACTTACACATCCTATTTCCTCTGGATAAGCAGGCTCTGAAAATGACAAGTGGGTACCTCATGGTCACAGAGGCTCCTGGCATCATCTGAGCCTGAAAGAAGCCACATGTGATTAAAGTTTCCACTTTTATGTATTATTAATTTTTTAGCCTGGAGGCTCAAATCCTACACACTATACAGTTTTTTCAGCCCAGTTATCTGCATCCTTCCTTCACGCAAATGGCTCACCCTTGTAACTCTCTTTCATTGCAGGTGCAGAAAATGCATGGGGCTCTGTGGCAGTTAAGGATGACAGCAAGCTTCTGGAAGCTGTGTCACTTAATATGACAATCAGCATAGAGACTAGGACCACATCTACAGGCTGTAGGTGAATCACCAGACACAAGTGTGTATTCCTAACCGTAGCTCATGCAAAGAGCTCATGCAGGAGATAGCTAAATGGAGGGAGAATTAAGATCCCAACCCTGCTACAGAGTACTCAACTGTTGACCTCGAAGACACAGACTACTGAAGATGGTGGATGAAAATACACAGATGCTCGGTGCATTCTGCAGCCCATTTGTGCACAGTGAAGTTGAACTCCAACCTGTGTTAGAACTTTTCACAGTGCATAAAGCCCATGCTGTCAACCATGGAGTGGTGGCACCCAGCATAACGGGGCCTTTGGCAACGGCTCTGACAATTTCCATGGCAGCTTATGATACTGCCATTTTGGGTCTCAGGATTAGCATCGGCAGGGGCTTCCAAATTGTCACATCATGCCAGTGCTCTGTTCCCAAGCAGAGCAGTGGACTGATGTTCAGCCCTTATTTGAGTGGCATTGGTTTCATGGAGATATGCCTGATGTCTTCTTCCAGGAATGACTTCTCCTCACCATCCACTCTGCCAGTGCCCATGTCAGTGGCACACAGCCAGCTGAGCTAGATTACCACAGGTAAACCAAGATGCTGCAGTGTGCAATCAGGTTGTCGAGGTTCAGAGCTGCATGAGGTCCCCATGCAGCAACTGGAAATGCACTTCATCGCAACATTAGAATAGTGAAACCAGCACATAAGACTGGTTCTAGCAGTTTGCACAAAGGCAATTCTTGATTGTGGAAATTGACAACCACCAACCATCAAATGATTTGCAATTTCTTTTATGGATTTGCTGTTAGTCTTAATATTATGAGTAAAATGAGGGCAATACCCATGAGGTTGAAGTGCAGGAGGGAATTCAGATGGTGACCAGCTGCTCCCCCCATCATCCCAATCTTCTTTGGTGACCCCCTCCTCTTCCAGACCCAAAAGACAGACCTAACAAGCCACCCATGGGAGACAGAAAATACTTGCAGGCAGACCAGCAGTCCAACAATTGCAAAACGTTCTTCCCAGAAATCACAATTTAGTTGTGCAACAGAGAAAACTAAATAAAAACAAAAAGTGCAGAAGTTGAACAGCAATCTAACAGAACAAACTCACAACTAGGCTATAGGGAGTGGATGACACCTTTAAGCTATTACACCTGCAGAGTCCTTCTTAATTTGTAATATGATTTCTGGATGAGTCAATCAGATGGTAAGCCAGATGTCGGGCAGACCAGCTTCATAAAAAGGTCCCGGAACAAGCTAAGATACTTATTTCATTACAGTAACCTTTACATGCCTCTACAGATGCCTATATGATAGGTGGTAAACTTGCAGGGTGAGATGGGCGCATGCCACCTGCCATAATGTCCTACAAACTGGGTGAAGTGTAACTGAATTCTGAAGCCACTGACTGAGCTTCCCAGGTCCTGAAATACCAAGGGAGAATTCTTCACACCAGCCTATTTTAAAATAAAGAGAAATTCTGTCTTCATCCAAAACCCACATTCCAGCAATGGAGTCTTAAATACCATTTTGGAGCAGGAACCCTTGACAGTGTTTGTTTCTTCCTTTAAGAGCACCAAGGATGACCTCAGTATTGTCCAGGGATTAAACCTAGCTCTGTATGGCTCAATACTATGTTAGCTAGTTACTTAACTCATTAAGCCAGAGCACTCACATTTACCTTTATTAGTAATAAACAATTTTACACAGGTAAATATTTTTGCAAATTCACCTGTTAGAAGGCCCTTGCCTCTCAGTCGATCCCGAATTTCCTGGTTGCGATCTGGTTTGCTGACTGAATATAAGGATGGCTGATTCAGCTACAAAATGGAAAATACCAGGTTTAGGCCAACCAAATATGTTTTATTAAATATTTTGAGAAATGACACAGATTACCAAGTATAGTGAACTTGCATGTTTCCCATTATTAAGCTGGAAGCAAATCTTAGAGGGAAATCACTGCTAGCTCAGAAGGAAAGAACAAAAGTTGCCAAATGTTATAATCCAACATGCAAATGATCCATTCATACTTTTCACTGAGAAATATATTTCTTTATTTCTACCTCAAACATTTTTTGCCATGGGCGTGCCTTTTTAGAACTCATGCCTTGTTTAAGTAATAAACTTCTTCAAAATAGAAAATATTATTATATCTGCAAGGAGGCAGTGTTAGGATTTCCTGTAACTTTTTTTTGGCATTGTTAAAACCCCATGACCTTTAATTATAATGAGTGTACAAAATAATTGTATTCCACAGCCAAGTACTTACAGTTGTTAGGCTACCCAAGACAAGTTTTACCAGCTGTTTGATGTATGAAAAAGCTGGTGCACAGTTACTGTTCCGGATATGAGCACTGCAAGCATCTAGAATAGTCCGTATTGTCACCCGTGTGTACATCTGGTCTTCGCACATATTCAGTAATATGCTATTCAGGTGATCCCCAAGATTGATTGGCTAAAAGCAAAGAAAATAAATCATTGCAGTAACATTATTTTATCAAATAGTGCACAGCTCAACTCTGATGAACCTTAAGTTCGCAAGATAAAGGAATTTCAAGCATGCTACTTCATTGCCAAGATATCCAAGGTATTGAAAATGTGGAATGAGAAATCCAAAATTCTTAATTAGAAGAGAAAGTTGCAACAGATTTCTAATAATTGACTATACAAATGCCCCTAAGCAAGGAATGAGAAGTCTATCACAGGAGTCGATTAAAAGGCAAAATCTTCACTATCTATTAAAGGCAACTTAATAAAATTAAAAGTGAGCAAAATGTACAACAAATGTTAAGGTATCACACATTGACTCCTTGTTATTAGAGAAGGCAACGAGCTTTCATCTGTAAAGAGGAGAAATGCAAAGATGGGTCATGGGAAAGAAGACAAGAAAGCAGAGACCTGAAGATACGTATACAACAGATCCAATAAAGTTGATTTGAAATTATTAATTTGTGAATTCATTTTAAGCAAAAAAATGAGTTATTTCTAGACTGAACATTATTAAAGAAATGAAGAGGTGAATTAGGAAAAAAATCTAATATAAACCCACTGGCTCCCATAGCTACTTCAATTCCTCCAACTCTGCTTTCCGCAAGGACTTATTCGATGCTCCCAATTTCTCCATGTCTGTCCTATCTGTTCTGACCATACACCTTCCACGCACCAGTGTTTCCGATATGTCTTCCTTTTTCCTCAACCAAGGATTCCTTTTCACCATGGTTGACTTGGCCCTCAACTGTACCCATCCCATTTCCCGCACATCTGCCCTCACCATTTCCCCTCCCTCCCGAAACATACCAGGTCCTCACCTTCCACCCCACCAATCTCCACATTTAATGGATCGTCCTCTTACCTCCAGCCTGATGCCACCACCAAACACATCTTCCCCAACCCTCTCTTTCATCATTCTGACAGGGCCATTGCCTTCGTGGCACTCTGGTCCACTCTTCCATGGCACCTTTCCATACAATTGCTGGTCATGCAGCACCTGCTTTTTTCTCTCCTCACTTCACACTAGCCAGGCCACAAAGCTCTCCTTCCAGGTGAAGCAGCAATTTGCTTGTGCTTTTTGCAATCTGATACACTGTTCACATTGACCATGATGCAGTCTCCACCTCATTGCAGGAATCAAACTCAGATTGAGTGATTGCTTTGCTGAACACCATCGTTCAGTCATAAATGTGATTTTCAACTTCCAGTTGCTTGCCATTTTAATTCTCCTCCACATTCTTGACCTTCTTCACATCCAAGGCAGCTCAAGGAACAGCATTTCAACTTTCTATAAGGCATTTAAAGCCTTCTGGGATTCAATATTAAGTTTAAGCATTTCAAATCAGAACCACTGTTCCCATTTTTCAGACAGCAGGAAATAGGAATATAGTAGTGGTAGGGGACAGTATAATTAGGGGTATAGATACTGTTCTCTGCAGCCAAAAGCGTGAGTCCCGAAGGCTGTGTTGCCTGCCGGTGCCAGGGTTAAGGACATCTCCTCAGGGCTGGAGAGGAACTTGGAGTGGGAGGGGAGGGATCCAGTTGTCGTCGTTCACGTTGGTACCAATGACATTGATGGGACTAGAAAGGAGGTTCTGCTGAAAGAATTTGAATAGTTAGGAGCCAAATTAAAAAGCAGAACCTCCAAGGTAATAATCTTGGGATTATTACCTGAGCCATGGGCAAACTGGCAGAGGGTAAATAAAGTCAAGGAGTTAAAGGCGTGACTCAAAGATTGGTGTGGGAGGAATGGGTTTCAGTTCATGGGGCACTGGCATCGGTACTGGAGTAGAAGGGAGCTGTTTGGGTTGGACGGGCTTCACTTGAACCATGCTGGGACCAGTGTCCTGGCGAATCAAACAACTAGGGCTGCAGAGAGAGCTTTAAACTAAATAAAGCAGGGGAGGGTTCTGGAGAGGCGATACATAGGCTCACAAAGCAAAAAGATATGGCAGCATTGCAGGGTAGCTATTTAGGCAATGATACCCAGGGTATGACAGGAAGGGTCAGAGTACCTAAACGTAAAAAAAAACCCAGGAGCAAATAGGGTCAAAGAGGGAAAAAATTATAAAAAGGCAAAATTAATGGCTCTTTACTCAAATGCACGTAGTAATTGGAACAAAATAAATGAATTAACGGCACAAATAGCGGTTAATGGGTGTGATCTTATAGCCATTACAGAGACATGGTTACAAGGAGATCAAAGCTGGGAACTAAATATTCAGGAGTATGTGACCTTTCGAAAGGACAGGCGGGAAGGAAAGGGTGGTGGGATAGCCTTATTAGTATGAGATGGAATAAGTATGATAGCAAGAAAGGATCTTGGATCGGAGGATCTAGAATCCATATGGATGGAAGTAAGAAATATAATGGGGAACAAGACACTGGTGGGAGTAGTCTATAGGCCCCCTAACATTAGCTATGCTGTAGGGCAGAGAATAAATCAGGAAATAATAAGGGCATGTAATAACAGCAGTACATTAATCATGAGTGACTTTAATCTTCACGTAGATTGGGAAAATCAAATTGGCAGAGGTGGCCACAAACAAGAATTCATAGTGCGTATTCGGGACAGTTTCTGAGAACAATATGTTGTGGATGCAACCAGGGATCAGGCTATTTAGGATCTGGCTATGTATAACGAAGCAGGTTTAATAAATGATCTCAGAGTAAAAGATCTTCTAGAATACAGTGACCATAACATGGTAGAATTTAGCATTCAGTATGAGAGTGAGAAACTTGGGCTGGAAACAGATGACCAAACAAAAATAAAGATGAAGAAAATAAACTTTGAGGGTAAACTAGCAATAATATAAAAATGGACAGAACAAGCTTCTTTAAATATATAAAAAGGAAGACTGAGGCCAAAGTAAACATCGGCCCTTTAGAGAATGAGGCTGGGGAATTAATAATAGGGAACCAGGAAATGGCAAAGGAGCTGAATAAATTCTTTACATCAGTCTTCACAGTAGGAGACACGAATAGCATTCCAATACTAAATAATCAAGGGGCAAAAGGGGGGAGGAAATAAATGCAATAACTATCACTAGAAAAATACTAGGGAAACTAATGGGGCTAAAGGACGATAAGTCCCCTGGACCTGGTGGGTTGCATCCGAGGATATTAAAAGAAATAGCTACAGAGATAGTGGATGCACTGGTAGTAATCTTCCAAGAATCCTTAGATTTTGGAAAAGTCCCACGAGATTGGAAAACTGCCAGTGTAACACCCTTATTCAAAAAGGGAGGGCGAAAAAAAAATAGGTTACTTTAGGCCAGTTAGCTTAACATGCATCACTGGGAAAATGTTAGAGTCTATTATAAAGGATATAACACCAGAGCATTTAGAAATGCATAATATAATCAAACAGAGTCAGCATGGCTTCTTGAAGGGGAAATCATGCCTGACAAATTTATTAGAATTCTTTGAGGAGGTAACAAGCAGGATAGATAAAGGAGAACCAGTAGTATATTTGGATATCCAAAAGGCGTTTGATAAAGTGTTACACATAAGGCTACTTAATAAGATAAGAGCTCATGGTGTTGGGGGTAGTATATTAGCATGGATAGAAGATTCACTTACCAATAGAAGAGAGTTGGGATAAGGGGGGGCATTTTCAGGATGGCAACTGTAACGAGTGGAATGCCACAGGGATCAGTGCTGGGGCCACAATTATTTACAATATATATTAATGACTTAGATGAGGGAAATAAATGTACTATTGCCAAATTTGTGGATGACACAAAAATAGGTGGGAAGGCAAGTGGTGAGGATGATACAAAGAGTCAACATAGGGATACAGACAGGTTAAGTGAGTGGGCAAAAACTTGGGCAGATGGAATATAACGTGGGGAAATGTGAGGTTATGCACTTTGGCAGGAAGAATAGAGGAGCTGAATATTATTTAAATGGAGAAAGACTGCAGAAAGCTGCAGCGCAGAGGGATTTGGGGATCCTTGTGCACGAATTCCAAAAAGCTAGCATGCAAGTTCAGCAAGGGAAAGAAAATGGAATATTGGCCTTTATTTCAAATGGAGTATAAAAATAGGGAAGTCTTGCTAAAACTATACAAAGCACTAGTTATACCACACCTGGAATACTGTGAACAGTTTTGGTCCCCTTATCTAAGGAACGATGTACTGGCATTGGAGGCAGTGCAGAGAAGGTTCACTAGGTTGATCCCAGGCATGGAGGGATTTTCTTATGAGGAGAGGTTGAGTAGGTTGGGCCTGTCATTGGAGTATAGAAGAATGACCTGCATAAGGTGACCTTATTGAAGCATTTAAGATTCTTAGGGGACTTGACAGGGTAGATGATGAGAGGTTGTTTTCCATTGTGGGAGAGCCTAGGACCAGAGGGCATAATCTCAGAGTAAGGGGTCACCCATTTAAGACAGAAATGAGGAGAAATTTCTTCTCTCAGAGGGTAGTTAATCTGTGGAATTCTTTACCACAGAGGCCTGTAGAGACTGGGTCATTAAGTATATCGAAGGCTGAGATAGACAAATTTTTAATCAGTCAGGGAATCAAAGGTTATAGGGAAAAGGCAGGAAAGTGGAGTTGAGGATTATCAGGTCAGCCATGATCTCATTGGACGGCAGAGCCAACGCAATGGGCTGAATAGCCTACTTCTGCTCTTACGTCTTATGGTCTAACCACAGAAAAGTTACGTGCAGAAAGAGGCCATTCAACCCATCATGTCTGCACTGGCCATAAGGAGAAAATAGAAATTAGCCACTCATTTTAATCTCACTTTCCCACACCTGGTCCATAGCCTTGCAGGTTAAAGCTCGTCAGATGCAGATCCAGTTACCTTTTAAATGAGTTGAGCATTTCAGCTTCAATCACCAACTTAGGCAGTGAATTCCAGACACCCACTACCCTCTGGGTGAAAAAGGTTTTCCTCATGTTCCCTCTAAACGTTCTACGAATCATATTAAATCTATGTCCCTGGTAACTGACCCCTCTGCTAGGGGAACCGAGTCTTTCCTGTTTACCCTATATAGGCCTCTCATAATTTTGTACACCTCAATTAGGTCACCCCTTAATCTCCTCTGTTATAAGGTAAACAAGCCTAGCCAATCCAATCTCTCCTCGTAGCTGCAATTTTCAAGCCCTGGCAACATTCTTGTAAATCTCCTCTGCACTCTCTCCACAGCAATTATGTTCTTCCTGTAATGTGGTGACCAGAACTGTACACAAAGTTCCAGTTGTGACCTAACCAGCATTGTATACAGTTCCGTTATTACATCCCTGCTCTTGTAATCAATACCTCGTCCAATAAAGGAAAGCATTCTATATGCTTTCTTTACCACCTTATCCACCTGTTCTGCCACCTTCAGGGACCTGTGGACATGCACTCCAAGGTCTCTCACTTCCTCTACCCCTCTCAATAACTTCCCATTTATTGAAAATTCTCTTGCTTTGCTTGCCCTCCCCAAATGCATGAACTCACACTTTTCCAGATTGAATTCCATTTGCTACTTCTCTACCCACTCAACCAAACCATTGATATCATTCTGGAGTCAACAGCTAGCCTCTTCACTGTCAACTACATGGCCAAGTTTTGTGTCATCTGCAAATTTCCCAATCATGCTCCCGCATTTATGCCTAAACCATTAATATATACAACAAACAACAAGGGCCTCAACACGGAGCCCTATGGAACACCACTGAAAACCGTTTTCCATTCGCAAAAACATCAATCGGCCATTGCCCTTTGTTTCCTGTCACTGAGCCAATTTTGGCTCCAACTTGCCACTTTTCCCTGTATCCCATGAGATCTCACTTTTCTGAGCAGTCTGCAAGAGATCTTGTTAAATGCCTTACTGAAATCCATGTAGACAACATCCACGACACTACCCTCATCAATCTTCCTCATTACTTCCTCAAAAAATTCTATTAAGTTAGTAAGACATGATCTTCCCCTAACAAAACCAGGCTGATTATCCCTGAACAATCTGTGCCTTTCTAAGTGACAGTTTATCCTGTCTCCCAGAATTGTTTCCAATAATTTGCCCACTACCAAAGTCAAACTGACCGGCCTATAATTTTCTGGCCTATCCCTCGCATCCTTTTTAAATAATGGTGCAACGGTCACAGACCTCCAATCCTCTGGGGCCTCGCCTGTATCTAGTGAGGATTGGAAAATGATCCGCTATTTCCTCCCAGGCTTCCTTTAACAGCCTGGGATACAATCCATCTGGCCCTGGATATTTATCTACCTTCAAGAATGCCAGTCCCTCCAGCAGTTCCCCTCTCACCATGCTTATTGTATCTAAATATTTTACACTATTCCTCTTTAACTAGAATGTCTCTTCATCCCTCTCCTTAGTGAAGACAAAGACAAAGTACTCATCGAGTACTCTGCCCGCATCTTCTGCATCTACCCACAAATTACCATGTACATCTCTGATAGGTCCTGCCTTTACCTTAGTTAATCTCTTGCTCTTAATATACTGGTAAAATATCTTAGGATTTGCTTTGATTTTACTTGCCAATAATTTTTCGTATCCTCTCTTTGTTTTGCTAATTTCTATCTTTACTTCGCCTCTGTACTTTCTATACTCCTCTAGGCTTTCTACAGTATTACGTCTTTTGTGATTGTCATAATCTTTCTTTTTTTGCTTTATCCTGGCCTGTATGTTCCTGGATAACCAGGGAGCTCTAGATTTGGCAGTATCACCCTTTTTCTTTGTGGGGACATGTCTACATTGCCTGTTCCAGGGTCCTTCTCTTGCACTCTTCTCTGGGTGCCGCTGACTGCCTGTCCCAGTGTCCTCCTCGCACACTCTCCTCTAGATTGTTTGGGTTTAGGAAGTCCTACCAGAAGCAGTAGTGGAAGCAGAATGACATTTAAAGAAAAATTGCTAAATGTTTTGAAAAAGAAAAATTTAATAGTGGAATGGAAATGGAATTGACCAGGTGAAGAGATCTTTCAGGGAAGCAGCAGAGGCACAATGAGCTGTTAGTTTCCTTCTGGTGCTGTAAAAGTCAATAATTGATAACTGAGGCTAGAAAAAGGGATTCAACAGTTATGTTGAATATAAGCAACAATTGACTTGAACAGGTACGTCATTCAATCTTCTAAATAATTGACTATTTTTGTGGATTTGCTAATTTTGACACACTAGGTGAAGTTTATATCTATGAAAAACTATCCCTAGATGCATTCCCTTTTCACAATATTACAAGATATTTGTTCTCAACTCCAAACAGCTTAGATGTGAAGATTTCCTGTAGTATATCATATCAAATATTTCTGCTTCAAAAGAAGCATCTTCATAAAAACTTCAATATTAATGTTTTGAGGGGAAGAAAAAGTGGTTCAAGGAAAAGAGAAATGGATAAACTAGGATAGCAACATTCATTAGCGAAGCTTGATGTCCTGGGTTTAATATAAATTAAAAAAAGAAAGTGCTGGAAAAGCTCAGCAGGCCTGGCAGTACCTGTGGAGAAACGTTTAACGTTTTAAGTCCATGTTTCCCCTCACCTGCTCTACTTCTTGTTCATTGGGGCCGCATTTCAACACTTCTTGCAATCAGAGAATCAGGACAGAAATAAATGCGTTAACTCAATCCCTGGAATCACTAGAGTACCACAACTGCTGCTCCTTCGACTGTGCTACCCTACATAGAAATACAACTCTCTCAGCAATAAGTTAGAAGCTATGGACTGACAACAATAAGATCAAACTTATTTTGCATTCCTGTCAGTGAGCTAAATTTTGGCCCCAGTTCAATAGAAGAGATTGCTTTACAATTCTTTGTTCTTCTGGGTAAATTTGATTAACATTCCCCTTCTCTGTTGGGCTTCATTTGGTAAGAACATTGGAATTTGAAAAGGTTTTATTTTATGCACAAACCACTCACAAATCATTGCATTATTAGCTTAACATATAAGTGATAGGTCTCCAATTACTGCATAATTGTCAGAAGTTTTTTTTCACAATAATGGCTTATTGTAAAATTTTGCATTAAAAGTATAGATTCTTTCCTCAAGAGCTTGCAACACAGGTAGTTTGGATTCTAAAATCAGATGTTTCAGATCAATGGTCCAGAGAACTGTCAAAGAATTTCTGCCATTCTAATCTTTATTACATGTGGTACATACCATTTCACAAATAGATCCATTGATATAAAAAGTAAAATCCATACACACCTTTCCCATGTTCAGTATGAAAAACAACTGGAAGTAATTTTTTTCTCTTGTTGCAGAAATAACCATTCTACCAGAGGATTTACTTTAATGTTTCTCACCAAGGTAACAAAAACATAAAGGCGGTTGTTCCAATGTAAACCATTTCCTTTGAAGATCAAGTAAACAAGTATTATCTTTAGGAGATATTCATGCTACTAGGAGGCAAAATTCCATCTTTGATGATTTTAGTGAAAAAAACTCATATCAAAATTAGGTACTTCACACTTGACAAGTTTACTTTTAACAAAAGAATTAATTTTTTCTCCTAGTGTTCTCCTTCTGAGATCCACTCTCTCCCCCCTGCATGGCTTTTCTTAACTGCATCAGCTTTTGGAAGAAAAGCAAACAATTCTGTAAGAAATCCTGAAAATCAATATCCTTTTATCTCTGGATGCTAATCGGGATGTATTCAAGCTGGGAAAATTCAGCTCTGTCTGGGTGCTGCAGTGTACTTAAAAGGTATCAAATTTTCCAAGCCTAAAAAAATCCAAATCATCGCTATTAGCTGGAAGGGATACTGTGCAGAACTTTCTACATTGCTACTGCAATTGTTGATAGCAGCTGAGCAAGGCTCCCTTGCAAGGTGGAGGGCAGGGGAAGGGAGTGGGGGCTGGCAGGGAAACTACAAATAGTTACTTTAAGGTAGAAAGTGCTTCAAAATGCCTCATGATCTACATCATGACCTCATTACAGCCTTGGTTCAATCACAGACAAAAGAGTTGAACTCACGAGGTGAGGTGAGAGTGGCTGCCCTTGACATCAAGGCAGCATTTGGCCGAGTGACATCAAGGAGCCCTGGCAAAACTGGAGTCAATGGGAAACGGGAAAACTCTCCTCTGGTTGGAGTCATATCTAGCAAAAAGGAAGATGGTTGTAGTTGTTAGAGGTCAGTCATCTCAGCTCCAGGGCATCACTGCCAGAGTTCCTAAGGGTAGTGTCTTCGGCCCAACCATCTTCAGCTGCTTCATCAATGACCTTCCTTGCATCATAAGGTCAGAAGTGGGATTGTTCACTGATGATTGCACAATGTTCAGCACCATTAGTGACTCCTCAGATGCTGGAATAGTGTGTGTCCAAATGCAACAAGACCTGGACAACATCCAGGCTTGAGCTGACAAGTGGCAAGTAACATTCATGCTACACAAGTGCCAGGCAAAGGCCATCTCCAACAAGAGAGAATCTAGCCATCACCCCTTGACATTCAATGGCATTACCATCACTGAATCCTCCACTATCAACATCCTGGGGGTTATCATTGACCAGAAACTGAACTGGACTAGCCACATAAATACTGTGGCTACAACAGCAGGTCAGGGGCTAGGAATCCCGTGACGAGCAACTCGACTCCTGACTCGCTAAAGCCTGTCCACCATCTACAAGGCACAAGTCAGGAGTGTGATGGAATACTCTCCAATTGCCTGGATGAGTGCAGCTCCCACAACACTCAAAATGCTTAACACCATCTAGAACAAAGCAGCCCACTTGATTGGCACCATATCCACAAACATTCACTCCCTCCACCACCGATGCACAGTAGCAGCAGTGTGTACCATCTACAGGATGCACTGCAGGATTTCACCAAGGCTCCTTAGACAGCACCTTCCATACCCACAACTACTACCATCTAGGAGGACAAGGGCAGCAGACAAATGAGAATACCACCACCTGGAAGTTCCCCTCCAAGTCACTCACCACCCTAACTTGGAAATATATCGCCGTTCTTTCAATGTCGCTGGGTCAAAATCCTGGAACTCCCTCCTTATCAGCACTGTGGGTGTACCTACACCACATGGACTGCAGCAATTCAAGAAGGCAGCTCACCACCACCTTCTCAAGGGCAATTAGAGATAGGCAATAAATGCTGGCCCAGCCAGCGAAGCCCACATCCCTTGAACGAATAAAAAAATCTGAAAGCGAAACACTTTACAAATAAAGTACATTCCTCTGCACTTTTCTTTTCATGTATTGCACGAATTGCAAATTAAGTGTGTTAGATTGCTAGCAATGATTGTAAAGGTCACTGGTGGAATAATAAATGTTTAATAAAAAATGTTACATATTTCAGAACAGTTTGTGCCCAACAATTTGCTATTTATATTTTTTAAAATTGCAAAACTGTACAACCTCATCTTCAAGAGTAGTAAACTTCTATTCATAATACAACACTTTCCATCTGTTCAGTTTCCAAAGTCATCTGTTTATAGTTAACAGCTGTTAATAGCAAATCCCTTTGATGTCAAAACTTCAAGGTAATAATAAGGCAATAAGAACACCAATGCATATGTTGTTTTCCAGCAATATTAATTTTGGAGGAGTAAAATTAAAGACAGGTTCTTCTTTTTTATCCACGTTGAGATAATAAAATAGTCAAAAACTCCATGAAGGTGAATAGCAATTAGTTACAAAGAGATTAGATTTGATGCGTTCAGCTTTATTAAGAATTAAACTCCTGCAGCCTGACTGTAAATCTCTTTCAGCTTCAACTAGATACCATTTTACACCCCATTATACAGGTTATCACAGAGGTCTTGTGGTGCAGTGGTTAGCGTTTCTGCCTCTTGAGCCATATGCTCCAGGTTCAAGACCCACCCCAGAACTTCATGGCCAAGAAAAATGTGCTCATAACAGCCAAACTGGTTGTGTATCAACCTGCATATCCTTTCAACAGACGTCAATGGCAGGCAGTAAGAGCAAGAGAGATTCCTGGTCAACCATGTGATGAATAGGATGTTGGAGCCTCTATCGTCAATAGCCTTAGCTCCAGGCTACAAAGTATGTGTATGAAGTGCATGTTGCCTCAACAATTTGGACTTGCCAAGTGAACTGTACCCCACCACCGTATAAGATTATGCTGGTACAGCAATGCCACCGTGGCATTGCTATACAAAAAAAGGAATTACATCACCAAGTCTCATAAGAACATAACAATTTAAGAAATAGGGCCAGGGGAAGACTGTACAGCCCATCGGGCCTGTTCCGCCATTCAATATGATCATGGTTGATCTTGCGTTTCAACTCCATGTTCTCATCTGCTCCCCATATCCTGTTTCCCTGGTGAAAAACCAGCGAGGTGATGAGAAGTATGTGAGAGAGTTGTTGTAAAGGGATTAGATTTATTTGCATATCTAGTCAAGATTGAAGAGAGATTCCATCAGTGTCATGTAGATAATTTGCTTGAAACAGGAAATCAGACAAAAGGAGAGCATAATAACCCTCCTACAATTCAGATTCCTCCTACAGTCCAAAGTGGAAGTCAGAAAGAAAGTGCAAATCACAAAGAAACGGAAAGTTTGCCAGGATCACAGAATCCACAAGTAGAGCAAAGTGAGCCAGGGCCTTTGATTAAGATAAATCAATTAATGTCACAGTTCCTGCTGGTAGTCAAAGCCAATATTCAGGGTTGACGCAGTCAGAGATGTTGAAAGAGCAGAGTCAAGCTAATGGAAAGGCAAGACACCCAGACAGAAGAGAAACAAGCCAGATAGGTTAATTGAAAATATGTAGGAAGGAAGAAGAAAAAAATTATTTTCATTACTTCTTGTCAAATGATTATATTTTTGTTAAACATACACCACTGTTAAGGAAAAACAATTTAGGTTTACATGTAACTTACTCTGATAATATTGGTCATTTCTGTTTTAATCATCTTTACAGTAACAAATTTGCAACCCAACCTATTAAATTTCACGTATTGATGTTGGTTTAGTCATACTAAATTCTGAAAAATTATGTACATGTACCATTTTACATTTTAATGTACAAGTTTTTTTTTTAAATGGGTGGGGGGGGGCGGGTGTTGCATATTGTACAGCTGCCTCTCTGCTGCCCTCTATAAATAAAGTTAGTTCAATAATGAGTGTTTACAGTGAGTCCCCATGGTCAGTCTTTTCTCAGTGCAATACGCAATAGCCTCATTTCAATAAAATGCTGCAGTTTCCTACTCAACAACCTGGAGAGATGATGGACACACAAACAAGCAATGGGAGGCTGCAGCTGGGGATCTACAAGAACACAAGAGATAGGAACAGGAGTAGACCATACTAGTCAAGCCTTCTTCAACATTCAATACGATCATGGCTGATCTTGGGCTTCAACTTCACTTGCCCACCTGCTCCCCATATCCCTTGATACTCAGACACAAAAAAATTGTTTACCCCAGCCTCAAATATTGTCAATGAGGGAGCATCCACAGCCCTCTCGGGTGGAGAATTTCAAAGATTCACAAATCCTCTGAGTGAAGAAATTTCTCCTCATCTCAGTCCTAAATGATCAGCTCCTAACCCTGAAACTGTACTTACTTCAAGTTCAGAATTTACAACAAAACAGCAATCCCAGAAGTACGATATAATGGTTGTTTTATAGGACTGGTGTGAAGAACCTTACAGTCAGACAATCCCATTCTAAAATACACAAGTATCAGTGTTGGATAATATAGTGTCAGTGGACTGGAAAACAAAGTCTGCAAGGCAGCTACAGAAATTGATAATCTCTGTGTATCCTTTATAGCACTAATCATCCACACTGTTACAAGGAAGAATTTTTTAATAGAAATAAATATACAAAAAGTAAGTGCAGGTGTAACCAGAGAAAACTATAAAAGTTATCTCATAAAATTAATCCCATTACCAATTGGTCACATATTCTTGCTGTGCTTTCCCATTTTCTGCCATTGTGATTTTATATCCCCAAGGCACTGGTTTCCTCTCCAAGGGCAGATCAATGCCATTGCTGAGACATCATTCTTTTTATAGTGACATGCATATATCTTGCTGTACGATATTTTCTCCACATCTGTGAATCACTACCATAGAGAATACTACAAGGGAGATCTGTATTCCCTTGTAAAATCTCAGAAGATAAAATAAATTGTTTAGCCCTTGTTTATCCTACACTGTCCCTAATTCTGACATTTAACAAGTTTTCTAGATCACCAAGTTATGGTTGTTACAATTTTCTGAATTTGTACCATCTCTAGTGAAATTGGGAATAATGCAGGTGGCTTGTGTTGTAATGACTGCACATTACTTTACGTTGGCAATTTAGAGTTTTGCTTTGGCAATTTAGAGTTTGTCATTTTCAAATGAAATTTGGTTGAATGCCTTTAACAAGTCTAGCTACACAACTAGAGGAATTTCGATAGTCCAGTTAGGTATAATTCCCTGAATCAATGTTGAATGCTGTTGAAAAGCTATTATTATTCAAGTAATTGTGAAATACATTTTTCAAGTAACATAATTATTTTACACAATATTGACGGAGACCTAATGAGTTTATGGCTGTCTATATATGTTTTGTCAATTTTTAAATATAGGCATCACATTAACATGTTTACAGTCTATTTGTATCTTCCTGTGTTCATTATGATCATGAGGGATTCAGTCAATGCATTACAAATTCCCTCTTTTTTCTGATACAAATAACATTTATTCTTGGGAACTTGTTTGATTTACATTCTTTCAAGCTGTGTAGAACTTTGATTTCACTTATACTAAAGCCATCAATAGCTACTTAGGAAATGCTATACTGCTTAGGCCTCCCTGGAGAGTATTTGGAGGAAACAATTTTTCAGAACAATAATTATTTTACATACAGAGCCTCGGCTCTGTTGTTTTCTTTTAAATTTCTCACCTTTTCTTTTATGTCCTCTCGCTGTTAAATTCTTAGAAGATCCTTAACTATATTTCACATCTATAGCCTAGGTCTGACAAGCCTTCTAAAACATTTCAGCTCTTTCTTATCTACATGCTCAAGATAAGGAAGACCAAAGCTGTCATCACCAGTCCTTGACAAACTCCAGTCCCTAGCCACCGCTCCATGCCCCTCCCAAACTATTCCCTCAAGATGAATTAGGCTACATCCAATTTAACTTCCTGTTGATCCTTGCACTAACCTTTAGAACCATACCTTATTCTTTACCATCTCCAGCAAGAGAGGATCTAACCATCACCCCTTCACATTCAATGGCATTACCATCACTGAATCCCCCACTATCAGCATCCTAGGGTTTATCATTGACCAGAAACTGAACTGGACTAGCCATATAAACACTGTGACTAAAGAGCAGGTCAGGGGCTAGGAGTCCTTTGACGAGTAACTCACCTTCTGATTTCCCAAAGCCTGTCCACCATCTATAAGGCACAAGTCAGGAGTGTGATGGAATACTCCCCACTTGCCTGGATGAGTGCAGCTCCCACAACACTCAATAAGCTTGACACCATCCAAGACAAAGCAGCGCACTTGATTGACACCACATATACAAATCCCTCCACCACTGACACGCAGTAGCAGCAGTGTGTACCATCTACAAGATGCACTGCAGGGATTCACTGAGGTTCCTTGGACAGCACTTTCCAAACCCACAACCACTATCAACTAGAAAGACAAGGGCAGCAGATAGATGGGAACACCACCACCTGGAAGTTCCCCTCCATGTCACTCACCATCCTAACTTGGAAATATATCACCTCCCTTCAATGTCGCTAGGTCAGAATCCTGGAACTCCTTTCCTAACAGCACTGTGGGTGTACCTACACAACATGGACTGCAGTGGTTCAAGAAGGCAGCTCACCACCACTTCTTAAGGGCAACTAGGGATGGGCAATAAATGCTGGCCCAGCCAGCGAAGCCCACATCCCATGAATGAATAAAAAAAACAGCACTGTGTACTTCTAACTCCACTGCACTGTGCGTCTCCACTCCCAACTCAGCCAGTTCACTACTGAAAATCTTAAATAGCCCTTTGTCACCTTCAGATTCAAACATGCTATGTTCTTGTTGGCCTCTCATAATCCAGCCTCCAGAAACTCCAACTTGTCCAAAACTCTGTCACACATTCTGTCCCAGGTTAAGTCTCACTAGCCTAGCATTCCTGTCTTCTAAGGTATTCAAGACAAAATCATGATCCTCATCTACAAATCCCCCCACCATGACCTCATCAAACCCTATATTTGCTCCACCTTTATATTCATTCACAAATATTCCATTCTTCTGGTTCTAGCTGAGTGTTCATTCCACCCAGTCTTTGCCCTAGCACTGTTTTACAGCAGCCTTAGTCCTACTCTTTGAAATAATTCCTAAAGATCTTCGCCCTTGTACCTTTCTCACTACCTTTAACCTTATCAATACTCATCTCTTCAACACAAAAACAGAAAATGCTGGAAAAACTCAGCAGGTCTAGCAGCATCTGTACAGAGAAAAACAGAGTTAACATTTCGAGTCCGTATGACCCTTCTTCAAGCTCTTCATGGTCCTAATCTCTTCCTTCCTGGCACAACACCTGTTTCTAACATGCTTTTTGTCCAGTTTCTTGAGACTTTTGCGTTATATTAAAGGCAAGTTGATATCATTGTTATTTTGCTTTTTTTTAATTTCATCTGTTTAGTATTGTGTTGTTTAGGAAATGCTCATATCTCTAGGTATGTATTTCTCCTGCATGCCAAATGATGTCCATTTTATTCCCATTTGTCTTCTACTTGTGTTGCTGAATAATTTCCCCTAGCTCCCCAGGCTTATTCGCCAATTAAGCAGCTTAAGCAAAATGTGTGAAGTTACTTAACCATTTTAATGATTATGACCCAGCTCCTGGTTCTCAGCATTTCTGAATTTCATATTATGATAAATTTGAGTACTCTTGTGTTCCTGCCCATTGAATCCTTGATAATAAGCACCCAAATTAAATTTGACTGACGGAAAATATATTTTAATTTCACATTTGAAAATATCCTTATCTCATCATAGAGCACATAGCTGTCCTTTTCTGACCTGGTAGTTTGTAGCAGGTGTTAGTTTCATTTGTTTCACATCAAATATCCAATCAGAGTAGTTCATTTTGTAACTTTTACCTCACACAGGATCAACTTTATTAATCTCCCAGCTGTCTCTGACATAAATGTCTTTCCTATCTGCTTATCTTTAGGACATGTTGCATTCATTACTATCCTCTGTGGTCAGTCAGGTTTCTGATATTCTTACTGCCATAACAGTTTCCATCCGGTAGTGTTTTTCTCATACTTACGTTGTTAATGGGTAAGAAATAATATAGGTATTGTAAATTTCTCACATGAAAATGTTGTCTTGCAAGTCAAAGACAAAGAGCGCAAAATAATGTTCTCTGGCTTACTTCCAGTGTTGAGTAATGGAGAGAAGATTGCCAAGAAAACAATTTACGTTGTTACTACGGGTAAAATCAGGCCCTCATGTTGGCCAATTCTTTTGTCCTATTAAAAGCCTTCTGCTGCCTCAGCCCTACTTTTTGAAATTCTCTCACTAAACCACTCTACCTCTGCAATTTTCACCTTAGATTCTCACGTTCCATCTTTTCAACCAAGTTTTCAATAACCTCTGCTAATCTCTCTTAATTTCCAATCCTGTCTATTTCTTTTTTAGTTCTCCCTGATGCAGCACTCCTCCTCTGAAGGCACTTTGGGATGCTTCCTATGTTAAACGTGCTATATAAATGCAATTGTTGTGCCTGGTATCTGGCTCCTGTGTGTTTCTCAACTGCATCACGCTGCCTGCCTTGTTGACTACCTTCCACTCCATGCTCAGTATCATATGGGATTCATTTTCATTCCCATGTGCTCCTGTTCCCTGTCTATCTAGCTTAGTGAATTCTTGATTTTTGGCTCTATAGTTCTTCCAAACAGTTCCTGCATTGTCTCGGTGCATCCCACTTTTCCTGCATTAGCTTTTGTTCCAAAATATTCCCATTTACTTATAAAAGGTATCTTCATTATTTTCATACCAGGCTGCCAATAACTTATTTACATCCTCAATTTTCTTGGCAATCTTCTCTCCATTACTCAACACTGGAAGTAAGCCAAAGAACATTATTTTGCGCTCTTTGTCTTTGACTTGCAAGGCAACATTTTCATGTGAGAACTTTACAATACCTATATTATTTCTTCCCCATCCTTCACTCCTTCATCTACTGCCATCTCTGGGTCCTTTCATGTCTCCTTTCTAATCTTTCTAATATATGCACTGTGCTAGTTTCAAAGAACTTCCCAACCTGTGGATTTCAGCTACAAAAAAACGGGCCTTCAAATCCATGAGCAAAAAATCCCTAAGAACTGAAATCTCCCTGTCATTAGTCTGTACATTTGTCCCATCCACCGCCTCCGGTTTTGCATCTTCTTCCAGAATTTGCTTTTCGCCGATGTCCCGTTTTTGTCCTATTATCATTAGTATCTGGTATTTCCTCATTGGTATGATCTTGTTAGTACAAGCTTCCTTACCTTTTATTTCACCCTTATCTATCCAATATGCCTATTTACATACAAACATTCAAATTAGGCCACTTGGCTCCTAAAGCCCGCTCCACCATTCAGTAAGATCACGGCTGATCTGATTTGAACCTCATATTCCTGCCTATCCCCAATAACCTTTTTCTCCCATGCCTGTCAATAATCCGGTGCAGGCTCGATGGGGCGAAGAGCCTTTTTCTGTGCTGTAGACCTCTATGACTCCATCTACCCCAGCCTAAAAGATATTCAAGGGCTCTTCCTTAAACACCTTTTAAGGAAGAGAATTCCAAAGTCTCACAACCCTCTGAGAGAAAAAACTTTTCCTCATCTCTGTCCTTAATGGGTGACCCCTATTTTGAAACAGTGACCCTGAGTTCCAGATTCTCCCACAAGAGGAAATATCCTCTCCACATCCACCCTGTCAAGTTCCCTCAGGATCTTACATGTTTCACTCAAGTCGCCTCTTACTCTTCTAAACTCCAGCAGATACAAGTCTAGTCTGTCCCGCCTTTCCTCGTAAAATTACCCACCCATTCCAGCTATTAATCTAGTAAACCTTATATGAACTGCTTCTAATGCATTTTCATCTTTCCTTAAATAAGGAAGCCAACACTGTACACAGTCCTCCAGCTGTGGTCTCACCAATGCCCTGCATAACTGAAGAATAACCTCCCTACTCTTGTATTCAATTCCCCTTGCAAAAAACAATAACATTTTGTTAGCTTTGTTAATTACTTGCTGTACCTGCATTCCCTTGTTCCCTCTACATGTCAACAATCTATCTGGTTGCAGTGGTCCTCACTGGCTTGTGATGATTCATTTGCTGAGTCCAATCTTTCAAGGCTTCCTTTTGTGTTTGTTTGTCCCCTATAAGTTTCCAAGTTTTCCTCAAGCTTTAATCATCAATAAAGAACGTTCACACTTCTTTCTCATCTATTAATCTATTTTGCATATTTGCAAACATAACACAGCTGCCCCCTCCCCTTCCAAAGGCACTTGGAAATATTTTTTCTATGATAAACGCATGATCTGTATAAAGCTATAATCTATGAAATCTATGGATAATAAAGGCATCGCGCACATGCACAAAATTGTGGTTTGGTGAAACATCTTTGAAGGTATTTAATGTGGACTCTACAAAGCAATCAAAAGGCTAATAAGGTTAAACTGCAGTACTAATTTCTTGGCAAACATTCATTTCACTAATTCAGAATTCCTAAAATCTTGTTTACCAAATGAAAACCCTCTTTAGGTAATTAAGTCCCACTGCTGAGAGCAGCAAGATCTCTTGTATTCTTTGCAGCTTGTGGGCAAAGAATAAAGCTTCTTCATTGCTGGTTAGTACTTTTAACTGAGTCAATTCACATATCTAGTGAAAATAAATAACTGTGGCTTCCGACCAATATCTATCCAGAATTTTTACAAACGTATAAATGTTTCACGTGAAACTTGAAAGAAATGTTAGAAGATACGGCAAAATAAAATAGCTCCTTTGCTTTATTGTGCCAAATAGATAGCTCTTAAGTTTGAACTCCAGAAACAACATCTACAGTGGCAAATACAAAATACCGCAGCGGCGACAGAGGCTGTGGGCTGGCTAGGCACATAGCCCAGTTGCACAGGTCAGTGAGACAAGACTTGTGCATACATACCTATCTGCAATTTCCAAACAATTGAACATGCAGAACTTACAAAACCCCAGCAAGCTGATCCCTATCTGTCTGGTACTCGAGAATGGCGTGGAGGGTTTTGTGAGTACAGACTTGGTTCCTTTCCATTACATTAAGTGGGCGAGAGAATGGGCGGGAAGCCACTATATCAAGAAAAATGCACCCTCATAAATGCAGAAATTATGCAGAAGCAAAGGGGTTTTGGCTTCCCCTGAAATAACAGCCTTGAAGTCACAACTGTATTTGGGACATTTCCCCAAAATAAATAACATACACTTAATGTGCCTGGTTCAAACGTACATTACACTTACCTGGTTCAGAGGTATTTTATAATCGGCTCCCCAATACAAAGTCATTCCAAGAGAATACACATGCATCTGCAAAAACAAGTCACAGTTCAATACAGTTTGCAAAATAATAAAAATTGTGGAGCTGAGAATCAAAGTTACATTTTAATATCAATGTAATATTTAAGCATTGAGAATACACAACTCCTGCTAGTCATAATTTTCAATAATTTGTTTTACACATTACATTGAGGTCCTAAACAAAAAGATTTAACTCTCCAACATATATTGGAACAAATAGGCCACAAAACAAATCTTCACAGTTTCAGTTTTGGAAATTTAATCAATTTAGTCCAACTGTTATTCTTCAGCTATGGCTAATATGATAATTGGGGAGTTGCTCTTCACCAAGATTTCTGTAGTGCAATACCTGGAAGATGTCACATTAATATAATCCTAGTGATTCATCTTAAATTGTCACAAATTGAAACAAATTGATAATATATGGATTGCTCTGTTTTTTCAAAAAAGGAACAAGTTTGTTTGAGTAAATTGAAAATCAGATGCCCGTGATCCGGTGTTAACTTTACAGACCACACATAGGGCCAAAATTAAGATGGTGGAGGCTCACCAGTTAACTTAAGCTCACTTATGAACAAGATTTTTAATACACGTAGCAACCTGGGCTGCAGACTAAGCTTGAACATCACACCACTACAAATAATTCCCCTTGCCTTGCACCTGTTGCATCCTGGAACACACTAATGATCCACTCCATGTTAAGATAACAGATCAATTTTCCTGAATAAAATTTTAGACATTGAGTTCTGACTGGGTAGAGCAGTGGATTAGGGCATTATTTTTCCATCTCATGGATCTGGGTTTGAATCTTACTCAGCCTAATGGGAAGCAAGTTCACTCCAATTTCTCCCTTATGTCCTTCCTTTCAGTTCATGACTCAGTGCTTTAGGTGCAAGGTCCTTCCCTTCATTCCATCATTTCTGGCAGAATTTTGGCTATTCTCTTGGAAACTGCTTCCTCAAGTCCCTCCTCTTTTCTCTCAATCTTTAAAAGTCTTCTCAAGATTCATCTTCTTGGCCACAAGTCCTATATGGCTTGGTGTTCATTCATTCATTCAACTGCCTCCATCTGTGCTGTACTTCAGAATAATTTTAAAATTTAAAGGACACTTTAAAAATGCAATTTGTTGCTGTGGTCATTTGTGTTTCTCTCTCTCCCTTCCAAAGCTCCTACATGAAAAGAGTTTCGGCAATACGAATGGAATTTATACTGGTTAATAGTCGAAGGCATAAAACTACTTAAAGTTGCACATAACAGTCAAACTTGGAGAGACTACATGGTAGATGAGGGAAATGAAGAAACTAACAGTGTTACTGCAATCTTTGAAGATTAATGTTACTGCTAGTTGCTGACAAAAGGGTAGAGGGAGCATTCTATATCTGACCGAGGGAACTAGCTGAAAAAATATTTTAGTCCATAACACTTTAAGTCCATCACTTTAAGACAATCAAATTCCACCATGAGCCACCACATTTCTTCATCTTCAGAACTTCCTATAACTACAGTTTTAAATTATTATTTGCCAAACTAAGGAAACTAAGTTAGTTATCGACCAAGAATTAATTAGAAATTCACACTTTAAAGTTACCTTCTCTCCCAGGTAACAAGTCGTGGATTAAAACTCAATAAACTGTAAATTATTTCTGAGGCAGTGAAGAAGGAGGTCAAATTTCTGAGTCCTCTGAAGACCTAATGGCTCAATGTTTAACCACAGGCACTCAAGAAAATAATCAAAGCAATGTTTCAACTTCCCTTGTGGCACAGCCTGTCAGGTGGTGAGTAGCCAAGCTGTGTAAACTAGAAGGATATCAAGTTCCACCCGTGGTTCATGATGAGTTAGCCAATCAGGATTGAGGTAGTGGTAGAGACTTCACAATTGGCCTCAGCGCCCTTCAGTTAGGGAGAAAAAAATACTGCAGTGCCCCATCTCCCCCCAAAATGTGAAAGAAATAAAGAGAAAGGAAACAGAAAAAGAGAGGAGAGATAATGATATTAATGCCATGATGTATTGTCTGTCCTGAACAGTTCAGCTTTATTGTCACCCTGATGAAAGCAATTATGCTTTCACTTATTTTCACTGCCTACTCACATCTCTCAAATACATGTGCTTGCTTATCCCTCCAGCATTATTTTTATTGATTGTCTTAGCAGTTATTTCCAGTCAGTTCTGCTAATCATTAACTTGTGAATCGTTCTACAAGAGTCTACCCATAGTTACTTTGGAAAAAAAAGTTAAAAGCATTTTTGGCAAGGCTGCATGTAAACTAATTTTACTACTGCAACCAATGGCCATCTTCACTGTTGTGTGACAATCTCATCCAATGATTGGCTAAAACAGAGGTTCCTTGACTGGGAGCCAATATAAGTCAACGAGCACAAGAGCAATAGGGGAACAGGACTTGCTGCGAGTTAAGACATGGGCAGCTTAGTATTGGGTGACCTCAAGTTTATGGAGGGTAAAATGTGGAAGACCAGCGAGGAGTGCATCGAAATAGTCAAGTCTTGATGAAATTAAGGCATGAACGAGGATTTTCAGTGGCAAGTGGGCTGATGCAGGTGCGAAATTAGGTGATGCTACGGAGGCGAAAATAGGTGATCTTAGTAATGGCACAAATAGGAGGCCGGAAGCTCATCTTGTGATCAAATCTGATGCTAGGGCTGCGAACAGACAGGCTTATGCTTAGATTGTCGCCAGGAAGAGGGATGGAATCAGTAGTTAGGGAACAAAGTTTGGTGCAGAAACCAAAAACATTGGTTTCAGTCTCCCAATTATTAATTGAGGGAATTTCTGTTCAGTACTGGATGTCAGGTAAACATCTCATAATTTAACAAGAGCGGAGGAGTTGAGAGAAGATGCAGTGAGGTAGAGCTGAGTACCATCAGTGTACAAGTGAAAACTAATACGGTGCCTTCGGATAGTGTCGCTGAGAGGATGCATGTAGAAGAGAACTAGGATGGGCCAAGGGTAGATCCTTGGGGAACACCAGAGGTAACAGTGCAGAAGCAGAAAGAGAAGTCATTGTAAGTAATTCTGCAGCTATGATTAAATAAGAATGGAACTATGTGAGAGCAGTCTCACCCAGCTGGACAATCTTGAGGTGTTGGAGGAGGATGGTGTGATCAACCGTGTCAAAGGCTGCAGACAGTTTGAGAAGAACGAGGAGGGAAAGTCTATGTTTGTCACAGTCACATAGGGTGTTATTCGTAGCTTTGCTAAGAGCCATTGGATCTGTGACAGGGATGGAAAGCTGATTGGGGGTGATTCAAACATGAACTGCGACAGCTCCAAGCATAGCCATAGGCAAAGTTTAGAAGTGTCTACCCCTTTAGCAGCTAACTGCATCAATGCCATCTTCCCATTACTGTGACTGTCAATTTTAACTGAGAGCATGCCCGTTATTTCTCAAGGCACACCTGGTGAGGACACCCCCCCCCCGCCACCAGGATCGTTTAAAGCTAAACAATTAATTCCCCAAACAAATGCAAACATAATTCAGCAATTTAAATTCTGTTTGTAACTAGTTTTTGTAGACTTGTATTTTAATAATTCCACATGTTCCATTGTCTTAGCATACAGTAAAATTCTGCCTGTGGAGCCATTAGTTTATTTTACTTGCAACAATTATAGAAAGGCTCAGTCTTAGCCAGACAGCATTCTCATTTCAGCTTTATGATCATGCAAATAGTGAATTTAAGAAACTATAGCTTCCCACACAGCTGATAGTTCAGTTCCATACCTTTTCAACATGTGACAGCGAGGATAAAGTCTGACTTTGCAAAACCTCAGGGGCTGTAAATGCTCGTAGGTCCTGGTTGGAAACATTCTCATCAGTGTAAGAAATATTGCCAGAGGGTAACAGCAGCAGAGACCAGGGAGAGATGATAAAACCTAGAGCAATAGGGTCAGCTGTAGAAAAAATGCCAACAAATTAATTACATAGACATCTGACCTACCTTGCACCAAGCAACCCCGCCCCGCCATTCACCCCACACCCTTGCTAATGTATACAAGCGGCTCTCCACATCAGGAAATTATATATTTCTGCTGAGTTTGAGGAAAAGGCAAGGTAAATGACACCTATTGTAATGAGCAGTTTGAGCATTACCATGCTTCTTCAACCATTCAATTTTTTTTAAAATAGCAACTTTCTTTTCTTCACCAACAACTGCCTTCTCAATTTTCATATTACTGCCTGCATTGTTCTTTTAAGCTGCTCACTTTAGCTACTACTAAAACCCTGCAATATTTATTTAGATTGTACTGGAAAAGCCAAAATTTAATTAAGCATCAAGATGACAATGTAATTAAGTATTGCGACGTTATAAACTACCCAGTTGACTGTATTGCTAGTAATACTCTGCTGTTGGGTAGAAAGTAAACTAATGGTGCGTAACTAAATCTCTACCCACACGATGATAGGAAAACTATCCCACCACATAAGCTTGCAAGGTGAATGAACATGGTGGGTCACTACATTATCACAGAATCACAGAATTTTTACAGTGCAGGAGACCATTAAGCCCATTGGGTCTGCACCAGCTCTCCGAATGAGCATTTCCCCCAGTGCCATTCTCACGTCTTCTCCCCGTAACCCTGCACATTATTTCTTTACAAATAACAGTACAATTCCCTCTTAAATGCCTTGGTTGAAGCTGTCTCCACCACACACTCAGGTGGTGCATCCCAAACATTAACCACCCACTGCATGAAAAAGTTCTTTCTCATATCATTTTGGCTTCAGTTGCCAATTACTTAAAACCTGTGCTTTCTTGTTCCCTGTCCTTTCGTGTGTGGGAACAGTTTCTCCCTACCTACTCTGTTCAGACCCCCCCATGATTTTGAATACCTCTGTCAGGTCTCCTCCCAGCCTTCTCTTCTCCAATGAACACAGTCCTAACTTCTCCAGTGTCTCTTCATAAGTGAAGTTCCTCATCGCTGGAACCATTCTCATGAATCTTTTCTGCACTCCAAACCAATGTCCAAGGAGCATAACCTCCTTGCTCTTGTACTCTATGCCCCTATTAATAAAGCCTAGGATACTGTATACTTCATTAACCACTCTCTCAAACTGTCCTGCCATCTTCAATGGCTTGTGCATGTATATACCAAAGTCATTCTGCTCCTGCACCCTCTTTCATTTTATATTGTCTCTCCATGTTCTTCCTACCAAAATGAATCATCTCACATTTCTCCACATTAAACTTCATCTGCCACCTGCCCACCCATTCCACCAACTTGTCTATTTCCCTTCAAAGTTCTACACTAACTTCCTTACAGTTTACAATACCTCCAAGTTTCATATCATCCACAAATTTTGAAATTGTGCCCTGTACATCAAGGTCCAGGTCATGTTAATAGAGAATCAGGAAAAGCAAGGGTTCCAACACTGACTCCTGAGGAACTCCACTACAAGCCTTCTCCAGCCCCAGAAAATCCAATAACCACTACGCTCTGTTTCCTGTCACCCAACCAATTTTGTATCGATGTTGTTACTGTCCTTTTTATTCCATGAGCTATAACTTTGTTCACAAGTCTGTTATGCAGCATTGTATCAAATGCCTTTTGGAAGTCCATGCACACCACATCAACAGCATTGCCCTCATCAGCCCTCTCTGTTACCTCTTCAAAAAACTCCAGCAAGTTAGTTGAACACAATTTTCCCTTAAGAAATCCATATTGGTTTTCTTTAATTAAGCCACAATTGTCCATGTTACTATTAATTTTGTCCCAAATTATAGTTTCTAAAAGTTTCTCCACCATGGAGGTTAAACTGACTGGCTTGTAGTTGCTGGGCTTAGCTTTACACCTTTTTTTGATCAAGGGTGTAACTTTTGCAATTCTCCAATTCTTTGGCACCAGCCAAGTCTAAAGGCGGCAAATTATCGCTAGTGCCTCTACAATTTCCACACTCACTTCCTTCGGTGTCCTTGGATGCATCTCGTCCGGTCCTGGTGCCTTATCAACTTTAAGTACAGGCAGCCTATCCAATACCTCCTCCTATCAACTGGAAACCCATCTAGTTTCTGAATTGCCACCTCTTTCACTATGGCTTAGGTAGCATCTTCTTCCTTGGTAATGACAGATGCAAAGTATTAATTTAACACCTCAGCTGTAAATCCCCTTTTTAGTCCCTACTCCTCCTTTTACCACCATTTTACTACTTATGTGCCCATAGAAGACTTTTGGGATTCCCTTTCATGTTAGCTGCCAGTCTCTTTTCATACCCTCTCTTTGCTTCTCTTATTTGCTTTTTCACCTCCCCTCTGAACCTGCTGTATTCAGCCAATTGTACTTTCTGCCTGACATCTGTTATAGGCACACTTTTTCTTCTTTACCTTAATTTCTACAAAACCTCTTTTGTCACCATGGAACTCTGGATTTGTTTGCCCTACCTTTCCTTTTCGCAAGAATATACCTTGACTGTGCCTGAACTCTCTCTTCTTTGAAAGTAACCCATTGTTCAGGTACCATTTTTCCTGCTAATCTTTGACTCAAATTTATTGATGTTCTTACCCCATCGAAGTTAGCTTACCCCCAGTTAATTACTCTTACTCTGATCTGTTCTTTGTTCTTTTCCATAGCCAGCCTAAACCTTATTATATAATGATCAGTGTCCCCTAAATGTTCTTCTACAGGCACTTGATCTACTTGGCTCAGTTCATCCCCAAGAACCAGGTCTAGCAGTGCCTCCTTTCTTGTCGGACTGGAAACATACTGCTGTTGAAAATTTTTCCAAACACATTGGAGGAGCTCTTTCCCCTCTCTGCCCTTTACACTACTACTATTCCAGTCTATATTCAGATAATGAAATACCCTCATTATAGGTACTCTATAATTTTTGCACCTTTCTGTAATTTCCTTGCAAATTTATTCCTCTATATCCTTCCCACTCGTTGATGGCCTGTAACCTACACCGAGCAATATAATGGTACATTTTTTGTTCCTTAGTTCTAGCCAAATAGATTCTGTCCTTGACTCCTTTGGGACGTCCTCTTTCTCCAACGCTGCAATGGTCTCCTTAATCAACACCGCCACCCCTCCCACTTTTCTTCCTCTCCAACCCTTTTTTCAGCCAGGTTTCTGTTATAGCCACAATACCATATTTCCACATGGCAACCCGCGCCTGTAACTCACCAAACTTACTTAATACATTCAAGTACATGCACAGTAACCCTGATTTAAACTATTAGTTTCTCCTTTACTCTGACCCCAGATATTAATTTACTAATCCCCATTCTAGTGATATCTCTCCCAATAATCTGAGCACCTTGGTGCTCTTCTCTGATTTTATCTCCTGTTTCCCACAGAGCAGGAAGCTCCATGTTTGATCTTTGGTCTATGATGAGCTAATAGATCTCAGCCAGGATAGGAAAGGGAATACGTTAACTGAATTTGGCACCCAAAGGTGAGGTAAGGAGGAAAAGGTGTCATCAGCAAATTTTTAAAATTGCACTCCTGGTTCCAGAGTCCAAATTGGTAAATTGTCAATATAAATCGTGATAAGTTGCCTCAACACTGATCATTGTAGTAAACCACTTCCCAGCATTTGTCAATCTGAGTAACTATCTTTGACCCCTACTCTTGGTTTTTTTTTGTAGCCAACTTGCTAACCACTCTGTGAATCGTCCCCTGACCCCCTATGTTCTGATCTTAACCATGAGTACAGTACATATAAAAGTTATATGACTTTTACAAACATAATATTCAGTCATTACTTTACCCTGCCCAGGTCAGAAACCACCACTCATCAAACGGAAAAGAAAAAACCAATGACACAGTTAGAACAAAGTGCCAAGCAAGTGTAAATTATGCAGCAAGAAACCATACAAGTAGAGGAGCATAAAAAGGCTACTATGATCACAGCCACTGCCTCCAACAATTTGATATAAACTAAAATGTCCTGAGAGAGGTGAAAATCACAACTAAAACTTCGAAGTGGATACAACTGACATTCACCCACCCTCCCACTCCAAAAGGAAATCAAGCAAAAGCTCTTAACATATAACGTAAATCAGTCCATTGTATTCAAAGTCTGGCTTGTTTCCCTCCAAAATAAAAAGTTCGAAGTGTCAACAATTCCTGATGGAAACACACTGTGGCATCTCTGTGCAATGATAATGAAAATTTTAGACCATTAGTAGAAATCATCTTCACAGACATTCTTTGGGGAGTCAGAAACAAGTATGAGTTGATAGCCTACATATACTTTTAAAAACAATGTTTCATCTCTAAAGTATAGATTATACTGTTATAAGACCTTACAATGTAGACTTCTTAAACTACAAAAGGAGGTTTGATCTTACTCAAACTAATTATCTTCCTCATCATTTATTCTCCATTGATTGCTGACACACGCTGTATGCCTTCAGCGGCCACGACAAACCATTATTACTACATTTAGTCACTTGTCCTAAAACTAGTGAATATTACATTGGGATTGAGATCCTGCACTCAAAAGAACCTATGTAACAGTTTTTTTTTTACCACAAACAGCATAAAGCTATTGCTACTACGTCTGGCCATTTAAGCCCCAACCCATATGAACTCTAAGTTAAGATATTAAAATGATTCCCGATTTATAACATCCACACAAAATAACTATTATGTACACGAACAAATATATTTGAGGTTCAAGAAATTGTTAAGATCTGCAACATTTTAACAGGCATGTCATCACAGTAAAATATTGTAACATCAACTTTACAATTACAAAGGTCAGCTTAATGTTTTTTTAAAGCCAATAAAAATATAAACAACGATGAAAAATGAACAAAACTACATCCTCAAGATTCAAAATTACAGGGTAATGTCATTCTCAGGCAAGCTTGTCCTCCCCATCTATTTATGGATGCAATGCTGGCATGAATAAATCTGAAATTTACTGTTTGTGCACAGGCAACGTGGCTCTTGGAAAAATGGACCATTCACATAGCAGCCTGGCCTGCTGTATTTAATATAGCTGTTCTGACTGGGTGAGGAGTGAGTTGGCGGCTCCCCTTCTATGCAGCCCCCTCGGTTGGTCGCAACAAAGGTTTTAAAATTTATTTTCCCTGTAAGTGCCTTTTTCAATCCAAATGCGTTTATTTGTTAATAAGGCGCCAATCAAATCAGGTTTTCTTAAGTCAAAGAAAGAGTATGTTTATTCGCTACTGCACCCGAGGAAAAAATAATAAAGACACAGACACACAGATATCAGAACCAAGACAGTTAGAATCCAATAGAAAGTTAAAAGAATATACAACTACGTCCTTTGCTTGTCTTTGAGGTATAGATTGTTCAATGTTGCGGCTGTTTGAAGTTAGGTGGTTTCCTGTAAAATTCTGGAGTTGACTTTGCTCAGGTCTGAACTCTGTTGAAGACATCTATTTAGCTTCCAGAAAGAGCAAGGGCGAGAGCGAGCACGAGGGCAAGGGCAAGCGCAAGAGCGCGGGATCTTTCCTACTTTTTTCCAGTAGTGTTTTTTTAGATGACAGTCAAATTTCTTTCTCCTCCTGCTCGTTCTTTCTCTTTGATACTGCTTGGCAGAACTAATTTTGAAACTCCTCCTTCTTTACATCCCCATGAAGGAATTCAATTAGCATGTCTGAAATTCATTGTTGTAGACCAAGTAACCCAATTTTTTTATCTTTTTAATCAGCAAAACCTTTCGACGCAGTTCAAGATATAAATCAACAGGAAATATGGGTTATTCCATCCTCCACAGGGGGGTTTTGAATGTCTGATGAGTATTTGATCAAAGTCCAGCACTTTGCATCTTTAATGCCTTCCTTTCAAGAGTGTCCCTGTTCGAAGTGGGCCTTGACACCTCCCAGGCGTGAAATTCCATTTAAAAGGTCTGCATTGTAATCCATATAGAAACTTTCCAGAAAAGTGGTCACCTTTACAGTATCAGCCATCAGGAGACTCATGGCAGCCCTTTTTGATTAGTGTCTTTTCTTGTATCTCCTCAGTCCTAACTGGGTCTCTAACTTCTAGATAGGACGGCTGCAATCACATTCAATTTCCCTATAATATGGATGATTTTTAGGTGATATGGTTGGAGAAACAAACTCCAATGGAATAATCTTGCATTCTGAATTTTGAATTTTTCTGCAAAGGTTAAAGAGTTGTGGTCAATATAGACTATGGTTCCTCTGTATTCATTTTAGACATATCTCAAGTGTTTGAAAGCCAGTAATAAATCTAGGGTTTCCTTTTTTACTGTGGAATATCATTTCTGATTTTTGTTTAGTTTTTTCGGGAGAAGTATCCAATTGGTGTCTCTATTCCTGATTTGTCGTCCTAAAGGAGCAGAGCAACGACTACAGTGCCAGTCACATTGGTGGCTATTTTAAATGCTTGGTTAAAGACTGGAGCTGTTAGCACTGGTTTGTTTACTAAAATAGTTTCAGCTTTTTGAAAACTGTCTGGCATTTCTCGGTCTATACTGCCTTTGCTTTTTTCTGTAGTAGGTCTGTCAGCGGGCAGCTACCGTGCTGAAGTTTGGGACGAACTTGTGGTGGAACTCACACATCACTAAGAATCTCATGATTTCCTGTTTTGTGGGAATGGGGAACTGGGCTATTGCTTGCACTTTTGCAGCTCTGGGCAGTACTTGGTAGGTAGGTCACCTGAACCTTAGCGAACTTGCTCTTTGTGAGACTGACCACAAGGTCATCTGACTGTACTTTCTGAAAAAGGGCTTCCAGTTGCTCCAAGTGAGTTTCCCAGGTGTCACTGTACACTAGGTGGTCATTTAGGTACACAACACAATTGGATAAACCCGCCACTACCTGGTTCATCAGTCTTTGGAAGATGGCTGGGGCATTTCTGAGTCCAAATAGCATGACTCGACACTGGTATAACCCATCCAGAGTTGCGAGGGTGGAGATTTGCATCATGCCGATGGTCAAGGAAACCTGCCAGTATCCGTTGAGTAAGTCTATGTTGGTAATCTCGGCTGCTTTACCCACCCTATCTATGCAGTCTTCCAGGAGAGGTATCGGGTAGGAGTTGGCTCTGGTCGCTACATTAACTTTTTGGTAGTCAATCAGAACCTTGTGGAGCCATCCAGCTTGGGCGTGAACATAACTGAGGAGCTCCAGCTACTGTTGCTAGGCTCTATTAGTTGGTGCTCCAGCATGTAGTTAATCTCCTCCTGAACCTGGGCCAGCTTTTCTGGCCCTAGACGATATGGATGTTGCCTTATGGGAGGGACCTCTCCCGCATCCACATGATGTAGAGCTAGTGTGGTGCAGCCTGTTTTATCTCTATACAGGCTTTTAAATGCAGTGAATAGCCTTGTCAAATCTGCTCACTGTTCTGTAGTTAGGCGGGTGAATGAGCCCAAGTTCGCTCGTATTTCTGTGTTTGTTAGCCAGATAGTAGGGGGTTCAATGTGGGCCTCACCCACGTCTCCCTCCAATTCATCGCCACTGTTACCCTTATCCTCTAGGTCAGTGGCTATGGGACAGACTGTTACCTAATTGCCCCCTTCTAGGCTGCAGTATTAGTTGATAGAATAGTTGGTGGGCAGAGCAAAAGGGAGTAAAATGAAACAAGTAAAGAAACAAAAGATGCAGTCCAGAGGAGGTGTAAATGGCAGAATAATGAAGAGCTGCCATCCGAAAGCAAAAACGAGAAAAACGGGATTACAGGATTAAGACTGACACATGATAAGAAACGAAACAAAATGTGGGCGGGTCAGAAATTACAGTCTGAATGCTAAGTACAGAAGGCTATAAAGTACCTAATCAAAATGTGAGATGCTGTTCCTTGAGCTTACATTGAGCTTCACTGGAACACTACAACAGGCCAAGGACAGAGATGCCAGCATGAGAGCAAGGTGGAGAATTATAATCTCAGGCTACCAGATGCTCGGAGTCAAGCATGTGGACTGAACAGAGCTGTTCCACTATATGGTCACCAAATCTGCTTTTGGTCTCCCCAGTGTAGAGGAAACTGTGTTATGAGCACTGAATACAGCAGACTAAATTGGAAGAACTACATGTAAATCACTGCTTCACCTGGAAGGAGTGTTTGGGGCCTTGGATGGTGAGGAGAGAGGAGGTAAAAGGGCAGGTGTTACATCTCCTTCACTTGCATGGAAGGGTGCCATGGGAAGGGAACAGGGTGTTGTGGGTGACTGAGGAGTGGGCCAGGGTGTAATGGGAGGAACAATCTCTTTGGAATGCTGGGATAAGAGGGGAGGGGAGGGGAAGATATGCTTGGTGGTGGCATCACTCTGGAGGAAGCAGAAATGGCAGAGGATGATCCACTGAATGCAGAGGCTGGTGGGCTGGAAGTTGAGAACAAGGATTTTTGAGATCATGGTGCTGGGAGAGAGGGGATGGGGTGAGAGCACAAGTGCAAGAAATGCATGGGACACAGTCAAGGGCCCAGTCAAGCAAAAGTAGGAGGTAAATTCAAGGGATGATATATCAGAAGTACTGGTATGGAAGGTTGCATCATCAGAACAGATGCAATAGAGACAGAGAAACTGGAAGAATGGAATGGAGTCCGCACAGGGTGCTGGGGGAAGTGTTGTTGAAGTAGCTATGGGAGCAAGTGGGCTTTTAATGAATATTTATCGATAGCCTATCCCAGAAATGGAGACAGCAAAGTCGAGAAAGGGAAGAGTCAGAGATGGGCCATGCAAAGGTAAGAGAAGGCTGTAACAAGTGGAGTGCAGCAAAGATCAGTGCTGGGGCATCTGCTATTTACAATATATATTAATGACTTAGACAAATAGACTGAGAGTAATGTATCCATGCTAGGTGGGAACGTAAGCTGTGAGGAGGACACAAAAAAGCTGCAAAGATATATAGACAGGTTAAGTGAGTGGGCAACAAGGTGACAGATGGAGTATAATATAGGGAAGTGTGAGGTTATTCACTTTGGTCGTAAGAATAGAAAAGCAGAATATGTTTGAAAGGTGTGAAACTTCTAAATGTTGATGTTCAGAGAGACTTGGGTGTATTCGTATCTTCTTCTTGAGCTCTTTGCCCAAAAGCAGGTCCTTGGCAATTATTTACTGAACCATAGTTGGAACAGGAATCAAAACCCACACAATTGGCATTAATCTGATCCACTGACTAGCCATTGAGCCAACTGAGCTAACCAGCCCCCGCTGTGCTCATATAAGGTACACAAAGTTAGCATGAGATACGGCAAATAGCATGTTGACTTTAATTGCAAAGTGATTGGAGTGCAAGAATAAGGAAGTCTTGCTATAGTTGTATAGGGATTTGCTGAGACTACACCTGGAGTACTGAATACAGTTTTGGTCTTCATATCTAAGAGAGGATATACTTGCATTGAAAGTGGTTAAGCAAACGTTCACTAGATTGGTTCCTGGGAACAGAGTGTTGGCCTATGATGAGAGGCTGAGTGAATTGGGCCTATACTTCAAAGAATGAGAGGTGGTCTCATTGAAACGTACAAGATTCTGAATGGGCTTGACAGGGTAGACAAGGAGGTTGTTTCCTTTGGCTAGAGAATCTAGAAACGGGGACAGTGTCAGGATAAAGAGTCAATTATTTAGGACTAAGATTAGGAGAAATTTCTTCTCTCAGGGGGTTGTGGATCTTTGGAATTCTCTACCCCAGAGTGCTGTGGATGCTCCATCAGTGAGTATGTTCAAGGCTGAGATAAACTGCTTTTTAGTCTCTCAGGGAATCAAGGAATATGGAGAACGGGCAGTAGATCAGCCAAAATTGTTTTGAATGGCAGAGCAGGTTCAAGGGGCCATATGGTCCACTCCTGCTCCTATTCATGCCCTCAATAATAAAAAAAAGTGCAGGTGAGCTAGCTGTACACTATTTCCTCAACAAAGTGCCCAAGCTGACTCCTTACTCTCTTTCCCAAGTTGCCCAGTGAAATTGGCCTGAACCTGCTAATGAGCGGCACTGCCCAAGTATAAAGACTGCAAAGCTGCATAAGACCCTTCATTCATGTATCTGTGAGTACCATGTAACCCGTAAAACAGACTATTAAGTATAAAGACAAAAAAGACCTTTTTGAAGGAATCAATTACAAAAGAAAACTGCAAAAGTTGTGATTTTGACAAAGAAAGAACAAACGTAAGTACTTCACAAAGACCTTGAAGTTTCAGTCCCAGTCTGAATTGCCCTATGATGAACTGGTTTTGTCAGTTTATACCTAGGACCAGAAAAAGCAATGTAAGAAACTAGGTGCTCCATGAGTGAGAAAGTAGCCCCACCCTCCAGAAGCACATATTTTGCCAGGATATCACAAAGCAGCACTGAGGTAACAACAGAAAAGATAATGATGCTGACTGCCCATTCCTACCCATCAGCTGGAGTACAACGTGACACTTAACAAAGCAATAGGGCCTATTAATTTAAATGCACATACAAGAGTCTGTTTGCACCCCCAAAACATTTCCACAACAAAGTTAATCCTCAATATCTACTTACCAAACTGCTGAGCAAATTCTATGATGATTATAGACAGTTCAAGTCCTGACATGTTTATAACAACCATATAAATTGCTCAGCTTCAGTTACTGAAACTGGTCGGATAGTAGGTAGCGAAATATTGACATAATCCAACCATAGCTTGTTTTTACAATGTTTCCTGAGCATTTTATCGTCAACTCCTGTCACCCATGACCCTATTGAATGGCTTGAGGTGTTGTATGACCTGCTTCTACTTGTATTTCTTAAGTTCTTGTGTTCTTATGGCTTGGGGCCTAGGCAGCTGAAGCAATATTGCCATGGTAGAGTGACTAAAATGGACTGCTCAAGAGGCCAGAATTGGAGGCGCACAAATATCTTGGAGCACTGCAGGGTTGGAGGAGATCACAGAGATAAGTTGGGACAAAGCCCTGGAGCAATTTGAAAATAATGATGAGAATTTTTAAAATCAAGACCTTGTTTAACTAGGAGGCAATAGCAGGGAAAACAGGGAAGATGGGTGAACAAGTTTTGAGAGTTGGGACTCAGGCAGCAGAGTTTTAGATGACTTCAAGTTTGCAGAGTATAGAATGTGGGGGTCAGCTAGGAGTGTGTTAGAATAGTCAAGTCTAGAGGTAACAATGGCATGGCATAAGATTACAGATGAACTGAAGTAGGTGCTGAGCCAAACTATGTTATGGAGATTGATCTAGACAGTCTTAGTAATATGTGGTTGGGAGCTCTCCTTGGGCTCCAATATGACACCAAGATTGAAAACCATTTGCAGTAATTTCAGGGAGAAAGATCGAGTTAGTAGCTAAGGGATTGGAGTATGCAGCAGAAATCAAAGACAAAGACAAGATCATGGGTGATCTGATCTTAGCCTCAACTCTACCTTCCTGCCCATTTTCCATAACCCTGTGCTCTAAATAGATCAAAAATCTGTTTATCGCAGCCTTGAATATCATGACCCTTTGAGGGGAGAAATTCTTCTTCACTGCTGCCTTAAATGAGTGTCTTCTTATTCTGAATCTATGCCCCCGGCTCTAGATTCCCTCATGAGGGGAAACATCCTCTCATCATCAACTCTTTCAAGCCCCCTCAGGATCTTATATGTTTCAACAGGGTCACCTGTTATTCTTCTAAACATCAGTGAGGATAGGCCCAACCTACTGAATCTTTCCTCCTAAGACAACCTCCTGATCACAGGAATAGCCCTAGTGAACCTTCTCTGAACTGCCTCCAATGCAAGTATATCCCTCCTTAAATAGGAGGCCAAAACTGTATGTAGTATTCTTAGGCATGGCCTCACCAGCGCCTTTTACAGTTGTAGCAAGGCTTCCCTACTTTTACTATCCATTCCTTTTACAATAAACAATCAACATGCCATTTATCTTCCTAATTACTTGCTGTACCTGTATGCTAATGTTTTATGTTTCATGTACGAGGACACTCAGCTCCTTCTGGTTTGCAGTATTCAGTAGTCCCTTGTCATTTAAATAATATTTTGCTTTTCTATTCTCCTGCCCAAAGTGGATAGCCTCAGATTTTGCCACATCATACTCCAGTCAATTTTTGGCTTACTCACTTAACTTGCCTATATCCCTTTGCAAACTGTGTCCCGCACACAACTTGCTTTCCGATCCATCTTTGTATTGTCAACAAATTTGGCAACAATACACTCAGTCCTTTCATCAAAGTCATTAATACAGATTTTAAACAAGTGAAGAGAGCACTCAGTAGAGTGCATACCTCCACCATACTGCATTAACTCAATGTTATTACAATTAGGCAGCTCTTCCTTAAGGCTTTTCCCTGCCTGGTTGATGCTCTGTAGCTACAAAGCTGAAAAAAGAAATCTTTTTCTTCAGAGCTTCCGTTTCACTGAGACAGCTTCAGGCCAATCCACATCCAAGAACCTGAAAAGTGCTCACATTTTGATGGTTGTGACAAATTCCACCACAGCAACTGAGACAAGTAACAATATTCTAAATAAAGCAACCTACAACATACTAAAAAAATGTCAATTTGCCCCATCTCCCAATGTTAACGGATCCTTTAAAACAATTCTAGGATCCAAATCTAGATCCACATCTTCACCAAAAACAAATCAGTTCCTCCTAGGGCCATACCTCATCTGTTTACCAAGTTTTGTTGAAATCCATTCATTAGTTTTGGCGATATATTGTTTATAGCCAGAAGCAAAAATATTACCTCGGCCGAACTTCAGTGGTGGAGGTAATGATTGAGCCCCCGCCACTGATCTCTGTGGTGCCCCACAAGTTACAATTTTCCAACTTGAAAATGACTCATTTATCTTGACTCTTTCCTGTTAGTCAGCCAATCCTCTATCTATGCTAATACACTACCCTCAAAACCATGAGCTCTTATCTTGTGCAGTAACCTTTTTATGTGGCACCATATCAAATGCCTTCTGGAAATTTAAATACATTACATTCACAGGCTCCCCTTTAGCCTTGTTACATCCTCAAAGAATCCTAATAAATTTGTCAAACACAATTTCCCTATCAAAAAACCATGCTGACTCTGCTTGACTGCATTACGATTTTCTAAATGTTTTGCTATTACTTTCTTAATATTGGGTTCCAGCATTTTCCCAATGACAGATGTTATGCTAACTGGCCTACAGTTTCCTGCATTTTGTCTCTCTCCTTTCCTAAATAGTGGTGTTATATTTGCAGTTTTCTAATCTGCTGGAACCTTTCCAGAATCTAGGGAGATTTGGAAGATTACATCCAGTGCATCCACTTCTTTTAAGACCCTAGGTCAGGTCCCGGGAATGCATCAGCCTTTAGTCTCATTAGTTTTCCTAATACCTTTTTTCCAGTGAAAGTGATTGTTTTAAATTCCTACTTCCCTTTCCCGCCCCGCAGATTTTCTACTATTCTTGGGATGATTTTTGTGCCTTTGATATAAAGGCAGATACAAAACATTTGTACAAAGTCTCTTGTTTCCCATTATTAATTCCCCAGTCTCATCATGTAAGGGACCAATGTTTACTTTAGCCTTTTTATATACTTGCAAAAGCTTTTACTGTCTGTTTTTAATATTTTTTGCTGGTATACTCTCAATCTACTTTCTCCCTCTATTTTTTTGGTGATTCTTTTCTGGTTTCTAAATTTTCCCAATCTTCTGTCTTACCAGCCAATCTTCTCAACATTGTATGGCTTTTCTTTCAATTTGATATCAGACTTAACTTTCTCAGTAGCCGTGGTGATCTCTGCAATTCCTTCCATAAGCCACTCTCTCTTTCTTTAAGGTGCTCCTAAAAACCTACCTCTTTGAACAAACTTTCGGTCATCTACTCTAATTCCTCCTCATGTGGCTCGGTCTCAAATGTTTTGTGATAACACTCCTGTAACGCATACAAGGATGTTTTACTATCTTAAAAGTGCTATAGAAATACAAGTTGTTGTTGTTGGATAGGAATAAATGGATCAGCCTTTTGAAGAGCCAACACAGCCATGATGAGACACCTGGCTAGTTCATGTGCTGTGAAATTCTATAATTCTATATGTAACTATTGTCACAATAAATAGGTGAAGATAAGTCGGTAATTTGCACCCCATTCTGCAGATGACTGCTGATCTGGTTATATTTCTGTAATTATCTGAATCGTTTGTGGCATGCTACACAATAAAAGTTGATGATTAGAAGTGGTACTTCTAATACATTTCACTGTACAAAAATACACAAAGCATTTCAACCCAGTACAAATGCACAAATTTGGAAATGTTTGTGCCCCTGTTCCTGCCTATGTAAATTATTACTTTTATCATAAGAACCAAAGTAATAGAAGCAAGAATAAGCCCTTTGGCTCTTTCAGCCTGCTTCATAATTCAATAAGATCATGGCTGACCATCAAGTCCACCTTCCTACACAATCCCCATATCCCTTAATTTCCTTAGTACCCAAAATCTATTGACCTTTGACTTGAAAATAAGATTTATATTCCCCATAGAAATTGAATTTACTGAAAAAACAACATGGTACACAATAAATATTGGTGATGGCATCTTATTTTTGAAAATGCTACTAGGCTATTATTTTTATACAGTCTTTACAAAGAGGCATAATGAAATTTAAACATTAGAAGTCGGGCACTGGGTGGGGGAGTTATAAATAAGAAGAAGTGAACAATCTGACCTCAATCTTTCTATTCCCATTTATTACATTAGCAAATCAGGAGTGGGCAACCAACCTGTTCTCAAGAGGCCAATCAGTCATAAAAACATTTTAAAGGAGGCTGCCTGCATTCATTTTAAGTAAATGTTATTTTTTTAAACTCTTGTAGGCCAGGTCCCAGGAAACCAGAAAGCGGGAGGCAGGGGAGGTAATGATTGAGCCCCCGCCACTGATCTCTGTGGTGCCCCAAGAGTTACAAGTTGCCAACTTGAAAATGACTCATTTATCTTGACTCTTTCCTGTTAGTCAGCCGATCCTCTATCTATGCTAAATTGTTCCCATGAGCAAGTCTTTGATGTCAGTCAGGTTCTTTGCCACAATATTGGAATGGGGAAGTCTTGTACAACTTAAATCCATAGCAATCGTGCGCATCTCCAAAATGCCAGCTTAAACAAAACACTGGCAACAGGATCTATCAAGAAAAAGTCACTTATGGGGAAAAACTTTCCCCACCGATCGGGGGCGCGCCGCCATTTTACATGACCAGTGTGACGTCCGCCAGGAAGCGCTGCCTGTGCGGGTGGGGGGGGTGGAGGAGATTCCCTCAGCCGGGAGTGTGCTCGAAATAGCGCACAGATCTCCCTGAGGCTAAGTGCTGCCTCAGGGAGATCGGCTCCGAATTAAAATTTGCGACAAAAATGATAGAAAAATTTCCCTGACATGTCCCCTCGTGTGACACTGTCACATGAGTTGGGGCATGTCCATAGCTTTAACTGAAACCTTTATCAAAAATTTAAATCCCCTAATGAAACCTCATCTCGCCCATGGATGAGGTTTCATGCTTTTTCTGAAGCCCGTCAGAGCTCCCGGCCTGCCCTCCAACCTTAAGATTGGACGGGCAGGTCCACTAATGATTTTTATTAGTTTCTCTATGGCCTCAATAGGCCGTTGACAGGTCCGCGGGCGCGCAGCTGACTGAAAATGGAAATGATGCGGGGTGACGTCGGAAGTTCCACCCAACGACACCCCGCGTCTGCGAGCGGGCCCCATCCCCACTCGCCAACCGGAAGATCCTACTCATGGAAGTTGTTCTATCTACTCCTCAAAATCAATAAGGTTCTTGAAACACTGAAGTCAAACATTCAGATTTATTAAGTGTATTTATTAACTATTTATGCATAAACTTAAAATAGCACTTCCAGCCACACACCAGGTGATGCAAGTTGTGACTAATGCGGTACAATTCAATATTCAGGTGGAACAATTTTTTCAAATCCAGAGTCCAGTTACAAGTCATTGGTTTATGTGCTTTACTCAACTACAGATCATTAACCTAAATGCACTTAAAAGCACAGAACTGTACATATCTAGCAACAAAAATGCATGTATGACCACTGAGTAAAATTATACTATTGATTGGCATAGATGACCTCATTTTCCATCAGTTTGTTTTCCACATTCTTAGGCTTCTTATCTTTTCTTCCTGAGGTCACCTGTCCATTTTAATTAATTTTCAATGGGCTTGTGTCCAGTAGCACCATATCTGGTCTCTCCCCTATGCTCCATGCCATAATAAACATGCAGGTTTTTATCTTAAGTAAGGTTTTTTCTCTTGCTTTCTCCCAGGGAATTATGCCTATGACACACTGGCTTGACATTTACTCAGGGCCATGGGAGGGGCAGAAGTTCCAAAAGGATGACCAAGAAGTAAGGACTTCCCAGGCATCCTGTTCAAATTAACCCAGGTAAGTAGATGATCCGGACACCAGAACATTTAGCCCACTATTCATAGCATTATAAAAGGATATATTTGTAATCTTGAAATTGTGCCCAGAAGTAACATTTTACTTGTTTAGTTACATGCAGGTGGAGGGCATTAATTGGGCTTTCACTTGAGCTGTTCGAAAGAGACACTTACTGAAGCTTTGGTGTGGCTAAGTTAAGAGGTATATGCTTGCAATGTTTTATGCTGTGAATAAATGTTTGACTAAGTAAAGGTTAGCTCCAGTACTAACTTCAACTGGCTACCTGTGGCATAACAACTTGCACAACTATTATGGGTACTGGCAATGTATGACTATATGGAATAGCAGCTGAGTAAGCAGTGGACATAGGGAGGTCTTGTGCCACAGTGTGTAGTGTCCTTGCCTTTGAACCAGAAGCTCCTCGTTCGAGTCTCACTCTAGGACTTGACAGCCATGGAAGGTGCATTCATAATGTGCATAAATCGTATAAATCCTTCCAATGCACATAGGGGAGGCAGTAAGAGCAGAACAGTCTCCTGATCAGCCACACTTGATGTGGAGTGGCACCCTCAAGTTATAGCCTCTGGCGACAGGCCAGCCACCCACTCCAGGAAAAGCTAGCCACAGAAACAGATGTAAGCACATGCTTTGTCTGCCTCTTGCACCTCTAGGCACGAGAAGAAAAGGAAGAAGCAGTGGAGAGGAAGGAAGCAAGAAGCAGGGATTCAAATAGCTGTCAATCTATGTTGCTTTATGTCCAAATTAGCACCACATTGAGATAAATCCCTATTGTGGGTGCTATTGATGTTGGTACAATTTCAGATCTAGATCATTTCTGGTAAACTGAGCTAAGATTTAAGGCAAACGTAGTCTTCTTTAAATTATTTAATGATCCAGTACTAGATGACTATCCTGCAACGCAATCCCTCAATGTGACATGCATTTAAAAAAAAAATCAGTAGAATGAAAACTAGAACATGTGGAATACCTTCTTCACACTCATAAATAAGGGAATTTTTAAAAATGGATGATTCAGCTCCCATTCAAGCCAGGAATATTAACAGACTGGCCAGTTTTCAAAGTGAAATATATTATTGTGTTTTCCATAAACTTTTGTATCGTGGAGTGCTTTGTTTATGCCAAGTTTTCTGAAATCTGAGCCCACAGTATGAGAAACACTAGCTGTCACCAGAAGTAAATTTACAGCAGTGAATTAACATATCCATTGCCAGCTCTTCAAGCAGTTTTCACAGATCTGTAGCCATGTTTTTTGTATGAATTAAGAGGAACTGTAAAAAAGCAGAGCTTAACAATTCAAATTCTTGTTTAAAATTCACGAGAGCCATTGCCTGCCTAATGCTCATAAAACTGCTTAAGTGCAGATAGGGCACAAGTAGGAAAGCAGAAGACTGTCCTTTGTTGTTACCACAGTATCTTTTTTCCTTTCTTAACTCTGTGAGGTGCTTTCCCTAACAGGAAATATTCAGAACCATTTCCCAATGCAGCTCCAGAACATATGAGTGGTGTTGTAGCATGAAACCATTCCTGAGCATTAAACTTAACTGAATAACATCAACTGCAGCAGATCCAATTTGCAAAATCTGTTACTGCTTAACTTGTCTATCAGATTCTGAATTAGTACCAAACTGCATTGAATTCTCATGCTTACGTAGTCCTTAAATTATTTAATACACATTTCAACACAAAATAAACAAGATTTTTTAAGGAAGGATTGAAAAGGCTAAAAAAAGGACTGGAGGCTGACCTGATCAACGTCTTTAAGATGACGTGACTGTTTGAGAGGGTAAATGTGGAAAAAATATTTCTGCTTATAGGGAGACTAAAACTAGGATCAGAAATATAAGATAGCCACCAATAAGTCCAATTGGGAGAGCAGATTATTTAACCTGAGAGTGGTAGAATATGGAACATGCTACCATATGGAGTGGTTGAGGCGTTTAAGAAAATACCAGGTAAACATGAGCCAGAATTTTACCTTCAGCGTGCAAGCGTGCGCCCGACATACTGCTACGTAAAATGACACGCAATGATGTCGAGTGTGCGTCCCAACGTCACCGCGCACTGTCGCGATATTTTGTTTGGCAGGCGTGCACTGGAGTCGGCTGCGCGCCCGCAGATAATTAAAAGGCCTATTAAGACCATCAAGAAGGTAATTAAGTTGAAGTTTACACTGCCCGTCTAACCTAATGGTTGGCGGGCAAGCAAAAAGGCCCAGCGGCCTTTACATTTTTTAGCAAAACCTCATCCATGAGCAGGATGAGGGTTCCTAAAGCTATTACAAATTAAATAAAAACTTTCTTTTGAAATTAAAAACATGTCCCATCTCATGTGACGCAGTCACTTGAGGGGACGTGTTTCATTGAATTTTTACTGTATTTATTAATTTTTTCAAAAAGCGCTTCAATCTCCCTGAGGTAGCTCTGTGCCTCAGGGAGATTGAAGCACTCTTTCTGACGCATGCGCGAACTGCACGCCAGGCCCGCTCTCCCTCCTCCCACCACCCACACAGGTAGCGCTCAGTGCTGCTACTTGCGATCTATGCAGGGCTGGCCTTAACTGGCCCGCCTACGTGAAATTACGGCGCAGAGCCAATCGTGGGTGGTGGTTGACTTCCCGACCACCCCTGCCCGCTCCCGCCATGAAATTCAGGCCATGAGGGAAAAAGGAATAGAAGGTGCTAGGTGAAGAGGGGTGGGAGGACGCTCATGTACAGCATGAACCAGTTGGGTTGAATGGTTTGCTTCGGTGCTGCATATTCTATATAATCCACATCAATCAGCATGTTAAAATTAAATGGTTCCATACCTTTGTGAAACAGATCCTGTAGGCATTCTGCACTTCGGCTTAAGACAGCCCAAATCTCCTCTTCCTCTAGTGGTCCTCCCCGAACCTCCAGAGCCTCAGCCAGTGAGACATGCATTTTATCTGATAATCAAAAGTAAATGAATTAAGAGTTACACTGAGGCGTTTGTATTGTTGTATGATGTATACCAAAAGACAGACCAGAATTGTGAAAAAACATTAGGGAATACTTGAGACACACACAAATTTCAGAACATAGGAGCCAGAAAAAACTATTCAGTCCACCCAGTTCAAAATCAGAGGAGTTCTTTTTCAGGGTCTGGTCTGAAAAGCACTCTTTTCTCCCATAAATCAAAGAGTCAGATTTTGCTGTAAAAATAATTATGAGGCTATCAGTCCTCATGAGGATGCCCTGTACCAGTATTTCGCTGAGATGCTCATGTATACCCACTAAACTCACCAGAACAAGTTAGCCTAACATCGGTGGTGTAAAAGATAATCTAATGCTTAATCAAAGATAGAATAGAAAAATATATAGAAACTGAAAAGAAAATATAGAGCAGTCAGCAGGGGCTCCAGGAGGGAAATTCATGACTGATCAACCTCATTCACACTTCACACTTGGAGCACCCAGACCAGCTCTGGTCTCCATATCATAAAAAAAGGCATAGAGGCATTGCAGAAGATGCAAAAGAATTACCAGAATGATACATAACCTAAGACCAATTAAAATGTAAAACTGGTCACTATGAGGCAAAGTTGAAATATATAGCATAGATGCATTTAAGTGGAAATTAGTTAAGTATATATGAGGGAGAAAGTAATAAAAGGAAATATAGAAGGGGTTAGGTGAAGAAGGGTGGAAGTGGTTCATGTGTAGCCCAGGACCTGCGTGGATCTGTTGAGCAAACGACCTGCTTCTATACTGTAGATGCTTCACAGTACATTATAAATTGTTAAGGCATATCCATTCCCAGTGAAAGTATTTTTTAAATTATGTGATATATCCTACGTCTTGATTTCTCTGCCCGAAGGCAGGTTCAACACAGCACCGCGACCTCCACCAGGGGTAGGGCAAGAAGACAGATCCCAAATCTGCCCCAGCCATAACAAGGATCAAACCCTGTGCTGTCTACACAAATCTGATCCACGCTGGCCATTCAGCCAACTAAGCCAATCGGCCCCCACAAGGAGTCACAGTTGCCGTGGCAACATACACTTTTACATACATGATGTACCCTGGAGCTATGGGTAGTGATGGTACAGGCTCCGATTTCTTTACATCTCATGGCTGACCAGGAATCTCTCCCGCTCAGAGATAGGGACGATACCCACTGTGCCACAAGACCTCCATGTCCTACTTACTGACAAACAAATTCCCTGGCACTGAAAATTAGATTTTACAAATGTGGAGTCTCATTCTCCCCACTGTTTAATTATTGTTGGTGATTTTAAAAAAGTTACATTTTGTTTCATTGTTTCATCTCTGCTTATTTTATCTCACTCTTAATAGACTCTCTTTCCATTTCTTTCTTTTGCATTTATAACTGATTTGACATTGGATTAAGTATTCCAACTGACACTTCCTGGCTCAAATACTATGTGACTCACCAACAATTCTTTAATCTGATTGGTTAAGGAGAAATAATTACTTGTTCTGTTCACACAGGTCCCAGATTCTCTGTAGATTGCCTGCACCACAATGGCTTTCTAATTACAGTAAATTTCAGTTCAACCCCCAAGTGGACAAGTGCAAATGCAATCACCATCTGGCACATTCACTCTCAACTGTGTGAGAAATCTGGCAAAATATCTCTATACTCATCACCAAAGTCAAAACTGATTCAATTTCTTTTTTAATGGACTCAATATTTACTGTATTAATAATTTGAGGACACTGAACAGAATATGCATATTAAAGCAAGCATGTGTGGAACTCTACTATTCCCAGCTGGTGCAGTAATACAAGTAGATAACATAACTGCAATTGACTGCTTGCGACTTTCTTAGCAATTAATCACTTGATATAGTATAGCTGAGGGATGAGAGTCCATTAGCAAAACAGTTAAATGCAGTGAGACATCTTGTAAAAGTAAAACTTCCCCAAAAAAAGCGAATGGTAATACAAAACACCTCTATTATCTAAACAATGCCTTTCTCACCTCATGATAATGTAATTGGTTTTCTACATTTATTAAAATGTGAATGAAAACGCAGGCAGGCTGCACATAATTCGTCCACAGTTTTAACCCCAAAATTCTTCCAAATGGTAGGAAAAATCATTTTATTGTTATTTCTTTTTGGGATGGAACTTCAATGGAAACATTCTGATGAGGTCTTGACTCATATTGGTGCCGTTGATTTATTAGAGCATTCTAAACATCTAGGTAGCCTTGTATTCACTATATTACAATATAACGAAACTTTCCTTAGTCACTATAATAGATGGAACTCCCTGCACCACCCCACCCCAGTCAACTCAATAGGAATAGACATTGATCTATAATTGAATCTATAAATTCTGGTCACACACATATGATACATGTTACGGTCCCAGCTGATGTTAATACTAGACCAGTCAGGTCCCAGAGTGAAACCTGTCTTGATAGGTCCTAACTTTTTTTTTTTAGAGACCGTTGAGGTAAGTTACTGAACAAATTTACAGGAGTCTGCTGATGAACTTTTAACACAAAGAATAAAACATTTATGAAACAAGAAAAATTAACTATATTACACCAGACAAAAAGGTTGGAAAGATCTCAATACAAACACAAGAAAATGATTCAAATTCACAGTATTCCTTTTATCCCGACAACATCTTTACAGACATATACAAATTCAGAAAGATGAAACAAATTTAAAATATCTATCTTATACTCTAATATTCAGGGTAAGTATGGGTACATGTGAATTAACAGGTGTAGTCAGACAAACCACACTCCAAAGTAAATGATAGATGTGGCCAAAGCAGATTCCATGGATTTCTCAACAAGCCACCCAGACATTTGTCACATTGTGAACCAAAAAATCTCACTGAAACTTTGTCTTTCTCATGAGGGTTTCCAATCTCCACATTTGAAGACCTCGCCTTGGAATTCTCTTCAAACGTTGCTCCCACTCAGATGGCTTCAACAGGGATCCACCTCCAGGGTTTCAATCTCGCCTTCTGAGATTCCTTTCCCCTGGATCCCCACATACATTCAAGCTTCACCTTGCAAACACAACTTGAGGTCTTCAGCTGTGTCAAGCAGAACACCACTGCTTTGCCCTTACACAGAGTTGCACGGAGTCACCTTCAACTGCCCTCTCGAATCTTCCGGGCATCTGTCGAGCCTACTTTGTTTCAAGTCTGTTTCCCACAGCTCCCTTTCTTTAATTCAGGGCCTATTTCTCTGCTTCCCTCTCTCAAGTTTACTTAACAGGATCTGTTTCTGATCAGTCTTTGTCCTTCCCTGGGACCTCCTTCTGGGTCCTCTCTCTGTCCCCCTCCAGTGGTCCTGCTCCCTGGGACACCTTCCTTCTAATGGCACTCCGGTTTAGCCACCTGACCTGCAGTTTCACACTATTTCACTTCTTTGCTTCCTTTTATTCTGCGCTTGCGCGCAGGGCTGGTTCCTGGCCTAAAGAATGTAAAAGGACTAACAGTGCCTGTGTGGCTCTTTCCCGGTCGACGCATGCGTGAAAGGCCCGAGGCCCACTGGGAACTGAAGTTCCCAGCCTCTGACTTCAGAACAAGGTAAGTGTTTGCATTTCTTAATATACAGTAATACTCTAGTTAGGAAATTTAAGCCAAATACAGGTAACACATCAACTGAATTATACTGCCACACTTCACGACTTTCTGCTGGTACGTACCTAGCCTTTTTTATTTTTCAAACAATAGACAGAAAACAAATGGAGCTATTAACTTTAATTTTTCAGTGTTGTCACATGTCCCCCACTACCACCCCCCCAAGTTTTCCAGGAAAACCTGGAGTGCATCTGTCCATGCTTGACTCATTAGTACTCGTTAATTTGAGTGGCAAATTATATTTGAGGAACTAACAGACAATAAGCAGTCCCACTGCAGATTAAACTCAGCGACTAAAACAGAGGAACTATTTCTTGTTAAACATACTTCAATCAAAAACTCTGTATTTTACCTTTTATTACACCACCAGTTTTTTGTTAGAATAAGAATGTATTCCATTAATACTCCCATGCATTCCCACTTTGGAGTGGGAGAGCAACTTTCGATTCATTCCAGTTACAATCTACGACTTATACTTTTCTTCACTTTTGACAACAGCACCATCAAGGAAGAAATTGAGCCTCGCTCTTCCCCAGTCACCACACCTCTCAGTGGATAAGTACACCTACTTTTACAATACTGTTTGTTATTGAACCTTGGAGATCTACAAGTCCAGATTTAATCTTTTGAAAAGGATGAGGAAGTTTCAGATGGTGAAATACAAATGGTAATCAGTGACTGAAAGCTGGGAAGTGGATCTGAGGCAGAAGATCAGCCATGATTACACTGAACGTCAGAGCAGGCTTGAAGGGCCAAATTGCTCCTATTTCTTATGTTCTTATTTATGCCTATTAAAAGACCCAATCTAGAAAATCACTGATGATAAATGGGACAAGTATTAGGTCTGTCCTGTTGGGAAATCTTCAGCAGCTCTTGAAGACCAAGAAACCAAGATGTAATTTATGTCAAGTGGGAATGAATAGAAAAACTAAGGGACCAAGGTTTCTTGGGCCACATTTGGAATACTGCAGTCAGTTTGGGGCTCTATTCTTTAAGAAGGGCTGTAATAGCACCGAAGAACGAGACACGCAGATTTACCAAGATGATATCAAGGCTGAGAGATCAGAGTTAGAAGATTTAGAGCAACTAAGGATTTATTACAGGTATTGTGAGAAGATTACTAGAGGTGCTCAAAATAATATAAAGAATACATTAAGTATGATTATATTAGTGGTAGGTAAACGGAAGACAGGGTCCCATCATCCCAAAATTAGCACATGTTTACTTCATGGAAACTTTTTCACACAAAGTCTATTGGAATGTGAAATACAGTGTTTGAGATTAAATCGATTACAGCATTCAAAATGGTTCTGGATAATTACATTAAGGTGGTCAGGGGAGCTAGCAGGAAAATGGAGCTGTGTAAAATCAGTTCTCAAGGGGGACCTAAAATCGATACACAGTCATAAAGGTTCGGCCTCCTGCTAAATTTCTGTTTTCATACCTTTTTCTCTCTCTTAACTGGGAGTTTCTGCTAGTGGATTTTGTGGACCTGCAGGTTAGGAAAGAGTTCTTGTTAGCACTGTTGCCTCATTTGTAGATAAATCCTAAATCAGAACACCAAGGTCTGTCAGCATCAGACACTCAAATTACATGAAACCTAATGGAATTAAGAATTGAATATAGGGCCTCAAAGTTTCATGGTATGTACCTATGTGGCCAACAAAGACAAATACCTTCACCTGCTCTAAAGAGGGCAAGGGATGACTAACTGCAAAAAAAAAGTCAGTTTCAGTTATATGAAACCAATAGAAAATCAAATTATTTGTTGACTAGATAGAAGGTAATTAAATAGGAATAGTGTTATTCTGTTCCATTTATATAAAAGTGCAGTAAAATCTGTATTATCCGCATGCACAGGAAATGAATGGTGCCAGGTAAACTAAAATATTGGTTAACAGAGAGCACCATTTATTAATGGAATACAGTGCCATACTTGTAACACGAACCAATATGTAAGTGCTCAGGACGTAAAGAACAGTATTCTTTTTACTTCTAATTTTCAACAGTACACTAAAACATAAATTATAAAATAATAAGGTATACAGGTACCGGTTCCGGATAACTCTGTAATTGCCTCCAATTGGTAAAGTGACGATTCGTATTAGCGGAAGGAAAGGTGATGTGTGAAGGCTGCAGCATGTGGGAGCTCCTGGATGCCAGTGTGATCAGGGCAAACACGTTTACAGTAAGTGTTTGCAGCTAGAGGAACTTCGGCACAGAGGCATTGAGCTGGAGGTTGAGCTGCAGACACTGTGACACATCAGGGAAGGGGAAAGTTACCTGGATGCTTTGTACCAGGAGGCAATCACACCACTTAGGATAGCGTCTTCTGATTTGGTCAGCAGTCAGGGTCAGGAGGGCAAGGGGACCCAGAGGGCAGGAGCCTCAGCCTTTGCAATTGTCCAATAGGTCTGTGGTTCTTTCAGCTTGTTTGGATGAGGCTACAGGGTGGATGATAAAACTGACCATGGCACCACGGTACAGGAAGCCATTCAAGTACGCGGAGCAAAAAGAAATGTAATGGTAGTAGAGGACAGTATAGTGAGGGGGATTTACATTGTTCTCTTCAAAAAGAGCGAGAGTCCAAATGGCTGTGTTGTCTGCCCAGTGCCAGGGTTCGGGACACCTGCTCAGGGCTGGAGAGAAACTTGCAGTGGGATGTGGAGGATCTAGTTACCATGGTTCGTGTAGGTAGCAGTGACATAGGTACAACTACGAAACAGATTCTGCACTGAGAGTATGAGGAGCTACGCACTAAATTGAAAAGCAGAACCTCAAAGGTAATCTCTGGGTTATTACCTGAGCCACATGCAAATTCACATAGTGCAAATAAGATTAGAGAAATGAATGCATGGCTCAAAGACTGGTGTGGGAGAAGTGGATTCTGGTTCATGGGGCACTGGCATTGGGGAAAGTGGGATCTGTGCCGTTGGGATGGTCTGCACTCAAACCATGCTGGGACTGATGTTCTAGTGAGCCACATAATGAGGGAAGTAGAGAGGCTTTTAAACAAATAAATTAGTTGGGGCAAGGGATCAAATTTGGGAACATGTGCTAAACCATAGGGTAGAGACAAGGCAAGAGAGAAAGGTATTAATGTTGAAAATGATAAACAGAACATGACAGGAAGGGATAGAGAGTACAAATCTAAGAGTAAAACAGCAGTCAAGGCTAGAGGTTACAAAAATAATAAAAGGACAAGCCTAAAGGCTACATATCCGAATGTACGTAGCTTTTGAAACAAAACAGATGAATTGATAGCACAAATAGAAATAAATAAGTACGATCTGATAGCCATTACAGAGACATGGATGTACAATGACATAGACTGGGACCTGAATATTGAAGGGTATGTGACTTTTAGGAAGGACAGGAAGCTAGGAAAAGGTGGGAGGGCTGGCTCTGCTAGTTAATGATGGTATTAGCACATTAGAGATGGATGACCTAAGTTCAGGAGACCAGGGTGTAGAAGCGTTCTGGGTTGAGATGAGAAATGATAAAGGCAAGAAGTCACTTGTGGGAATAGTGTACAGGCTCCCTAATTGTAACTACATGGTAGAACAGAGCATAAAGGAAGAGATAATGGGAGATTGTCAGAAAGGTACAGCGATAATCATGGGAGATTTTAAGCTACATATAGACTGGAAAAAATCAGGTGGGCAAAGGTAGCCTAGATGAGGAGTTTATGGAATGTTTTTGGGATAATTTCTTAGAACAGTGTGTTCTGGAGCCAACAAGAGAGCAGGCTATGCTAGACCTGATATTGTGCAACGAGATAGGATTAATCGATCACCTCATAGTGAAGGCACCCTGGCTAGCAGCGATCATAATATAATTGAAATTTACATTCAGTTTGAGGGAGAGAAAAGTGGGCTAGTATTTTAAACTAAAATAAGGGCAATATGTGGGAATGAAAGCAGAGCTAGCTAAAGTGAACTGGCAAATGAGATTAAGGGATAGGTCAAAAGAGATGCAGTGGCAGACATTTAAAGGGATTTGTCAATATTGTCATGACTTGTCAATACTATGTACCCCAAAAAAAATCACCATTTTGTATTCAACAATTAGTAAAATAGCCTTTGAATTAACCACTCCTGTGATTCAGAATACAAAAACTGGTCAACAGGGAATTTATAGTAAACACACCATACAAGTAAGTTTATTTTTCCAATTACATAACTCTAAACTATCTCAGCTACAGAGGTTAATCTAAATAAAGCACTCCAGTATCCTATTGCAGCTACATTCTCCCATATTTGTGAAAAAAGATTGGCTCCGATTTTAACTGCCCCCACATGGAGGAAATCGGACAGGGAGAACTGGATGTGTGTCAGTTGCTCCATACTGATCAGGTTTCCTGAGCTGGAAAGAAGCAGGATTCAATAATGTCATTAGGACCCAATCTTGTATATTAAGTAAAACCTGCTGGCAGCAGGATTCTGGGTCCATTGATACTCCGAAGGCAAGTTTCCACTTTTCCTTGTTGACCAGGAGAGGCAGGAGTGCTTCTCCGAGCCTCACTAGGGATCCTTGGAATTCCCATATAATGAATTACCCATTCCCCCACTAATCACAGCATGAGCTTTGAAATGCTCTGCCCTGCACTTCCCAACCCCATGCCATGGCCTCCAGTTTTCCTTCCAAAAACTGCTAAAGAATGTCCAATGGGTGATGAGAAGCTGAGTAAATGGAGTTTAGAAGAATGAGAGGTCATCTATTTGAAATATAGAAGGAGCTAACAAGGTAGACACAGAGTTTGTGTCCGCTGGCTGGGGAATCTAGAACAAGGGGACAGATTCTCAGGATAAAGGTCAGTCATTTAGACGTGAGCTGAGGGGAAATTTCTTCACTCAAGTGTTGTGAATCTTTGGAATTCTCTACCCCAGGGGTTGTGGATGCTCCATCATAAACTATATCTAAGCTGGATAGGCAGATTTTTGGTCTCTCAGGGAATCAAGGGATATGGGGAACAGGCTGGCAAGTGGAGTTGAAGTCCAAGATCAGCCATAATCATACTGAATGGCAAAATTGGCTCGATGGCCATATGGTCTACTCCTCTTATTGTGGATCCCCAACTGCAGCTTCCCACTGCCAATTTGTGTGTTTTCCAGCTGTCCAGGATGTTGGGCAAGAGACTCCAGCATTTTATTGAAGCAAGGTGATTGTGTATTGCACCGAGAAAAGACTTACCATGCAGACTCAGTGTAAGCACCCATTATTGAACTAACTTCATTTACACCGCCCAATAGAAAATCTTAGCTTTGACTAACAATTCTATTTAATGGTTGGGACTGTGACATTAATTGATTTATCTTAATCAAAAACCCTGACTCACATTGCTCTACCAGTGGATTCTGTGATACCAGCAAATTTTCAGTTTCTTTGTGACGTCCACTTTCTTTCTGACTTTCTCCTTTTGTCTGATTTCCTCTTTCAAGCAAATGATCTACACGACACTGACAGAGTATCTCCGACCTTCGCTAGATATGTGAATGTACCGAATATCTCTTTACAACAACACAAATCACATACTTCTCCTTTCACCTCACTGGTTTTTTACCATGACCATCTGTCCAGCATAAAACTCTAAATTTTATGCCTGGTGTATCATGACTCATCTTCACTTTGTCTTGCTTTTCTCTTACCTTGCTATTGGCATCAGACTTAAGCAAACAAACTAAATCTTGTCCTAGGAGCGTGTTTAAACACTAAGTCATAAAGTGACCAACCTGTTATAGACTGTGGGGTTTTTCTGTAACAGGACAGAAAATTGTCTAACCTGTGCCAAAGAGAAACATGGAAATTACTGCCTAGCTTATCACATAGCAAATACTTCTGCAAAGACCTCTTCACAATCTAAACGCTCCCTTCTGCAGCACCATTTGAAGCTGGGTGATACGTAGTTCTTGAGTGTGTTTGATTCCATTCTCACTCAGAAATATTTCAAACTCTTCTGACGCCGACACCTCTGGCAACCCATAAATTGCAAATCAACGTTTCAGATACTCAATAGTATTGGCACTTGTGGTATTGGGCATAGACTCAACATTTGTCCACTTGGTATTGCTATCGATCAAAACCAATTCTCTCTCTTTCACCTCAAAGAAATTGGACTGTACTCGTTCCCACTTTTCTTGTGTTTGACTATGGAAGGAAAGGAGCACTGGGTAGATCGTTTCTCATTCTGAGACAACTTTTCACCAGGTCTCCAATATTGCTGTCTACCTTAGGATACCAAAAATAGCTTCTTGCTGCTGCTTTCATATGGACTATCCTTGTGTGCGTTTGATGAAGTTCCTCTAACAATCTCTCTCTAAACTTTGGCAGAATAATGACTCTTAAACCCACTTGCAGGAAGATTTTGAGGGAAGCCTTCTGGAGCAGCAAATTAGGATTTTAAAAATGTAATGTGAAGTCCAGGTGAATGGCAATGTGGTTTGGATTGTATTAGTGACTGAACAGTGAAAACATATCCTATGATCTTTAAAGTCTATTAAACTGAAATTGAAATGCACTCCATCATGTTTTCTGCAACGTCCAAAATAACTGGCAGGTTCCAATTTGTCCAACTAGAGCTTTGATCTAGTCTAATTAAGATGGGGGAAATTGTGAATGTATGAGGCACAGATGTTTACTGCTCATTAAGTGAATAAAATGGAGGCACCTGCTGACATTTTGCATTTGCAATCTATGGTACTTTTAGTAAAATAAGTAATTTTAAAAGTAATAAATAGGTGTCCCAGCAGTATGAAGAGGCAAGTCTAGCATCAAAAAGAGACTTTCGCTATTAGATGTGGACATTTTTCATAAAGTGCAATTCTGCCTGGATTTTAAAAATAATCACATTACTATTTCTAAATATGAAAAATATCACAACAGTTATTTTTTAATGACTTTTCTGCATAAATCTATGAAAGTATTGTTCTCTACTTTGTAATGTACTTGTAATATACTTCAGTTATAAAAATTACAATTATTTTCACTGCTCAACTACAGTCTTGCATTAATTCCACAATGCAGATAAGATTGAAGGCACGAAGACATGGTGCAAGTCTTTATAAATTTCATTACACAATTTACAGGGACTGAGGCAATTGGTAGACATGAGCCCTGTAACATTCAAGAGCAGAAATGAAAAATGTACCCTTCCAAATCATGAAAACATGATTTCCCACAACAGAAAGCACAACATTCAAGCTCACATTTTCATTTAGTTACATCAGAACAATATTTACTTGTTTTTGTAAAAGTTACAACAACTTGCATTTATACAGGGTCATTAAAAACATCTCAAAGTGCTTCACAAAGTCACAGGGCAACAACAAATGCCAAGCCAAAGATCAAGATATTAGTTGAGAGGGGATCAAAAGCTTGATTGAAGAGGCAGGTTTTAAAGAGAGCCTTACAGAAAAGTGAGGGGGAGCAGCAGCAGCATTCAGGGAGGGAATTCCAAACCATGGGCAGTTAATTCCGAAGCAGCGGATGATTTTCCCTCGTCCTCCTCTGAAAGTGTCAATTCTTACTAAGATACACTTAGACAAGCACCAATATCTTCCATTACTTCACCAGCCCAATCTTAGCCACAGGCTTCTCAAAATAAATTCCACATCACTCCACTTCACTGACGGAGCCTCATCAAGACAGCACGTTACAGAAAAATAATCTTCCTGATAAAAACTCAAAATGGGTAAAGATGCAGTACTGCAGAGTTTTTGATAAGTTGAAGGCTGTGGAAGGGAGGTCAGCATTCGTGAAGTCAGACCTCAAAAACATAAAGATATATGGACTTAGGATTTCAGTGCCATAGTATCTGAACAAGGTTAAAGAGGTAGAAGGAAGCAATCCTAGTCATGCAGCAGAGATTAGGGACATAATTCTGCTCTGGAATGGGAGATTGGGTATCAAATTTGGGATCTCCCTGGATTGTACAGTTCCATTTCATACCAGAAGTACACTTACCAAGTGAACTGATGAGATGTAATAGTAAAAACAAATCTTGTAATACAGACTAGTGCTTCAGCAATTTAAACCCAGGTCTTGTTGCATATCTTCATTCTTCAAATCCATCTTGTTTACAAATTTTGGAACAATCTGTTGAAATTGTTAGTTTCTTTTTACAATTTCTAAGAAACAGATGCTGCAACAAAGGAAGCAAACACTGCATTCCAAAAAAAAATCACACATATTGCTAAGTGGTAAAAATGCTTGCAATTTGATTGTAAAGGTTAAGAAATATTATCTCCATTTTTGATTAAGAATGGAATTTAACTGTATTCAGTGTAAACGTTTTTTGGAAAAAGATGCAATTATGATTTCATGCTGCAGATTGTTTAGCCTAATGAATTAGCAAAATGAAGTGGGTGGAAGAGTGGCAACTTCCACTTATTAGCTAAACAAGCAATAACACTATCCAAAAACAGTTGTTTCTCATTGTATTGAAAGAAATTTAAGACAAATGAAGCCTCTTTCCTCAGTATAATTCTGGAGAATTGTGACCAAAATCGGATGTGGGAGGACATGCAGCTGTTTACTCCAATCATCATTTTAGAGTCATTGACAACCATAGTTACTGGTCCAATTTAAAATGTGCACAGATGTGAGTCTAAGTTGGAAGACATGCCATCCATACCAAAAATGTATCAGTTTTATGACTTTTAGTAGGACATGCTATACTGTGAGGAAACTGGCCTGGGCAGAATCACCGACTCTGCATTTTGGAGACACAATTTGGAGCAATGTATATTTCTGATGCACCATATGTCAACATTGGCATTCACAATGAAACAGTACTTGCTGTGCACAAGGACTTAAAACTCAAGACCAGTTATAGCCCCACAGACCCAGAAAGAACCTCCTTGCAGCCATTTCAGACTGCAAAATGTATAAGCCCTTCTCAATCCAGAATTGCACCCCTGATCTCCCACTAAGATGCATAAGAGTAAAATTACTTCCAATATTAAGTTTCATTTTAATTAAAGATCTTAGAAGATGGACCAGCATTGCTGGGCCAAATAGTTCTCCTCCACATTTTTGATTATTTTTATGGTATGTACTGTCTGCATGAGGCACTGTCAGTGATGTGGAGCATGCAGAATTTATTTTGATCTGTGGAAAATGAAAGGAAAGAAATTTGCAACACACAGAAAAATCCATCCTTTCTCTCCTCCCAACCCCAAATGGAACATGTTTGGGATAAGAGCAAGTTAGGAAACAATTATTATCATAATCTAAAATTCCAGATCTCACAAATTTGGTGCTTAAAATACACAATTTCAACAAGAAAATTAGTCTATGGGTCCTTAAAAAAACCCCTCTCCAAACAACTTAAATGATACAAATTCAAACACTGCTTCCCCCAACAATCTAGATGACTTATATCTTTTAAAAAGACTTGAGCTCACTGTGTTAGCTATCAAAAGCAATTCACTGCGAGGCAAGAGACAAGATATAGGGTTGGGATCAAGCGCTACAGGAGCTAAAAAAACACACTTCCAATTTGCTCCTCTCATCAGTTTAAAGCTAAAAATGTGGGAACAGAAAAATCTTCAGTCATGGATCCTTTCCCCCACACAGAGTTCCATTTGCTCCAAACAAAAGTGAGTCACTTCCTCTGCCCCCTCACTCATTCAGCTATCATTTGTCACTAAATCAGATATAATGTTTACTACTGGAATACAAACCTGCCCCACATTCTGTTTCTATGCTAGCTTCACATCACAGAAATCCTATTGTAATAGCAAAATAGTTATCTGATTACAAACCATGGTGCCGAGAAATCCACATTTGCATTAATACCATATGTCACACTCACAAGGAGAGAAGAATCTAGTCACTTTACTATGACATTACAGAATGTACTCATTTTTAATACAGAACTACAATGTTCATCCTTCAGCAAACTCTACATTATTAAAAATCAAGGACAGGTAATTGGAAGTATGATTCCTTCAAGCACACATTTAAAAATAAATTCAGAGACAGCTACAGGTTGTTAATATTTTTGGTTCAATTATTAAAGAAAGTACTTTTGGAAAGAATTAACAAGTGTTGCAGTAGAAAACAAGACACAGGAGAATAATGAAAGCTATTATTGAAAAGAATGAGATGTGGATGGCATTTAAATTGTGCAGGTTAGCAAATAGATGAACAGATTAACATGTAGAGCATAGAATTCACATCTGTAGGTGAAAACTCCGTTGAGGTGCTATAACCTAGAATAGTTTCACATGTGATCATTTTTATTTAGACATAAAACAAGTTACAATATCAAATATGTGAATATTAGTGGTTTCAATGCATTACATTTATACTACATTCATCATTTTTATAGATCAAACAAATAAAATCTGGTGTGCAGGTAATGCATTTATGGGGCTCACTTATTGCAAGCTAGAATATATTCTCCATTTGCAGAATATGCAATGAAATATCACTGTATTTAAAATGGTGAGGTACAAAGGCAAATCAAATTAAATCACAAAATTCAACTGCGAGTACTCAGCACCCTTTGTATCTGCCACAATGTCAACCAACCCAAACTAAATCACAGGATCCCTACTTATGTCTCCTGTTTAGATAAAGCAATAAGAGATATCACCTGAGCAGGATGGGAATAGAGAAAAAGACAGCAAGAGAGAACATATGTGCAGAATATGTTTTTACATAGTGCCTTTCACAACTGCTTTCGTAGAGGACAACCCACCTATCTTTTTCCAACAGTTTCCTGGCTGCACGTTCAAACAGGGGCCATCAGATGACAAACAGAAATGCAGCCCATAGCCTACTTTGTTTCCATCTTTGTCCAGGTCAAACTCTGCACCCTCATCACCATCCCAGCTAAAATCAGGTGACTGAGAACAGATCATGAATAAAGTCTAGGTGGATCCTGGTCTGTTTGGGTATAGTACATTATGAGCTCTTTCATTCCCCTTCTGAATGTGTCACCTATTAATTCATTACTTGGTGACTGGAGATGCATAGAAAATGAGGAACATCAGGACAGGAATATGCCATTTAGCTCCTCGAGCCTGTCCCATCATGCAACGAGATCATGGTTGCAACCTAACTCCATATACCTGCCCCAAATCCCTTAATATCTTTGGCTAACAAAAGTCTATCAATCTTAGTTTTAAAATGAACAACTGATCTCACATCATTTGCCGTTTGCAGAACTAAATTAAATAATTAAATAAATTAAATTAAACTAAATAAGTTCTAAACTTCTAACACTTTTTGTGTGAGGAAGTGTTTCCTAATTTCATTCCTGACTCTAATTTTTAAGACTATGCCCCTTGACCCAGACTCCCCAACTAGCGGAAATTGGGTGACTGGCAGAAACTCTCTGTTGCCCTTAATATATTGATGTTACTGAATCATTTAAGAGTTAAAATTTCCAAAGGTGGTGGATATTCAGTTTTTCTTCCTTCTCTTCCCCAAACTTTACTCAAGGTGGCCAGACTTAAACATTTTCCATAAAGGGCCTTTAATTTCAATATTTTTTCTACCTGCTGGAAAGAGATCTACAAGCAGATGTATGCAATCTTAGATGAAAGCCCACAAAGTTTACTAGGGATAGCATTAAAGATTTTCAAAAGTCCTGATGTAAACAAAATTGTGACGGTCTCACGTCCACCTCTGTTTTTAGTTTCAAACTTTAGTGTGAAGGCGTCAAGAATTTCAGCATCTCCAAAGCTGAAATTTTGTCTTAAGTGTCTCTGTTTCCTTTTGCTCAACTGTCTCTCCCAATCAAAACCTCCCACCCAGCCCCAGAATAATAGGAGCTGCAGTTCTTACTAGAATCACCTCATCCACAAAACCTAGCAACTCTTCCTCCCATTTATGTCTCAACTACCTCTCAGCAATATTATAAGTTGCTCTCTCTTCTCTTCAAAACTGCTATTATTGCAGCAAAAGCCCATTTTGTTTCTCTTCAACTGCTACCCCATCTCCAGCCTCCCCTCTCTCATCAAATTCCCAAACATGTCACCACAAACCTTTTCCACACCCACCTTTTTCATCACTGGGTGATCAGAGTTAATTTAGTGCTGAAAGTGGGCTGAAGTAATTCAAAGTCACAAATTATATTCCGTGTGACTGTAACCATGGTGCCACAACCTCTTTGGTTCACATCCTCTGAGATGTTCAACAATTTCATCATCTTCTACTAGAACATTTCCTCCATAGCCTACTTCTGTGGTCCCAACTCTGCCATGGTTCTTTTCCAATCTACCCCAATGTAGCCACCACACTTCCTTCAACTACTGTTCGTAGATCTTCATGGTCATCCTCACCTAGATTTCTATCCTAAGCCCCTTCCTGTTTTTGTCTATAAGTACCTTTTCAGCAACATCATTTGTAAGAATTGTTCAGCTTGTATAAGTACATTACTGATACCTAGCTTTATATCTCTACCAAAACCCTTGCCTCCACAAATTTTATTAACTATCCAAGCAAAATAATAGGTGTTTCATGCACTCCAAATTACTTTAATACCTGAGCTTTCACTTCTGTCTCAGTCACTACACTGCTTCCCTCGAGAATTCCCTCCACCTTGCTAGTTTTTAAAACACCTCAAAATCCATCTTTTCAAATCATGTCCTACCCATTTCCTACACTCCCTAACTATCTCTATTTTCTCCTCATCTGCTGGGTACCCATTTTAAAAGGTGAGTCCTTGAGATGATACAGACTTTAGCGGTGATGTATACTTTTTCCATCACTAGTTACCTTGAGATCATACCAAGTCAAGCAAATGTGGCACTGGAGTTGCAGAGAGGCCAGACCTTTCACTGAACAACATTAATGAACAAGCTGGGTTTTAATGACAGTCCTACCAATTTCATTATAATATTCTGGTATCAGCATACAAAATTTTCAGATATATTGAATTGAATTTCACAATTTGTTGTGGTGAGATTTAAATTTGAGACCTCTGTGTTGCTTTCCATTACAATAACCATGGGGCAAACAAACCCATTGCTTAACATTTTAGTCCTCAACTCCAAAACTATTCCCAGCTGTTCACTCAGGTAGAATCCAATAGCATGGAACCTTTGCTGCTTATTTCAGTCTAAGCTGAATTTCAAACTTCATATCTGGTTCATTACTAAGACCACATACTGTATGAACACAAGGATAGGAACAGGAAGAAGCCATATGGTCCCTTGAGCCAGCTTCACTATTCAATAAGGTCATGGCCAATCTTGGACCTCAACTCCAATCTCCTACCTGATCTGCATAGAGTCCCTAGAGTCAAAAATCTATCTCAGCCTTGAGCAGCCACAACCCTCTGCAAATTGCAAAAGTTCACAGCCTTCTGGAGTAAAGAAATTACTCCTCACCTCAACCTTAAATGATTGATCGCTTATCCTGAGGCTATGCCCCCATGATCAAGACCCTCAAGCCAGAGGGAACAGCCTCTCAGCATCCAACCTGTGAAGACCCTCAGAACCCTATAAGTTTCAGCAAGATTACCTCTCACTCTTCTAAACTCCAGAGAATGTAGTGTCACTCTACTCAGCTTCTCGTTATTGATTCCTGGGGATGTGAGGGATGTCCAATCTAGTGAACCTTCAATGACTCCGGTGCAAGTATCCCTTTTCTTAAGTACAGAGACCAAAACCATGCACAGTATTCGGGAGATGATCACATCTGAGGTCACTGCCTGTTCCACCTGTCATATAGGACCCATCTTCACTATGGTCTTACCAACCCCTCCACCCTTTTCTGCTTTACTATCAGTGGCAATAATGCCCCAGAACTATGGAACACTTTTTTTAAAGCCTTGCACCTTGTCACATCATTTCTCATATCCAAAAGCATCCTGAAAACCTCTCTTCAGCTTTGTCTTTGGCCACCTACTCTAAAACCTCTGTTTGGTCATCAAGTAATCCAGCTTGCAGGGTTTCACTTTATTAAAAGGTGTTATGGAAGTGCAACATGTTATGACAACATTCCACAGTGACTGATCTGTTCTCACTCATGAGTCAGATATGTAATGTACTAGAACGACATTAGTGTATTGTTATTCTGCTGTTAAGGTGGGATCTGCTTTATGTAGCTTTTGTATTTGAGACTACAGAGTTTAACTGTTGAAAACAGGCAAGTGCTGGAGACAAGTGCTTAAAAATCCCTGGCTCCAGGTCAGAAAAAGCTTGGAAATGATTGCCTTTCTTTCACACTTTTCATTGGAGTGTCATTTCTGTAATACGACATATTAATGCAGGGTCCGGAATTTTATATATAGGTAGATGTTAAATAAATTCAATCCTCTTTGGCACAGTCTCAGACTGCAGAGCAGATTTTGCTCAAACCTGTATAAATACTTGTACAAATCTCATGCAGTTAGCACGTGCATCAAGCAGTTAAAGCGATTCCTTCCAGCATATCATAACCAACTCAAAGCATCTCAGTTTAAACCTCGAGATTATCTTCAGTTTAGGTCATCACCATCAAAATGAAAGCATCCACATGTTTGAACTATATAAAACTTTGACCTAAGTACAGTGGACACAACTGTATTCACAAAAATGCTCAACCTGTTTCTTCTAAGAGACGCTAAAAACACTAAAACTATCTTTGTTCTGTATCTCTCAGCAGAATTGATTAAAGGAACCCTGACTAGACAATTAAACGTAAAAAGAAACAAATATATTGGAAGCTGTCAGGTAATATAAGCACACTATGGCGCAAAATAGAAGATCAGCTTGTATCCAAAATTACAATTATTTTTGAGATCAGTGGAAACCAGAGTTCAGATCTCTTCAGCTTTCATGCACCGCTTATTACATTTAGCTTTCCTCACTAATAAATTTTCACAATAGGGAATCACTAGTGCATAATTATATGTTATCCAACATTTTACCTGGTCCTGGGAAATGTTCCAAACTGTCTACAAGGCAACATTTTGATTTGTAGCTGACTATCAAACTAATTCATGCCAAGTTATGTATATAATAAAGAATAGGCATCTTACAGAAAGTGACCCTGGTGAAAGCATAGATATGCCTGGAGAATGTGTACTGGAGTGCTGAAGGACAAACTCCAACGGTTCACTCACTCCTCCCCATGACCTAACAAAGGCTCCAATAATTCGGGGGGGTTGCAGTTTACTCTGCCTTTGAACTTCTGCACATTTGAGGCACAATCCCAGGTGAGAATACTGGAAAACTCCACAAGCAGAAGAAATATGAGGTTAGTTGCTTCAGTCCACATTCTGCTTCCTTAAGAATGTTAGCAAGCAAGAAATGCAACATTTATTGTCTAAAGATGATGAATGTTCAGCTTATGTACCTCTCGTCATGGGACTGTTGTAGAGAATGGGTTCCAACATGGAGTTTGTGTTTTAACTTGTCTCAGAGTCCACAAAAAAGATTCATTTCCTTTCTCTGTTGCCTGCCAAATAGCAGCACAATCCCTCTGGACTCAACTTCTCCAACACCTTCTTTGTTCGTCTCCGGAGCTTCACCCAGAAATTCCACCTCCTTTAAAACCCAGCTGGTTGATATCTGTCCCACACAAAGTCACACTATCTCCCTCATCCTCACCAACTTTATTAGCTTCCTAATATACTACAATCAAAATTACAATTTCACTTACAAGTCTATCCATGTTTGTCCAACTATCTCTGTAACTTTAAGTCCTATCTCTCAGCCAATGGCCGTGAGCCATCCAACTCTAACGGCCCCACAAATCCCCAGCATCAGTGGCAGCCAACCCTGCCCTATTGTCTGAAATTCCTCTTATAGACCAACTGCCTTATGATAAGTACACGTCAATCAATAGTTTTGGATGCATAGATGTTTTAAAAAACAAATTCAAAGAAGCGCTCAAGATTAAATACCTCACCTAGGATCTTGCCAGTAAACCATTCTCGTACTGTAAACACATATTTCAGCTATTAGCGAAAATAGTTATAAAAATAGTGGTGTTTGCATCTTTAAAAGCTGTACAGTTTATGGCAGCAGCATGCTAAACAAATGCTACTGAAATTAATTTTTCCCTATTTAATACATTAACAGTCCAGACAATAAACTGAATTATTGTGGTCATGTATCTGCATTACAATACTAACCATGACTTGCAGTAGAACAATGTTTGAAGAACAAAGTTAAATGCAAAAACAGCGCAAATCCAGCACCAGGTTATCTAGCCTGATGTGATTATATTCAGAAAGTTAACTTCAACACAACTTTAGTTCTTGTTTTATTATACAGTTCCACCTATGAAATTATTTTCCTTTTAAACTAAACTATTTTAAGTCATCTTCAAACACAACTGTCCTGACACAACTATCGTCTGATTTCATCCTCTTTCATAGGCAGCACAGGGTGCAAGACAAATCCAATGGTTCATTACCATCTCTGTAATGATGGTTTACACCAGAGGCTAGACATTGAATCTAACATATCTTCCCAATCTATAAAACAAGGACCTACAAATTACAAATAGCAGCAAATCAGAATTTTAAGTGCACAGCAAAATTGAAATGCTACACATTACTGCATCTAGATACAAGAAAAAATGTCTTAACTCACCACACTCCCCCACCCCCCCCCCCCGCCCCCGCCCCCCCAACCACTAGCAACCACCACCACTACTCCTGATTAAATAAAAAAGTTAGGTTTTCTTATTTGTAAGGAAAACACTAATTTTTCATTTGGATGGACTATTGGGCTAGCAAAAGTAAGCAATCTATTTGAATGAAAAATGGTGGGATAACTAGCTAATCACTGAAATGAGTTCAGACATCTGACTTAATTTGATGTAACTATTATACAAGATAATCATACAGTACTTGTAATAAACGAATGCAGTGTTGTGTGGCAAACCGACTGGCACTCTTCAGGAAAATATGTAAATCACTGTTTTCTAAAAATCTGGCATGTGAAGACTCATCACCAGGCCTCTTGTTCGGCTGCTCCTTCATTCGGCGAATTGCATTGTTGCTATGGAGATAGTGGTTCATAGACTATGTCATGCTTACCCACCCGGGTTACAACCTTAAAGATCAAATCCTCTGTTTTACCGACTACCGGATTTGAAATGTGCAACTCGTGGCCAAGACAGTTATTATACGAACATGTATTTGTAAAATTATAAAATAACTAGATAGGTTTCCGACAAGGTGCCTTCTCCTCTCACCAACACCACCCCCCCATAAACACATACCAAATCCCTCATCCGAAACACAAAGAAGTGTAATGGAGCATTTGAAAAACCACTAATCTCTTTCGGCCCTAAACAGTGCCGAGTTGATCTCTGCGACCCATGCTTTGTAACGAACGTGCAGGAGCTCGTATTAGCCCAGTTTATTTTTCGAGAAAGCAACTGATTAACTTCACACAATGGCTGAGGTGGTGTGATCAAAAGTAACTGCCATTGTTATACAGCGAAATCACAATCTAAAAGTGATCTGAAGTTCTCACCGCTTTTAAAATTATTTCCCTCGATCACTCCAGAAAGCAGTAAGAGCAGCCCACTGACAGGACGCTTTTTTGTCAAATGAAGTTTTACCAAAACTCAAATTCTGAAGGAAAAGCAACAAGTAAACAACTTAACAATAATGTATGGGAACAAAAAACGCCGATTCCATACTGAATGCACTAGGAACTATCTCATTTCCATCACTAAACTGCAAAATAAAATCAGAGCTACTATGTTTTAAAACTAATTAAACCCATTTCCTCCCTTGTTGCTCTCCTCCTCCTCCTCTCTCCCCCCCCCCCCCCCAAAATCACCAAGACAAATTCTTCTGTCGCTACCACTGGCACTGTGTTTCCTACCGTGTATACTCGTGAGCGAGACTCGACTGAATTTCACCTGCCCGGGTTCAGTTTAAACGCCTTCAGCTCTGGAGAAATGTATTTAAATTCTTCCAACCTACCGGCGTTGATAAGGAGAGGAAACACAGAGCTCTCGCGGCACTGCGGTCAAGGCGCGCACTGGAGCCCTGCTCCTCAGGGCAGCAACAGTCGCATCTCCGCAGTGACTCGTCTGGGAGGAGAGGAACATTTCACAACAAGGGCTCAGGGGGTGTTTTTTTTTTGTTCACTGCCGGGATCCCGACAATTCCTGAAGCAACTCGGACATGTCTCTTTGCAGTTGTCTCTGTGGAGAGGTTTTGCCCTGTTACACTGTATTCGCGTCGTGCGTGTGCAGCCTGTTGATTGTATCGAACCTTGTGTCAGCCAGGCGCCTGCGCACCCTACCCTACCCTCCTCTCCTCTCCCTTGCAGCAGCTTGGGAGATGCAGTCCCTTTCCCTTCAACCGGCTTCAAGTCAACTGGGCAGGTCGGCAGCAGGTGCTGGTCATACATCTGTCAATCCTGAAAAAAGTCGTGTTAAGACAAGTACTTTACACAAGCAGTTGTGGTTTATTTTTTCATATTGATAGGTCGCATTTTAAAAACAAATTGACGCTGCAAGCGAGTAACACTCCAACATCGCAACACTTCATTGTGAAACGTTTCGCCGACCCCGGGGTCTTTTTAAGTCATTTATAACTGCAAGTTTTTTATCATATATTTCAGTCAGATCTGACTGTTTGAACCCACCCATCTCACTTCCCGCAAAGCAAAATTGAGATAATACATCAACTTGTCTTTAAGTTAAAAATTCACCGTGTACAATTCGAGAGAGGAGTCATATTGGACTGGAAACTTAACTCTGTTTCTCTCTCCACAGATGCTGCCAGACTTGATGAGTATTTCCAGCGCTTTTTTGATTTTATTGTACCTGAAACAAATCAGATCAAAACAGTTGGTGGTGCGATTTGAAAAAAATAATAATTGATTAAGTAAATTCTGCGGAGTTTTTAACCAAAAAGATAAAACCATAAGATATTTGAGGACGAGAAACATCATGTTTTACCATCGACCGAGAAAGAACCAATATTCCCGCATGGCAGAATCCAATTTGTTTCCAAGGTCTTTTCTTTACCTCGGCCACTCTACTCAGAAAACCATTCCACTCTTAAACAAAACAGAAAACGTTGGGAACATTCAGGGGGCCATTCAGCATCTGTGGAGAGAACAGGCAAATTATATGTTTTAGTTACAGTATGGACCTTTCATCAGAGGATCGAAAGCTCTACTAAAAGGCAAAAGATGTATATATTTTGACGAGAAACCAAAGTGGACGGATATTACGGATGAACAAATAAAAAGGAAGGGAGCAAGAAGACAAAACGCGCAGCAAAATAACTAGAATGACCTAAAAAGTGCTTAAGTGAAAGACATAAGATTAACCATCTTGGTTAATTGCTCATTCTGATCACTTTTTGTGTGAAGAGCTGCTGGACACCAGTTTTAAATTTAGCTTTTACCTGTTTGAATTTATGATCCCTTCTCTTACTTTCCCAATGTTGTTTGAAGGGATTTCTGAATCTATCTTTTCCTTTCTATTTGCTAGCTTATATTCTCTTTACAATCACCATAAGACACCTCTAAATAGTTTAAAGGCCTACGTTTCTCCAATCTTTCCCAATAACTCAGATCCCTGATATTAAGTTTTAGCCTTTTTTTTAGCTTTTATTGCACTGTTTCCAGTGCTTGAATGGGAAAAAAAGATGATTTGGTGTGAACTGAGTAAAGTTTACAAATTTATAGACAGAATTGCAAAGGTTGATCCAAAAAAATTACTCGCTGGTTAAAAAGTTGAAATACCAGGCGACACACTTTAACTTGGGAAGTTAGGTGTAAAAAGTGAGGTCCAATGGAATATTTTCATCCGTACAGTAATAGAGCAGTCGTTATCAGGGAAAGCCTTTGAAAAAGCTGGTATAAATGGGTTGAAGAACCATTTAGTTACATTTTGTAGCGATTAAAGAAGTGAGAAGAATCATTGTGTCCTTGCTTTCATACCTTACCATTAAATTAAATTTGAATCCAGATGCTAGGTGCAAAAGGTTGACGTCTGACCCACTACCACCCACTACACCACCTATTGTCCTTCATGCTGGAGTTTCTAATTTAAAAAAACTGACTTTTCAGGCTTCAAAAGAAGCAACTGAGGGGTGATATAGAGATTTTTAAGAGCAAATACAATACGAAAGGGAAGCCTGGAATGCTACTTCAAATTGAACTATGACAGTAGTACATCCAGAGACATACTTCTGTTCGAGCAACTCCCCAGAAGGAGAACTGGGTTGTGAAAAACCAATACCCTTCCCCTCCAAAAAAGTGTTTTCATTCTTTATTGTAACTGTAACAAACATTAATAGATGGTATGCTGAAAATTGCACAGCTATTTACATCAATTATAGATGGTATGAAAACATTTTTAGAAGGTCTGATGGAAGCTAGCAAATGATATAGAAGTTTCTGGGTACACTTTTTTGTGAAACATGACAGTTGCAACACCAAGAAATACATTAATAGTTTATTAATTATTTCAAAGCACAGATTCACAAGGATAAAAAGAAAAGACAGAAATTGTCTCCCTCTCACTCTCTCTCTCTCCTATCCTGGTGAGTCAAGTTGACTGAGGTAGTCAATAATATATTGTTAGTGTTGGCAAAAGCTGAGTGCATATAATGCTAGCCATGGGCCCTTTTTAAAGGATGGGGGAATGGGTTGATAGGTAAGTTTGAACAGTATCCTTTCGTCTTTGGAGTATTGGCTGAACCAAGCACAAACTGATGGAAAGAAAGCCCTTTCTTTCTACCAGCTACCTTGTTCCTGATGAGGGCAAGTCACAACATAAACGTGTCATTATTTGGCAGAATATCCGGAGAATACACTTATTATAGAACATATTTGATGATGTAATGTTAATGTGTATGTCACAACCGTGCAGTTATATCCATGGCTTTATGGAAAAATGGACACAACTTTTAAAAGCAGAATGAAAAATGGACAACTGACTTTGAAACAAGATGGAGTCAGGAGGTTAGTTGATCTTTTCTCTCTTCATGTCTGCCAAATATACATAAAGCTGCCCAAAGCTGGAAATTAGCCTGCTTGTCGAAAGACTCAAGAGCAATAGTGATTTTTTTGACTCTTTATAAACCTAAGTACATGCTACCTTTTTTGTAGTCACCTTTTCTTCTGTGTGTGTCTTGTGTGCGTGTTTGAGTGGTGCTGTTGTGAATACATTCAAGTGTTGAGAAATAAACATTTATTTTTTTAAAAAATATATAAGAAAACCCAACCCCCAACCCCCCCCCCACCCCCAACTTCTCTCCCCCCAACCCCCCCCCCACCACCTTAAACCAGCTTATATTTCACCCCTCTCCTAATTTTACTCAGTTCTGTTGGAGGGTCATGAGGACTTGAAATGTCAACTCTTTTCTTCTCCGCCGATGCTGCCAGACCTGCTGAGTTTTTCCAGGTAATTCTGTTTTTGTATAAGAAAACCTGTCTTGTGCCTGTTCTTGAGAGTCACAGCACTCAAGGAGGTTAAAACACTTCCTCTTTAAAACACATCTTGTTGTGGTCATTTGAGAGTGGAAAAAGGGAGGACCATCTACCATCTCTCCCCGTCCGTGACATGTATCTGAGATAGAGACTGCATACTATCATGAACATTACGAATGTCCCACGTTAAACAGATCAGTCACCCTTCTCCAGTATATTCTGGATATATGGTAGGGGTCTTGAAGTCCCAGAATTTGCTGCCTGTGACAGATGAATTCAACTTACAATGCTACAGAGGTACAATGATAATAACTAATACCTCCTCAGAAAGACAAATGTAATTCTACTTTAGGATTCAAATCTTGTTATTAAATTGCTTGCATCAGTAGCTCAGTGGCAAAACAGGATAGTGCATTAACCTGAATTACATAATTTTAGGTTTTTATCTCTTTGATTTATTGTGCATTGAGTATCAGACTTCATTTAGCTACCTGAAGAGATGCTAGCTAGTGGTGAAGTACTTCTGGAGCTGAAACTATCCACCAGCATCACAGACTCAGACCAATTAACAGCAATCTGAAGTATGTAAGCAAATACAAATTTTCACTTAATGTCAGTTTGCTAACTTTTGTACTACTAGATTGAACTTTTGTCCCAGTGCTGCTGTAGGGAAGCAGCATGTCATTGCATGGTGCTGTAGTTATTTCCTTACTGAATTTGAAAAGCTAAATGGGGGTATGGCACTGAGGTCACTGGGAACTTATGTCCTCCTTGAAAGTTTAAAACATAGCACAAAACTATAGTTCATACCTGCCACTTTTCTAACTTCAATGTACAAACAATACTATGCATATGCACAAAGGCCAGCACACAAATAAGAATATAAAATTATGCTTCAGATGAGCAAACACAGAAGCCACATGTGAAGGAAAATGAAGGAAGATGAAAAGGAAGGATAAGGGTTCAGACTCAGGGTTCAGGCTATTGAATATGCTGCCAAGCAGCCAGCGCACTTTACACTCTTGGCAAGACTGTCCAGAGTCTGTCCCATACAAAAGAAGCACGGTGACACTTCAGTCACAGGCAACGGTGCTGGCATTTCAATACTCTGGCTGCATATCCATAGCATGCTGGAGAAGGGTGTGTGTTGTACATCATTGTTACCTTCATGATGTTCATGACCATGTACTAGAAAAACCTCAATAACATAACAAAATGTGTTTGAACAAAATTGGCAGAACAAATTTGTTCTTTACATGTTCTACTCTGTGCAACAAAGAGAAACCAGTAATTTCTGTCCGCATACTCAATGATGTATCCATTTAAAGTTTTCTAGGGTCCTCTGAAGCCCATTATGTGGAAGTTTTGAAGCTGCTGTGTTACCAAACTCAGACCATGACCCTGTGATGAAGTCTTCTTGTGAAATGCCTTTCCAAAGTCCAGCAACAAGCCTTCTGTAAATTCTGTAAATTATTTCATGATTTGAGAACACAAAAGTTACAACTTAATTATATCATTTACAGACACCATTTATTTATTTTAAAATTTTTGAAGAATATCTTTTCAAAGCAGTAAGCAGAGCTACTTCTTAATTTGAAATATTGTAAAAGCCTGTTGCTTATTCTTAACGTTAAATATAATACATTTGTTCATGTAAATGCTTTAAATAATAGGATGATTTTTATTTCCCAGTAAAATTTTGTGAAGTTATTTAACTATACTTTTTTATATCACATCCCCATTCTTTCTTTGCTATATCAGTCCTCCCTTTCTATTTCATGCACAAACTTGTTGCTCATTCATCCTCCTCGATTCAGTGATTGCAATGCATAAAATTCAGTGTCACCCATGTGGTCCTTTCATCCATTAGATCTTGTTTTATTCACTCATCTATAATGCATAATCATATTGCACTATTTAAGTTTTATCAGGTCGTGAAAATGTTGCTTCACATTTATCACTGATGCATGTGTTCTTTATATACAATCATAAAATTTTACGATGCAGAAGGAGCTCATTCAATCCAGTTTGCCAGTTCCCAGAAACACTTTTCCACTTCCCTTCCCCTGCACATTTTGTATACCCTTTATTTATTTTTTATTTTTCAAATACTTAAACAATTGCCCCAGCTTCCAGCAATATTTCTGGTAGGACATTTGTGTCCTAGCAAGTCTTTGGGCGGAATCATTCCAGATTTGCACAAAGTGCAGTAGCGGGCAGGAAAAAAGTCATTCAACCTGCTGGCCGCAATGGCACGTTTTCACACTGTATTATTCCATTTCCCCCTCATTACTTATGCAGCCGCAGGAAATGTGCCATCTTGTTGGCGGGCAGCCTCCAATTTGCCCGCCATGCTGTTACCCTGCCGCTTCCTCACCCAGGGCGCCATATTTAAACTGCAGCCACGCACACACTTCAAAATGCTTGCAGCCCAGCACTGCTCCAGTGAAGACATGGCCGCAAAGCCAAGAAGAGTGCAGCCACCCGATTCAGTGAGGCATCCCTGGAATGCCTTTTGGACATTGTGGAGGCCCGCGCGATGTCCTCTACCTCCGCTCTGGCTGCAGGAGGCCCATCAGTCTCACCACTCCAGCTTGGGAGGGGGTGACAGAGGTGGTCAATGCCAACGCTGCACACAAGAGATCAGGTATCCAGAGCAAAGAACAGATGAACGATCTCATCCGTGCTGTCAGGGTAAGCAACCGTCTCATCACTCTAAACTCACACACTCACAAGGCCATCACATATTCACTGACATCTCATTCACTGCCAGCTCAAGGGACATCACCACTCACTCTCTCACACACACCCTCACATCTCCATCTGGCCTAATCTCCTCTGGAGACTGCCACCTCAGCCCTCACCATCTTGAGCCCACTTGCACAGATCAACATATGCCCCTGCACACACCCTGGGGTATTCCCCTTCCACAGTACACCCCTCACCCTGCAGACTCTTCTCTTGCCTGAGGCCACTTCTTCCCTTTCCCCAAGCAAGCCCTAGCCCTGCAGCCGTTGAGAAGCCACCCCCGCCTTACACTGGTCTGGTAAGTAGAGACCTGCCTGTGAGTCCCGCTAAAAATGGTGTGGTGCAGCTTGCGAAACCTGGCGCTGATGACCGCGAGTGCTGCCCCGAAGCAAGGTAGGCAAACAAACCTCAAAGTCCCAAGCTAGGTGCAGTGTGCCAGGTACACATCACTTATGTACGATTGCAAAAACAGCACACCTGATGTGCCCGGGTGATCTAGCATGGGGGGATGAGTCCGGCAAGCAGGGCTTATAATGAGATGCTAAAGTATTGAAATTAGGTTCCTGACATGCAGCAGTGGGAAACGCGGCCGGCCATTGACGGATGGAGCAGATGATCACAAACTGGTTGCACGACAGCGTGAAACTGACTTTTGGCCATCTCGTGTCCCCCACTCCCCCCACCGCACCCGCCATGATGCCCGACACTAATGGGCTGGAAAAATCTGGCCTTTGTGTAAGAAAAAAATAATCTAGCCCATCCCTTCATGCTTTCAGTGTTGTTTTCTAATTGTTAGAGCATCAATCAATGAAAATATGTTTCCCTTATTTATCCGATCAACGCTCTTCAACACCTTTTCTATTATAACAAAAGGAGCTTCTGATTCAATTCTCTCCTCATAGTTGGTTTAATTTGTGTTAGTTTAAAATTTTCTTTCTTTTTGTAGTTTATACCCCTATTTCTTAAACTTAAGATCTCATTTTTTTATTTAGAGCTTTATCAATTTAAATATATGCATGCCTAAGTTGTTCTGTGCCACTATTCCTTTTAAAGTTTACCATTTAGTGTCACTGTATACAACACCCCAGTCTGAAAACTTATTGATAAACCACTGAATTCTGTTTTCTGTCCTTTAACAACTTTCTATCCATATTGGCACAATCCTTTTGATACATGCACCTTAATTTTGTCAACAAGTTTCCAAAATGGATCCTTATGCAATGTCATTTAAAAATCTATACACAGAACACAGATTTTTTAGCTTTCTCATTTGTTATTTCTGAACAGAGCTCTTTTTTTCTGACATGAATTGATTGCTATAGGTCAATAATAATAATCCTCAAATGCCCTGTGACTTTCTACAAGTATCAATTTTACCCCATATTGTGCCTTTTAGAAGCTTGCAGAGAAACAATGTTGGGTTGACTGGTCTATAGTTATCTGGTTTACCCCTTTCTCCCATTTTGAACAGTGATGTTAACATAGATATGCCTCTGAATTCTGACACATATCCAAGGATTTTGATTTCCACGGGTTTTTTTCAGTGCTACTTCCTGATCTACAATTATTCTATTGCACAAACAGTGTAAGGGATTAAAAGTGTTAGAATTTGCAGAGATACCTAAATTAATTGGACCCACTCCCTGATAACTGTCTTCATGGGGTACATTTTCCAAGCTCATGACAATGGTGGTATATATTGTAAAATTGTGAGATTCTGACACACATTGGTGGTGGACAACATGCCTTGCTGCAGATGCAGATTGTCAATTTAGCTTGTAACTCCATGTTGTCCTCTTGTAGAGCTCTAAAAGCACATGGTGCTGCTAAACAGGTACTTGTTGTACAAGTGAGTATTGCTGTGTTTTAACAGGATGTCTACAGTATATTTCTGCTACTTGTATTTTATTTTTGTAAACATTACAAAGGCAACATGTGCTCCCCAAGGTTGAAGTCAGGGAGAGGTGCTGGAGTACTTTTAGTAAATTACATTAGTAATTTACATTTAGTAAATTTCTCAATATCAATAATTATCATTTCACAGTTATGTCTCAGCCAGTGAAATCAGTGCAGGAGTAGAAAAAATAGGAAGTCTGAATTGTTTAGCCAAAAGTACCTCAATTGTTTTCAAATTGACTAAAATGTGAAGAGAGAAAAACACTTTAAAAATTGGCTTTTCTATCGACATGTATAAAATCTTAACTGTGGGGTTAATAGAATGAGTGCGATAGAATGAGTGAGTGTGAGTGTGAGAAAGTGTGTGAGGGAGAGTGAATATGTGTGAGAGTGAGTGTGTGTGAGAGTGAGTGTGAGAGAGAGAGAGAGAGAGATTGAGACAGAAAACTCTGAGACTGGGAATGAGCTGGACACACACACAGACTGCTTGGTGTGCAATACACACACACACTCTACTCTCCCCCTCTTCCTCTCTCCCCAAAAACCCATCCACACTGGGCCGGGAGAGAGGAAATCCTAGGAAAGGCAACCCACTTCTGATCCCCACTATGGTATGAATTCTGCTGAGGCCAGCTCAGAGTGCGCTCCACCAGAGGCAAATGCAAGGTTGGTGTTAGTTAAACCCAACTCCTCAGCTCGGCCCTGGTTCCCTCCCCCTCCCCTGGTGACCAGGGTTTGGGACCTAGTCTGCTTCTGTTTAACTCTGCTTCTTAAGTGAAAAGGCAAAATAAAAAGATTTAGCTCTGCTGCTTGGCACTTTTTAATAGTTATTTTTTACTTATTCCTTTCTTTTTCAAAAATTATCAACTTATTGCTTTGACATTGATTTTTATTTTGCTCGGCAAGTTGTTTCTGCTGTCTTCAAATCTTAACTTTTTTTTGAAATTCATGTCTAATGTTGCTTTAAACCAGATGTCAGACAGCTGCTGCTGAGTTTCTTGCTGAAGAGGAATGAAAGACTCAGAAGTCTGACTGCTTTGTGGAGGGCTAGTAAAGGGGCTCTTTTTACTTCAATAGAAATGGGAAGTGTTGGAAATGCTCAACACATCTGGCGGCATCTATGCAGAGGGAAACAGAGGTCAGTGACCTTTCATCAGAACTAGTGAAGACCCTGGACTGAAACAATGGGGAGAATTTTCTCCCTGTCGGGTGGGCCGGTCGGGAGCAGGTGCAGGCGGGCGTGGAGCCGATCATTGCCTGCGATTGGCTGCGTGCCGCCATTTTACATGGGCGGGCCAATTAAGGCCCACTCAGCGTGACGTGTACCTGGTAGCACTCAGCGCTACCTGTGAGGGCGGGGAGAGGAGGGAAAGTCAGGACCTGCGCTCTTTCACGCGTGCGCAAAGAGCGCAGAAATCTCCCTGAGGCACGGAGCTGCCTCAGGGAGATTAACTTCAGTTTTAAAGTTGGAAAAAATAAGAAAATAAAATTATTTAGACATTTCCCCTCACGTGACAGTGTCACATGAGCTGGGACATGTTTATGAATTTTCATAATTTTTTTTATTTAATTAACAAAACCTTCATGAAACCTCATCCTGCCCGCGAATGAGGTTTCATGAAAAATGCAAAGGCCACCTGGGCTCTTCACCTGCCCACCAACCTTAAGGCTGGATGGGCAGCTTTCTCAATTGGGTTAATTGTTTAATTAACGGCCTTAACAGGCCTTTGACAGTTTGGTAGGCATGCAGCCAACTCCGGTGCACGTCCGCCGAACGGAAGATCAGAATGACAGGCGGTGACATCGGGGCGCACGCCAGTCACTGTGTGTCACTTTATGGGTCAGCGTGCAGGGTCCACCCCCGCATGCTGACCAGAAGATTCTGGCTATTGGCTCTGTTTCTCTCTCCACAAATGTTGCCTGACCTACTGAGTATTTCCAGTATTTTCCATTTATATTTCAAAGTTCCAGCATCTGCAGTACTTTTCTCTCCTGTTATATGTGTCATGTTGAACATTTATAAGTGTGGTTAGATTCAATTTAAAATGAGAAAATATTCATCACGCAATGCAAAGTGTAATTTTTCTGTTAACAAAGCCCACTTGTGTGTATGCAAAAAACCACATGATTGCAGGTGAATTGGTTGGTGCTAATTTACTGGAAGATTTTGCCATTTCTAAACTTGGACGTGAAACCAGGAGTCATGCACCAATAGAATATGTCACTGTTAGTTCAAGATATTCTCATTTGTACATGGGATTGTTGTTTGTTATATATGTGAGGTTCAAGTCTTTTGGGTGTTGCTGTCTGCATATTGCAAAGAGCCAGGTTCAAAGAAGTGAAGCTGGTTGCATAGTATGAATGACCAAGTTGTGTGTAATTGTCTGACAAAGCCGTGGTTATAAAGTGTATCATACTGAAACCTGATGGGCTTTATAAATAGAAGCATAGAGTATAAAAGCCAAGAAGTTTTGTTAAATCTGTTTGAAACAGTTCAACCCCACTGTGACTATCTAGGGTTCCTGATTCTGGGCAGCTGAAGGATTTGAGGGGATGGGTTAAGTGGGGGTTGGAGGGGGGTGGTGGGTGTGGTTAAGGAGCCCAAAACAAGCAAAGCATTATGGCCCATTATTTCTCTCCCTGGCTCTGCTTTCCTGCTGCTGAATGCATGTTCAGCTGTGCAAGGTTAAGAAAGACATTACAGAATCACAGAATCACACAGTGCAGAAGAGGCCCTTTGGCCCATCGACTCTGTACTGACACATTTGACGTGAACAATCCAATATTAGTTGGATTGTTCACGTCAAAAATGACACATCAGCGTGACACACTGACTGACGTCACAATCTGACTGTTCTACATACTTCTTGTGTAGTCCCAGCAGCTGGGCTAATGACCTACCCAAAATGATGTATAGCAGGGCCAGCACCAGGAAGTATGCACGTGCACCTCAGACACCATTTTGGAGTACCCATCAAAAAATATGGGGGCTACACAACTGAATTTTGTGACCAATAGCTTCAGCCTTCCTGATGTTTAATTGGAGGAAATTTCAGCTCCTCCACGACTGGATATTGGAGAAGCAGCCTGACAACACAGAGGCGGTCCATAATGTAATTTGCACAATCCAGTTAATTAGACTTCTATGACTTTATTGGCTACATGTTTGATCATGTTTCTCTGCATCAGTACATCAATTGTTTGTATGTGCTTCCCTTCCAATTTTACAAAAGAGAGAAATGATGCTGATGGACATATTGTCATTTGTGGTGGGATTGCCGAGAATAAATTACCCTCATCAAATTTTGAAAAGTTATTTCTGAATTCCTTCTCCACCACCTCCCCCCATAATTGCAGCTTGAAGTAGGTTTTTAAAAATGCACAAGGAGGGGAATCAGGGGTTCACTAAATTAGTCCCTTTGAGTTGAGGCTTCTAAATCATGCCATCCATGCTTCCACTATTGCCCTTGCTTTGAAAAGGTTGATATAAAATGCAGATTCAAAAGGGAGCTAGACGCTTTCCTGATATCACTGGGTGGAATTGTCCCAGATTTGCACTAAATGCACTAGTGGACAAGAAAAAGGACGTTTTACCTATTGGCCACAATGGCAGCCTTTCATGTCTTATTGTCCCAATCCTGCCTCTCAATCATGTATTCCTGGGAAACACACCAGGTCGCTGGCGGGGTGTCCTCTCATTCGCCCGCTCCACTGTCACCACAGGCTTTCAGTAAGCCGGGCGCCACGTTTAAAGGGAGCCTCTGGAAAGAGCTAGCACTCTTCAAAGGATAGGAAGCTGCTGCGAACTGATGGGTGCCAAAGGGAGAAAACGTGCTGTCCACAAATTTAGTGATAACTCCTTCAAGTGCCTACTGGATGCAGTTGAGGCCCGCCGCAATGTCCTCTACTCCTGCTCTGGGCCAAGGCCAGCAAGCAAGGTCACCAATCCAGCATGGGAGGCGGTGGCAGCGGTGGTCAGTGCCAACACACTGCAAAAGAGGACAGCCACCCAGTGCCGAAAGAGGATGAATGATCTCCTCCAGGGTAAGTCACTCTTCTCATCACACTCAGAAACCTGTCACACATCCACAGGGATCTCAAACTCAAGTGAAATCATCACTAACTATCATACACACTCTCATATCTCCATCAGGCTCATAATACCTGGAGCTCGCATCCTCATCCTATCCATGGCTCTGCTCACCACACAAACATTCCACACAGTGCCATATGTCCTGCTCACACTCTCTCCATCTGCTTCCATGCAGGAGAACCCGGCTCACATCAGCAGGAAGAGGTCCCAGACTGGGCGTGGAGTGACCTACATTAGGCCCCTCACTCATTTTGAGGAGTGTGCCATCGTGCTGACAGGTGAGGACGTGGGCCATGCCTGTAGCGATGGTAAGGTTGGCAACAAACACCCATGTGGGGACCCTGCACCACATCATCCCTCTCTCAACGCAATTGTGAGTGCTCTCGCTCCTGCTTTTGACTCTGCTGCCATGCACTAATTATCTCTACTTCGGTTCACAGGGAGCTCTGCTAAATGACCGACACCCTCAGCCAGCCAGTCCCTCAGCTCCATCCATGTCCTAACCTCCAGCCAAGAGGACACCTCCTCCATTGAAGAGCTGGAAATAAGCAGCCTGGAAGACCCATCACAGTGCTTACCCACACCGTCCACCAGCGCAGAGACACAGTGGGACCTCGGTGGGACCTAGATCTAGAGCAGGCTCGGGTTCACAATCTAGCGGTCACCGTACGGACACATGTCCATAGCAGCAGGAGGCAGGTTCGGCCGAGTTCCCCAGCACTCGGAGGAATACTGGAGAAGAGGCATCTTGAGGTCCAAGTCAGATGACAAGCCTTTGGATTTGGCCTTCTGACTCATCGTGGAGAGTCAGTAGAAGGTGGGGGAACATCACACAGAGCTGTTGGGAGCCCTCAACAGAGTGGCACATGAGTTGGAGGAGTGTGCCTGCCTGCTCTCTGATGAAGTAGTGCCCACATGTGCGCATAAGGAGGTCTCCATGGGAAGGATGGTGGACACCATGGAGATCCTGGTCAGGCAGAAGTCGGAGTCACACAGGAGTCGCACAGACTTGCAATCCATCGTGCTAGCCATGGGTGAGTTCCTGCAGTGGCAACATGAGAGGGAACCAGGTCACCTCGCCGTCTGTTCAGGCGCTCCTTCCCCTCGAGTCCCCTTTGCCAGTGACCCCCTCAACCTCATCCTCTGTCACCGCAGAGGGAGCAGCTGGCCCACAGGAGGACAGCCAAAGGAAGCCAGGGCCCTCAAAGTCTCAGCTCTCCAGAGGATGCACACTGAAGTCATCAGAAGCAACAGGGCCAACCATTGCACAGGCTGTCTCCACCCCTCATGCAGATGTCAAGGCAGCACCTAGAAGTGTTAGGCCTAGAAAAGTTAAGAATTTCTGATCATAAGTGGTTGCATGGGTGAACACATTTTGTCACTTTATAATTGGAAAATACATACACTTTCACTGAATAATGTGCAATAATCTCTTTCAGCTTCACTTACAGGCTTCGCGAGTCCTCCCCCTGCATTCCCCCCATCACTAACAGTTCAATTGCACACATTTGGCCCACGAGTGAATCTGGAGAGAATCTGTGTCTGGCAGGGCCTTTTGGAGTTTTGTGCCAGTACTCTCCCAACACATGTGGATCCTTCCTCCATCACACTCATCTCAATGTCCTGAACGTTTTCAATGCTGCCTGCTAGGCTTCACTTTCAATTGTCCATCTGAGCTGACCTGCATCTCAGCCCACCCAATAATCACACTCCCATGCAGCACCTGTTCCTGTTCAACAGGAGGCTCCTTTCATTTTCGACCTTGCAAGATGGTACTAGTAAAGTTTGTCTTCAGCTCCCCAGTCCTTTCCCATCCCCCATCCCGTCCTTACACCCATCACTGTCAACCCACCCTAGTACCTCCTTGCACCTCCCCGCCGTCACCTACCAGCCAAAGTCATTTGCTTTCTGGGATGTCCAGGTGAATGTGCATGTTCCCTACCTTCCCGACAATCCCACCCCCATCCATATTGACCTTCCCGACCATCTCCTTCCAACCCCCAGGGCTTGTGTCTGCCTCTGAGTCCCCACCAACCACCCTCGCCGTCCCTTCTACCTCTACCATTACACCCTCGCCCTCCAAAACCTCTGGCTCACTCTGCCCTCTCTCATTCTCACCGTTCCCTTCTACCACATGCACCCTTATTTCACTCCCCAGGAAGCAGTCATTGATTCCACATACCCATATTTTGCACATCAACCTGGACATCCCCACTCCTCCTCCTCCCTTACTCCTCCCTCCCCCTGGACTTCTTCTCCCCTGCGAACTTCTTGATCCCCCTCTGGACTCTTCCCCCTGCAAACTCCTTCCTCCCCGCCGGACTCCTTTCCCACTCCGGACTCCTCCCTCCCTCTGGACTCCTTCCTCCCCCCGAAGTCCTTGCCCTCTCTGAACTCCTTCCCTTACACCTTCCTTCCCCCCTTACACCTACCTCCCTAGTTGTCGTATTCTCCCCGTTACACCCTCCTCCCCCTGTACTCCGTCCCTCCAACCTCACATCACCATTGTTCCCCCCTCAGCCTCACCCCCCCCACAACCTCACCCTCCTGACACCATCATTTCCCCCCTCCCAAACTCACACACTCCCCCGCACCCCCCGGTACATCTTCCTCTCCCAGTCAAACTTACATCTTCCTCCCCACCCCCATGACGATCATCCATAGCAGACCATGACCAAGACACTGATGTCCCGAAGCAGACCTCAGACATCAATGGTGACCTTCCACCATCTCTGAGCTGCTTCGTGGTGGAGCCATGTCCATATAAATCCACCCAGCATGTGATGCATGTGTGCCTCCAGGGTCTGGATGCTGTCAGGCTCCAGCATCTGCTCCTCGAATGTCCACGATGTGAGAAAGGCCCTGACGGTAAGTCCCAACCTCTGCACATCATACTTGTCAAGACGTGTGCTTCACTGACGTGTTTTCATGCTGATGTCGGTGGTAAATTTGATGTGGGAGGGATGATTCCGGTGAGCAGGGCTTCTAATGATTTGCAGATGTTTTAAAATGAACTTCCCGATGTGGGGCGGTGGCAAACGCGGCCTGCCATTGATGGGTGGAGCAGATGATTGCAAACAGGTTTCACAACGGCATAAAACCGATTTTTGGCCTTCCCGCCATATTGTCTGCTCATGCCCTCCATGACGCCCGACACCAACGAGCATGGAAAATTCCACCCACTATGAACAGAAGGGAGGTGGGGTATTAGGTGATCTAACTCATGGTTCCTGTCCTCTCTTAGGACTCAGTTTGAACAACTTTAAGGGTTGCAGAGAAATTTCCCAGAATTCTTTTTCCTCTGTATTGGCCAAGGTCTTTTTTAAGCAAGATCGACATCTTGCCATTCTCAGGAGATTACGTGGATTCTGGGAATATTCTGGGTAGAATGCTTAATTGCATCAAGACTGTAAGGGACAGAGTGGGTAGACCAGCTGCTTGTTGCTTGTTATTTTCCAATGTTCGTATGTCATACCACTTTCTTTTCCTCTGCACTGACAAATTTATTTTTTTCTGTGTGATGCATTTCCTTTGCTTAGGAAGAAACAGAACAAGTAAAATAAGTATCAAAGCCCTTTGTTTATTTTTGCATTGCAAAATAACAGTAAATAATGATTTTAAACTCCTACAGTTGTTGGTTGCTGTTTAATTTCACAGGAGGCAAGAAATAATAAATGTCAATTTCAAGCTAAAATTAGGTAAATTGAGCAACCGTTTATATAGACCATGATTTAACCACTAGAATACCTCGCAAAGTTGCAATACTAATATGAAACATGTAATTAAGAATGAGTACCAAATCTGTATTTTGTTCAATAGTTCAAAGAAATTCATGTTAACTCTATTGCTTTTATTATTTGTTAGTCAATCTTACATCGCAATATGTATGTCAATTAGCAAAGAGCTTTCAGAACATGATCAACAACAGTTCAACAGGATATAAAATCTTGGGGCAGAATTTTCTGGGTGACATGCAGGGGGCGGGCCCCGCATGTAAAATGACGCACGGTGATGATGTTGAGCGAGCATCCGGACGTCACCGCGCATCATCGCGATATTTCATTGGGCGGGCGCACGATGAAGTTCGACGCGCGCCCATCATTAATTAACGGACTAGTTAAGGCCCTTAACTCGGCAATCGACACCGATTGTCAGGCGCCCGTGTGATCTTCGGGTCGACGCACAGGCGCAACAGGGAGGCAGGTAAGCGACTTTTTTTAAAAACTCACCCACGGGCGGATAAGAGGGCTCAGTGGGGTTGTCAATCTGGTCTGTGAGTATTTATTGCAGAAATTTTTTTAAGCTTGCCTGTCTGAGTGATCTGCAGCAGTTCAGAATGAATTCCAGCAGCTTTCTGTGTACTTTGAACCTTCAGTTCAGCACACTTCAGTCAGGAATCCTTATCCGGCCTGCAGCTTTCCGGAGGCCTCCCCTTAGCCTGGGTATGGGTTCTGATATATCTACTGGAGGCAGCTCCTCTGAGGAGGGAGGGAGGGCTAGAATGAGGAGGAGGCCAGGATTGCACAATCAGCCTCCAGGGGAGCCACCTTTGGGGGTACAGGCGCAGGCACAAGGGGCGCAGGGCCAAGAGGTAGTCCAAGGTTGGAGGGGCCGCAGAAGATGCCACTATCCTGCTGCCAGAGTATACAGGCGGAGAAGCAGCTACCTCAATATGACTGTGGTGCAGTGCCGAAGGAGGCTCCGAATGTCAAGGGAGACAGTACATGACATCTGTCAGATGATTGGCCCTGAGATCTCTCCTAACTGTATGGGCGGACACCCCATGCCAGCAGCTCTAAAGGTTACAGTTGCCCTCCACTTCTATGCCTCTGGCTCCTTCCAGGGCTCGGTGGGTGATCTTTGTGGTGTCTCCCAATCAGCTGTCCACATTTGTGTCAAGCAGGTTACAGACGCTCTGTTCAGACGGGTATTGACCTTCATCCACTTCTGCTGGGACCAGGCAAGTCAGGCACAACGAGTCAGAGGCTTCGTGGTCATTGCTGGCTTCCCCCGTATCCAGGGTGCAATAGACTGTACACATGTGGCCATCAATGCGCCAGCAGGTGAGCCCGGTGCCTTTGTCAACAGGAAGGGCTTCCACTCCATGAACGTGCAGATAGTGTGTGATCACAGGATGCTGATTCTACAAGTCTGTGCAAGGTACCCAGGCAGCTCCCACGACGCCTACATCCTCAGACACTCCCAGGGGCCAGGGCTCTTCAGTGCTCTGGCCCAGCTTGATGGATGGCTGCTGGGTGACAAGGGCTATCCCCTCAGAAGGAGGCTCATGACACGTCTCCGCCATCCAAGAACAGAAGCTGAGCAGCGGTACAATAGGAGCCACGGCTCCACAAGGACTGTGGTGGAGAGAATCATCGGTCTTCTTAAGATGCGCTTCCAATGCCTGGACCACTCAGGGGGCATACTCCAGAACCCCCCAGATCGTGTGTCAGTGATAGTGGTTGCATGCTGCGCTCTCCACAATCTTGCGCTGGAAAGGGGGGGATGCAGTGGACGATGAAGAAGTTGATGCAGTGGATCCGGCTGCACATGATGAGTCCAGCACTGATTCAGAGGATGATGAAGCACATGGGAATGATGAGGGGCTAGACGCTGACGCGGGACTACACCAAGGAGGCAGGAACACCCAGGAGACTTTAATCCAATGAACCTTCAGCTAGCTCCACGCAAATGGATCAGCAGGACCAGCCTTGCCTGGCGCTTCCATACTCGGCACTTAAGTGTTAAATCTGCCAGTTCATCAGCTGCAACTAAGGGCTTTGGACATAAACCTCAGTGTCCACTCACACACTCATGACATGTGTCTAAAACATACAAATGCAGAACAAAGGAGCCACCCTCAGCCATAGTAACACATCTGGATTTAATTTCATCCATGATATGGTGCAACAAAATGAAAGCAAAATGTTTTTACAACAGCAAGAAATAATAATTCCCTAATCCCGGGCCATCACAAAAGCACCAGTGAGAAACCCGTGGTGTGCCTAAGGTGCCTTTTTCTTACGTTTATGGGTGCTACGTCTTGGTGCTGCCCCATCGCTCAGAGTGGCTTGTGAGACAGCCTGCTGACTCTGCTGTCCTGGTGCCTCGATGACCTTGGCGGCTGTCCTCTGGCCCGTGGAGCTTGTGCTGGCCCCTCCTTGGAGGGAGTGGCCAGTTCCACAGTTGGCATTTCCCCAGTGGTTGCAGTCTCACCGGATGCAATGATCACTGCCAGAGGGGCGGAGGAGCTGCTGCCCTCATCTGCAGCGCCCTGAGAGGAGCCCGCAGAGATGACAGGCATCTGCTGCACCGACATGAGGTTGCTTTGGACCTCCCTGCTCACCGTGGATGGATGGGGACAGAACTGGGAAACTTGGTGCCCAGACCGTCTCCAACATTGTCAATGACCAGCTATGGCCACTAGCGCTGTGAGGGCTTGCAGGTCCGAGCATATCCCCGCCCTGACTCAGCATATGCCTGGTCCCCTGCAGTCCTCCGGATGCTGGCGCCATTGGCACTCTCTGTCTCTGCCCTCTCCTCCAGCGATTGTGAAGTGCCCTCTCCACTGTGCCCCAGGACACTAGCCAATGTTGCAATGCCCACCGAGGTGCTAGTATCTGTGCTGGTGCCTGCCTCGCAGAAATGGAGTCGCGCAGGTGACAGTTCACGGCCCTCAGGTGTGAGAGGAAGCATCTGAGCTCCTCCTGCCGGCCATCCTCTGATGATGCTGAAAATAACAAGAACAGTGGATCAGTTAGCGTCCACACAGTGACACACTTCGTCCCTTTCCCCCAGGCTCATTATGCGCTCAGCCATCCAGAACCTAAGGAGACGAACATTGGTGCGGTGGCAAATAGTCAGGAGGAGGCCCAAACATTACAAGCGGATACAGACGGGCTGGTCAGATGGCCTAAGGAATGCCAAATGGAATGTTATGTGGATAAATGTGAGGTGATGCACTTGGGCAGGAGAAACAAGGTACGGAAATACAAGAGGAATGGTAGGACCATGGAAAGTAAGGAGGATCAGAGGGACCTTGCTGGGCATGTCGACAGGCCCGTTAAGGTAGCGGGACAGGTACATAAGGCATTTAAGAAGGTAAATGCCATACTTGCCTTTATTGGCCGAGGTATAGAATGTAGGAACAGGGAGGCCATGTTGCAAGTGCAGAAAACGCTGCCGAGGCCACAGCTATAGTTCTGCTTGCAATTGTGATCAGCGCTTCATGGGAGGGATGTGATTGGAGTGGAGAGGGTGCAGAGACCACTGACCAGGATGCATGCTGGGCTGGAGAGTTGGAGTTATGAGGACACATAGCATAGACTGGGTATATTTGCTGTAGAGCACAGGAGATTGAGCGTTGACATTATTGAGCTTCATAACATTATGAGGGGCATAGATAGGGTGGACAGAAAGCAACTTTTCCCCTTGGAGGAGGGATGACTAACATAGTGGCATTTATTTAACGTAAGGGGCATGAGAATGACAGGTGTGATGATGAGGAACTCTTGCATACAGTAATGTGGGACGCACTGGCTGAAAGGGTGGTGGACGCAGAAACCCTCCTAACATGTAATAAGTATTTGGGTGTGCAGTTGCGATGCCATGGCATACAAGGCCATGGGGATAGTGGTCAGAAATGGAATAAGGCGACTTTGGAAGGTGTTGGACATGTGCATCTTTGAAGGGCTGAGGGACCTTTGTCTATGACCCACACCTCTGACCCTATCAGTCTGTGAATGAGCAATGTTGCTGCATTAACAATTGCAACAATCATTAGTGCTTTGGATGGTGGGAAGACAAAGTGGATGTGACTGTGGACTTCAAATACTCGGTTGCTCCACCCCAGCCTCACCTGTGGACCTGGGCGCATGGCGGGTTTCGAGCTCCAGGGCCTCCTGCTCAAAACGGCTCAATATCACCAACTGGACCTGGCTGCCTCCAGTGTGCAAATGCTCATAAGCATTGTGCGCATTTTTCTCCTGCAAAACAGAGAAGACTATTCATTGGGGCTAATCACACATGTACTCTGCATGCACACACCTCACCCCAACCACAGTGGCCCATCTGAGGCCTCCAGTGCCTCCTCTCCATGCTACTGCTGATTGGTCACAAAAATATAGTACAGCTGCTCCCAAGCACCCCCCAACGGCTACCTTGGACACATTCTGCGTCTATCGCTTTCAGAAACACACGGTCTTAGCTCCCATGGCAAGGAGGCGCAACTAGGTGCGGCGCCGAGGACAGTGGATGGCTCTTGGCCACGAGACCTTGAGGCTCCCCTTCCACCATCTCATCATAGGACATTTGCAGGAGTTCTGAGTATGCGCCTAGCTGCATCTCCTGCAGGTTGTCCCCAGACTAGTCATGTGCAACTAAGACCAACACATGGTGCAGGGAGAACCCATCTTCTCATGAACCACTGAGGCTGATGTAAGCATGGGCACTACCTACTTGCCCACCCAGCGTGCGACAAATGCCCAACATTAGTCAATGCAGTCATGACAGTAAGACTTGGGGGGTGGGGGTGGGGGCTGCTCTCAAAGTCTAAGGCTACCTGCTGGGTTAAATGTCCAACACCATCATGGTACTCACCCTTCCACAGCGCAACAAATCGTTGAGGCGCTTACGGCACTGGATCCAGGTGCGCCGCACCACGTTGTGGGAGCTCACCACCTCTGTCACCTCCTCCCAGGCATGCTTCATCATGTGTGAGGGGCCTCCTCCTCCCATCCTGGGGAAACAGCACGTCCCGCCGTGCTGCCACCTCCTCGACAAAGGCAGCAAGGCAATCATTAGAAAAGTGAGGGGCCTACCCTGCAGCCTGCCTTGCTCCTGGGCCACACTCTGCAGTCTGCTCTCCTCCCCTGGCCTTCCCCCAACATTGGTCTGCTGCGCAGACCCCCTGCAGTACCACCTGCAGCTGGCCATAGCGAACAGCATAAAGGAGGCTGCCAGGCCTTTTTTTAAACAGACTGCCGGGTCGCCATTGGACCTCGTGGTCTGTACACGCCTGCCACAGCCCGCACACTCCTGCTCTCCACGGGAGTTGCAAATGCACTGGGCAGGCCTTAATTTGCCCGCCCGTGCAAAATGGTGGCGTGGTCCCGATTGCGGGTGGCGATCGGGTCCGCGGTCGCCCACGTCAGCACCTGCTCCGCCCGCCCGCCCAACGGAAAATTTTGGCCTTGAAGTAGGCTAAAAAGCAAGCACTCTTGGGTTGTAATATCTGGATTACTCTCACGTGCTAGCGAGCTCAGAAATAGGAGAATAGTGCAGATGAATATGTGGCTTAAGGGTTGGTACAGGAGGGAGGGTTTTAGATTCCTGGACCACTGGGACCGTTTCTCGAGAAGGTGGGACCTGTACAAGTGGGACAGTCTACATCTGAACCAGAGCGGGACTAACATTCTTGTGGGCGGGTTTGCTAGTGCTGTTGGGAGGAGTTTAAACTAATTCAGCAGGGGGAGGGGACACAGAATGTTAGCAGAATAGGGACACATCATAATACAGTAAAACAATCAAGTCAGAGGGAGGACAGCTGCATTAGATTTCAAGGGAGTAAGGCAAGGCTGGATGGCCTCTACTTTAATGCCGGGAGTATTACAGGTAAAACAGATGAGTTAAGGGTGAGGATTGACATGTGGAATTGTGATATATTAGCCATCACTGAGACATGGTTGAGGGAGGGGAAAGATTGGCAATTCAACATTCCGGGAGAAAGAATCTTCAGGCGAGACAGGGGAGGGGGTAAAAGAGGAGGAGGCATTGCATTATTAGTTAAGGAGTCAGTTACTGCGTAAGGAGAGATGATATCTTGGAGGGGGCATCAAATTAAGCTTTGAGGGTAGAGCTTAGGAATAAAAAAGGGGCAGCCACATTGTTTGGTGTTTATTATAGACCCCCAGATAGTCAGCGGGAAATTGAGGAGCAAATATGTGCACAATTTGTGGAGGTGTGTAAAAACAATAACAATAGGGTAATTATATTAGGTGATTTCAACTTTCCCAACATTAATTGGGATAGACATAGTGTTAGGGGCTTGGGTGGAGTGGATTTCTTGAAATGTGTACAGGAGAACTTTTTAGGTCAATATGTAGAGGGTCCAACAAGGGACGGCGCAGTGCTGGACCTAATTCTGGGGAATGAAGCCAGACGGGTGGCTGAGGTGGTGGTGGGCGAGCATTTTAGTGATAGCGACCACAACATGGTACAGTTTAAGTTTGTTATGGACAAAGAAATCGACAAGTTGCAAAAAACTGTTTTGGATTGGGGGAGAGTGGATTTTAGTAAAATATGGCAGGATCTGGCCAAGGTAGACTGAGAACAGTTACTTGTGGGGAAATCTACAGAGGAGCAGTGGGGGCATTCAAAAAGAAAATGTACAAGATTATGAGGGGCATGGACACGGTGGATAGGGAGCAGCTATTCCCCTTAGTTGAAGGGTCAGTCACAAGGGGACACAAGTTCAAGGTGAGGGGCAGGAGGTTTAGCGGGGATGTGAGGAAAAACTTTTTTACCCAGACAGTCTGGAATGCACTACCTGGGAGGGTGGTGGAGGCAGATTGCCTCACATCCTTTAAAAAGTACCTGGATGAGCACTTGGCACGTCATAACATTCAAGGCTATGGGCCAAGTGCTGGTAAATGGGATTAGGTAGGTAGGTCAGGTGTTTCTCATGTGCAGACTCGATGGGCCGAAGGGCCTCTTCTGCACTGTGATTCTATGATGCCACCAAATTATTCTGATCCCCAAATGGCATCAGCTTTACTCTAGTCATCTCAATGTACTAATGTATTTCATATAAGAGCTTTATACTAAACTACAGCACAACTTCACAAATTGCATGTACTTACTCTTTCCCGTGAATACTGCCCTGTCATATTACACTCGGAGAAAAAGCATTCCAGTTTATTCTCCTCAGGCATTGTGGTATCAAGATAACAAATCTTCCTGCAGAGTTTATTTACTGACTGAAAATGTGCAAATGCATCGGTTTTTCTTCCCAATTGTTTTCCCTCCTCAACATTGCATAGTGCTGGAAAAGATATTATCATACCAAATTATTGTAAACCCACTGTATTACCAATATTTAAAAACATACAATCTGTTTGTTGGGTGACAGGATGTGGGTTGGTTATTGCTGGGACTGCCTGGGATTTCCCAAAAATCTGCAGACCCCTGTTTGAAAACCATTGACCTTGAGTGAGGGATAGGTTTTGATTTTGTGTGATTGTGTAAAATGGCTGATAGCCATCAGCAGTCTGCTTTACATCTCTCCTGATTATCAGGAGAGATGTAAATGGGCTGCTGATTTGCTATCACCCATCTTTACACAAAGTCAAAATCAATCCTGAGTGTCAACAGGCTATTTAGGACATAGCCAAGCCTGATTTCATTTTCACTCCACAGCCGTATGTTTGATGGACATTGCATAGTGGAACCCTGGTTAATTATTCCCCTCTCTGGGCCAATTGTAGACCCTTACTATAGTCCCAGCTAAGTTTAACCAGCTCTACATAGACTGTGAATCAAATTTGTTACTTTCATGATATATATGTCTTGGTTTCATTCTGGGTCACGGTTTTACAGTTGAGCCATTAGGTGAGTGGTTAAACTAACTGCTTTAATAATTGTATGACAGCAGTAAACATGATTGCACTTGTTTTTACAACAAGGCATTGATTAGTCAGGTGGTGACTAAGGGAGAGGGTTAAACTTCCCTTAGGGATAAACACAATGATGAAACCTAATTATTCATTGCTTTGAATTTCATGTAATTGTATTAATCACATTTCAGCACAAATTGAAAACTGTCTGTAAACTTTGTAATAATATGCAATGGAGATTCTGTTTGTATAATTTGAGGGTTTAGTAACATTTCTAAAATTAAAGCCAGCAAATTTTAAATAAATCTTCAAAGAATGGCCTGCTGAAAGAAATATTCCAGCTTTTTGTACATTTTTCTGATACAATCTTTTGTTAATTTCATCCCCTGTTTACAGTCCAATGGGTACCAGTAAACCTTGTGAATAACACCTCTGCAGCCATAATTCATGCACGAAACTCAACAGTGGGTTTCACCACACAACTTGATAGTGGGAGCATCACGTGAAGTCCGATTCTGTCCTCACTTGATATTGATGCAAGCATTCTTCTGGCAGGCATTACTGGATACTAATTAAGAGTAGAAACCTTGGCTGATTTCTCCTCCCTAGCCTATAGTTCAGTGGCCAATGGTTGCATCCCAATTGCTGCCATGATTGAGATAACTAATGCAACTTAGACTAGGGCTGGAATTTTCCCTTTGGAGGGAGGTAGTAGGAGTTGGGATTAATCCTGACATCACAATCCAGCCTCCATCCCGACAGTGTTGCAGGTGAGATTTTCATCTCCTGGAGGGCAGGACTGAGATGGGGAAGGAGGCAGGCTGATGCTGAAGCAGCCAGGTTAAAAGGCTGGCCCCCATTTCCAGAAAAATCAGCCCAGTTTTTCAGATGAGTGTAAAGCACGCCTCAGCGTCAAGCCTTTGATTAGCTCAGTTGGCTGGGTGGCTAGTGTGTGGTGCAGAATAATGCCAACAGCATGGGTTCAATCTCTGTACTGACTGTGGTATTCATGGAGGCCTACCTCCTTGCCTTGCTCCATGCTTGCTGTGTTCTTTGTAACCAATTGTCTCTTTAGTGGAGAGAGTTGTCTGTGGTCCCTCATGGACTACGGCTAATTACCTATCCCTGCTCACCCTTCCTAACCTAGTCAGCCAGTATCTACTTTATAAACAGAACTCACAAGCCCTATAATATTATTTGGAAGTCATTGAAATGCTCATAAATTTATTAAAATATACATCACCTCTATAGTCACGTTAAAAACCATTACTCTCAGCAAAAGCTCATAAATCTGTCAAAGTCATCAAATTCCATGGGACAGGTGAGTAAACAAACTCTGCAGCACAGAATCCATTAGTGCTTTGGAAGGCAGCCAAAAGTGCATAAATCAATCCAAGCTTAAAAACAGCCAAATGGAAGGCTGAGCTGTTCTGCAAAGAACAAATTAAAGCAATAATGAAAGTTTAAACAATTAGCTCTGGATCTCACACTGGGCTAGCCCTCCAATATTGTACAATGTAGAATAACACCTTGTCCAGTGGATAATTCATTCTAATGCATCTGAAGTCTTTTTCACTTTTACAATGTTGTTCTTTCATTCAACAGCTTATCAGTTGTCAGAATTAACAACTTGGCAACCACATTATTTAACGGTCACTTACATATCCCAATCACATCACTGTCATCACTCGCTTTAGTAAACAGATTTAGGTCACAGCATTTCATGATGAACTGTAACAGAGGCAATTCCATTTTTATTCACCTTTTATTCCCTACCTGCCTCCTGTATTTATGGTTCACGTCTCCACTCTGCAGGTGTAATTGAGGAAGATGTTCAAAGCACAGCTGCCAAAATTACAGAAGTTCCAAAATGCCCACTTCTCGAATGGTGTCAGCAATTTCTACATTGTAGACCGGAATTTTCCGGCCCGGTCATGGCGGGAGATTCGGCAGCCCATCCAAAAGTTCATTGACTTTTGGTGGGCCTGGACAATCCCAATGGGGGTGGGGCCTGAAAATCCTGCCCATAGTGTGTGGGATTCTTAACCCGTTCCCTTACTCACACTGGTGAAAATGGCCAGTGCCAGGAATGGACACAGGACTTTGGTTCTGCACCCCAGCCACCATTTTATTTTCCTGCCCGTTTAGTGCCAAATAGGATCATGAAAAACTGGCCTTAGGAATCAAACCTTAGGACTCCCTGGGGTGGGGGGTGGAATTGGGTTTATTGGTACATTGGGCCACCAAGAGAGCTTTTCATTATATTCAATATCATACACATCATTGTGGCTTTTAGAGCATTGCATGGTGAAATGGGTTTGGTGTTGCTCTTGCAACAACTGTTTCCAATCTAGTTGAGATAAACTGGAAGTCTCCAATCTGTTGCTAAAAATTCACTGGAATAAAATGGGCCAGTCTCAATCCAGTTTCTAATGTGTGAGATAAAAGGAGTCCATAATTTACAGGACAATGTCACTCAGCAAGACTGTGGGAAAGAAACTCATATTTGCTTAGAAATTGCCCACATGCATTATTCAAAAGTTACCTGAGCATTCCAAAAACATTTACAGGATTATTAAGCACTGTGGTTAAACTGCAATGCTGTTGCTTTCAGCTCCTGCAATAAGACATTAGCTGCTGCACCTTCACAGTTGGGCTTTATTCTGAGAAGCAATAGGTTCTGTTATCAACATCACTATTTGTAAAGAATGTCAAGCAGTCATAGAAACTTCTATATCATAAGATGGTTGTTTACTCAGTGATTTTGTTATAGAATAGAGACAATTCTTGAAGGAGTCAGAAAACATTCTTGCCAACCTGGAACGCGAGCAAAAACACTAGCAATCTCAAGGAGCTAATCACTCAAAGGTCAACCTTCAATTTAAGCCCATGAAAGTGAAATGGGGCATAAACTGCCAGGCAAACACTGGCGGCCTTCCAGCAGGTTCTGGGGGTGGGGCCCTACTTGTTGGGTGCTCCATGGCCTCTGACGGCAGTGACACCACCAAAAAGCAATTACAGGTTGGTAAATCTGGTTGGGCACCAGACAATCTTATGAGGATAATTTTAACTTTTATTGCTCGGTCAAAAAAAACTAAAATTTCTCCTAACACTTTGGCTGGGATTTTCTGGTCCTACCTGCGGCTGGAATTATCGCGGGCGGGACAGAAAAATTTGATGGAGCAGCCAAAGATCCGTTGACTTTGGGCAGGAATTTCAGGCCCCACAGCAGTCAGGACCGGAAAATCTTGGCCTTTTTGTCGAAACTCACCTGGTTATCTTACAAATTAGATTTCGCAACAGTCGATAACTATGAAAAAACAACACTTAAGAGCTTTTCCAGTCAAGGCAAGGCCTTCCCTTGTCATGAGTCATCATTTTCATGAGAAAAGGAAGAAAGTTGAGTTGAAAAAATGATTAACTAACGGTAGAAAACTAGTTTTACGATGCATTTTTTTCTTAAATGACACGTGTTATATAGTTTTTAAATTGCATCAAATGTAATCTGATTCCTACCCCATGTTGATCCAAAAGCAATACACTTGAATTGACCCCATAGTTTTCACACTAAAGGAAAACACAACTCCACAGGAGCGATTTCATAAGATGGCATTGGGCCATTTAGGTTTCATTTAATATGTTTCGGTAATCTGCACTTTGAAAAGTGGAAATATGTCTTTTATCCTGTTATTTTGAAAGAGAAACTAACACATGAACCAGAATCTTACCAAATCTAGGTTTCTCCTGCCACCAGGACCAAAAGTGGGTACCGAGCTCATGAGTAGGGTAGGGGGGAGGGGCGGTAGTGTTTGGGGACAGGCAGCAGGACCCCAGGGTTAGCTTTTTCCTGTTGGCAAGTGGGGGCGGGGCCTGCTCGCCAACCTGTAAAATGACACGGGAATATATCGGGCGCGCGTCCCAATGTCACCCCGTGTCATTTAGATTTTCAGTTCGGCAGGCGTGCAGCCGATTTGGCCGCGCGGCCGCCAAACTGAACGGCCTATTAAGGACATTAAAAAACTAATTAACATGATTGATGGACCTGCCTGTCCAAGCTTAAGGTTGGCGGGCAGGCCAGGAGCCCAGGCGGGCTTTGGAAAAAACATGAAACCTCATTCACGGGCGGGATGAGGTTTCAAGAGGGTATTTAAATTTTTATCAAATGTTTAAATAAAAGTTATGGACATGTCCCAATTCTTGTGACAGTGTCCAATGAGGGGACATGGCAGGGAAATTTTTTAATCACCTTTATTGAAAGTTTTAAATCGGAACTGATCTCCTTGAGGCAGCACTTTACCTCAGGGAGATCTGTGCGCTCTTACCCCCCACCCCCCGCACAGGGAGCGCGTAGCGCTTCCTGGCAGATGTCACGCCTTAATTGGCCCACCCACGTAAAATGGCGGCCCGCCTGCGCCTGCTCCCGTACATCCCCCCCCGACAGGGGAGAAAATATTGCCCCAGGTGAAACTTAACTGGCATCAGCCAATTAAAAGGCCGTCGCTGTAACGCTGTCCATTTCAGGATAGCAGCCAGACCAATCAGCAGACTCAGCAGCCTCAGCAGCACCAACATCAGAGGTGACCATTGCTCAGGCTGCAGGGAGAGGAAGAAGCCATCTCCATCTAGAGATGGCTCGAAGGCCAGGTAAAATTCTTTTATTGTGTTGGAGCCAGGCAGGCAGGCCCTGGCAATAAGGGGCTCATACCCTCCAGGAGCAACATCAAAGTCATGGGATAGCTATTCCTGCCAGTGGACCCTCCGTGGGCCATGGATTGATTATTAATGAAGATCCCTTCCCAGGGAGCTGCAATCTCCCCATGTGATGGGGGCCCAACCCAATGCTGGTAAAATGCAGGCGGGGCAGGAAGTAGCCATCAATTGGCCAACATGTTCACCTGCTTCCAGTTAGCAAATGGCTGCGCCATTGACATTCCCGCCATGGAGAATATCCCATGGCAGCGGTAAAACTTCAGGCTCCCCTCTTGACACCTTTGGCTGCCATTTTACAAGGCCTCCCATCTGGCAGCCCATCTCCAGAGGCCTGGTAAAATTCAGGCCTGGTTTACTATTGGCCTTAACCGGATTCTGATTAGTCGTATCTGAAGTAAAATCTAAGTCACTAATTTTGTGATCCAATGTTTTAAACAAAAATTCTGAACTTCAATTGGAAAAACAATAGTGAATGTAAAATATTGCCCTTCTTAAGAAGAGTGCAATTTACCTTGAATTTACAGCAGGGAGAGAGCCCATTTGGCACTCTGCTGTTGACTATGTTCCATTCGAGCCTCCTGCGTCTTTTTCATCTCACTCTATCACCATTTTCTTCTATTCCTTTCTCCCTCACATACTTGTCTACTTCCGCTTAAGTCTCTATGCTGGTCACCACTATGCTAACCACGCTACTGGGTAATGAGTTCCATATTCTCAGCAATCTTTGAGGAACGTTCTCCTGAATTCTCTATTGGATTTCTTAGTGATTATCTTATATTTATGATCCTGCACATTGGATTCCACCATAAGTGGAAACAGCTTTTTTACGTTTACCCTAAGAAACCCCTTCATGATTTTAAATTCTCTTTTCTCGGGAAAAGATTCCCCAGCCTGTTTAGTCTTTAATCCTCTAATTGAATTGTGAATGTTAAAATGGTATTCAACAGATTTACATCTAAATCTAAATCTTTAAGATCATTTTTTCTTCATATTAGAGCCTGTGTTGATCTATCCAGTACAAAGTACCGTTCGGTAGAATAGCAATAAAATACTGGATCACACAGTGCAAATTCACTGAGACAGCTTCCCACAACAAAAACAAATGGACCAACAGCTCCCTCTGCAAACTCAAGATGGTATTTTTTTAGCTCTGCATAAACAGTTCTGAGATACAGGACGGAATCGTCCCAGATTTTCACTAAGTGCGGTAGCGACCGCGATAGCGGGTTTTCACACCATATCATCCCAAACCCACCCCATTAGTTATGAATTCCCGGGAAGCCGGCCATTTTGATGGCAGGCGGGCTCTCATTCGCCTGCCATGCTATCACCTCGCTGCTTCATCACACTGGGCGCCATATTTAAAGTCCAGCCTGGTGCACACATCTCAGTGCTTCCAGTCCATAACTACTGCAGGGAAGATGTCCACAAAAGGCAGAAAGGTTTAGTGACACATCACTGGAGTGCCTTTTGGACACCGTGGAGGCCTGTCACGATGTCCACTACCCCCGCTCTGGCCACAGGATGGGCAGCAGCGTGACCAACCAGGCTTGGGAGGTGATGGCAGTGGTGATCAGTGCCAATGCTGCACTGAAGAGGTTGGCCATCCAATGCAGATAGAGGATGAATGATCTCATGTGTGCCGCCAGGGTAAGGCAACCATCTCAACACTCTAAACTCATACACTCAAGCCCATCACACATTCACTTGCATCTCACTCACTGCCAGCTCAAGGGACATCACCACCCATTCTCACATACATGCCCTCACATGTCCATCTGGTCTCATCTCCTCTGGAGACTGCCTCCTCAGCCCTCACCATCTTGAGGCCACTTGCACAGATCAAAATGTGCCCCCACACACACCCTGGGTTACCCTCCTTCCCCAGTACAGCCCTCATCCTGCAGCCTCTTCCCTTGCCTGAGGCCACTTCTCCCCCTTCCCCAAGCAAGCCCTAGCCCTGCAGCTATTGAAAAGCCATCCACAAATGACTGATCTGGTAGGTAGAGACCTGCCATGAGCCCTCCTAAAAGTGATGCGGTGCTGTCTGTGAAGCCTGACGCAGATGAGTGTGAGTGCTGACCAAAGCAAAGTAGGCAAACAAACCTTGAAGTCCCGAGGAAGTGCAGCCTGCCAGATGATAGCAGTGGTGTGCTGTGCATGTGCTGGTAGCATGCAGAATGGACAGAACATGATATCAGTTAATGTCTAATGTTCATTGGCGCCCTGAATTTTAGACGTTGCAGCTCCTATTTGTGCCCTCTATTAAACAAGCACAGTACATGTGTGACCCCTATGCACCCCTGCAACCCCCCACCCCATAATTGAATGCATGCAAATTTCAGGTGAGGTGCTTTTGACTTTCTTTTGCTCCTGTAGAGTTAGTGGAAGTACTCTGTTGTTGGAAGAGTTCTCAAAAGTTGTTTTGGTTGAGTGGATTTTAAAGGCTCCTGAGCACAAAGCTTTTTTAAAATTGATTCATGGGATGTGGGCACCATTGGTTAGGCCAGCATTTATTGCTCATCCCCAATTGCCCCTGAACTGAATGGCTTGCTATGCCATTGCATTGGGCACTTAAGAATCACATGTATGCCAGAAAAGTTAAGGACAACAAGTTTCTTTACCTAAAGGGGATTAGTGAACCAGATGTGTTTTCCTGGCAATCTACAATGGTTTCATGGTCCAGATTTTTATTCAATTCCAAATTTTTATTGAATTCAAATATCATCATCTGCGTGGCAGGATTCAAACCAAGGTCTTCAGTGCATTTCCTTGGATCACTGGATTACCAGTCCAGTGACAATACCACTATGCCACCACCTCCCCATGCTCTCAGCCATGAGGGCAATAGATACAGTCTGTAGATACAACTGGTACAAGGAGCACAGGCAGCAGAGATGGGAAGCTGCATGCAGAGGGAGGAGGAGAAGGTTCCCAACAGAAGGCTGTACCTAGTTAGGACATTAAGAACACTTCTGTCTCCACCTTATCCAGGTACAGTGTCTGAGGTGGCAATGCTTTATTAATTGGGTGGTCATTGAACAGTGCCACCTCCTTCAATTGGACCTGTAGTTGGGGCAAGTATGATGTTGCAGGGGTCATCAAGGTCACTGTTGCCCTCAAGTTCTACATCTCAGGATCCATCCAAGCTGGAGCCAGTGACATCATCAACATCTCGCTGCGCACCATTCATCGCTGCATGAGGCAGGGCTACCAAGACCTGTTCCATGAAGCAGGAGGATTTCATAGTATTATAGTTTCATAGTATCTGCTTCCTTTAAGCAGAGAGAAGCAGGAAGAGCAGACACCTGGCCTTGCCAGGGTACTGAGATTCCCAATGGTTCAGGAAGCTATTAATTGCATCCATGTGGCTCTGCGGGTGCCACATTTCAACAGGGGGAGGTCCTATAACTACAAAGTTTTCAACTCTCTGAATGCGCAATTGATATTTGACCAAGCACAGACCATTATGTTGGTGAATGCTTGCTATCCTGGTAGCAGCTACAATGCTTTTATCCTGCACCAGTCTGCCACTCAAAACACCTTGGAGCTACCATGGTGTTTGCTCAGATATTTGTTGTACAGATCGCTTATCACTCCCGTCTACCACCCACACATGGACAGTGCTGCTACAGTGAGAGCCATACTGTGACTTGGAACCTTGTGGAACAGATATTCGACATTTTCAAACAATGCTTCCACTGCCTGGACTGCTCAGGATGAGCCCTCCAAAACCGGCCGAGCATGTCTGCTGTGATCTACACAACCTGGGTACAGGCTTTGCCACCAGGCCTTTGGCAATCACCTCTGGAGAGAGGAAGGGAAGGAGGCAACACTCTGGATGGGCTGTCCAAAAGTGGCACAACAGACTCCATGTCCCCTGATCACTGTTGCTCCACAATTCCCCACCTTTCTACTCCTCTGTTATGGACCACCCTAGTGTCCCCTCATCCAAAATCTTGAAATAAGAGACACCATATAAGAGCCATTCCACAACAACTTTATCCAACAACACTTCAAATAGTGCATACAAAAATTAACTAATTACCCTTACTGTCCGTCTTGTGGATGCCATTACCTATCCTATTGCTCCTATTCAGTGCTATCCTAGTGGCAGCTTATCTGGTGAAAGATTGTTGACTTTCATTGGGGGAGACTGCAGATGGCCTTGCGGGACACCCTCAAGCAGCTCTGGGCCTTGAAGAGTTGGCTTCAGACTTACCATCTTGGCATGGATGGCAGCAGCCTGGGCAGGTTGGCTGAGAAGCAGCAGCAAGGGCACATGTGGAATTATAGGAAAAACCAGTAAAATCTGGGAAATGACTGGTCAATCTTGTACACCTTAAAATGGAACTCCAGTTCTGACTAGTACCAGTCATTTCCAAGTTTTACTGGTTTTTTCTTCTGGGGAGCACAAATGCTGCCAACCTGAGGGCTGACACCAGGTTCATGCACCATGGAGCCAATGCTGCAGCACCTCAGCAGACCTAGTAAGGTGTTGCGGCACAGCTTGCTGGACAGTGCTTAGAGCCTGCAAGCCTCTTTGTACATGCAGCCATGATAACAGTCATCTGAGTCTCCATTGCAACAAGCTGGATTTGCAAGGCAACAAGCAGAGATCTCATGACATCCACCTGGGCTTCCCCTGCAGCATTGAGGAATTGGCTGGCTTGTGCCTGTGCTTCAATGGAAACTGAGACATTGGCCATCAGACATTACATCACAGCTAGATCCACAAGTACTGTTGCTGAGTTGGTCATGTAAAGGAAGGAACACATTTAATGAAGAAATTAAGGTGTGAATTGGGCGTTAATTGGATAAATGCAGCAAAAAGTAAATGACCTTGCGCAGCATTTGAATCATTGCCAAAAAGCTTGTCCAAGCTAGGCATAGAAACCATGGGAACTCATAGCGAGTCATTGGATTGCCTAATTATTGGAGAATAGCCAACCAGCCAGCCTCCCACATATTCCAAACAAGTCAACATCAGACACGGCCCAGAAAACTCCTAAATTTGATAAAGTCTTATTAATAAACTTGTTTTTATAGGGAACAATAAACAATGGAAGCTTGTTTGAGTTCAGCTAGAATTATCTCATAAAGACAGCATAACTTAGCATAGTCAGCCATCTTGGGAATTCCCTGAGGTTGAGACAAAGATATGCAAAATTATTTTTAAAAAATATACTGGATTGTAAGTACAATCTTCTTCATCAATATTTGTTTGGATATCCAAACTGTTTATGAAAGTGGATTCAAAAAATTGTGTTATCTTAAGTAGAATTTTCATGTTATAACTAGATTTAATTACCATCTATTCTATGATATAATCCTCTACTATAATGTAATCTATAATTGGTTTTTACAATAAATATTCATAAACAAGTATAAAAGAGTTGTAGTCTCATACTTATATACTCACAAGCCCACATATGATAATAATATTCCAGAATTCTAAGTTAGGATTCTAAGTGCTAAGAGTTTATTCAGCTATAATATACCTTTAGGTGTATTCTATCCTGAGGTAATTTTGCTAGTTTGAAAACTTCTGGGAGGAAGGACATTTCATTTCAGGACCCAGTCTATAGTTGGTAAAACTGACTAAATTCCTTTAATGATCTGAAATTTTAGCTGCAGTTTTAAGCTAACAATAAGTTCAATGGATTAGGTTTACCTTGCCGGGGGTGGGGGGTTTGGTGTCGGGGGTGGGGTGGGGGGGGGTGCGGGGGTAAAGGTAGTAGGACCATTAACACACACTCATTAACACTGGGATCCAAGCTCTGCGCAAAACCATATGCCAAATTGGAGCCAAACTCTGCCATGCTCCTTGAAAGTGACAACTGGCTCTTTGGTAGGGCTGCCAGTGCACCAAGTATTTCTCTCTGCACATGCACCAGCCTTTCCCTGTATGCCACCCCCATCAAAGCCCTGATCTGAGTCCCCTGCAGCAGAACTCATCTGCAATCTTGCTCTCCGGCTAGCTGGCACACACATTATCCTGTCTCCCAGCGTTGCTGCAGACCTGGCAATGACCATCTTCAACAAGAGAGAATCTAACCATCGCCCCCTGACATTCAAGGGCATTACCATCGCTGAATCCCTCACTATCAACATCCTGGGGGTTGCCATTGACCAGAAACTGAACTGGACTAGCCATATAAATACTATGGCTACAACTGCAGGTCAGAGGCTAGGAATCCTGCAGTGACTAACTCACCTTCTGATTCCCCAAAGCCTGTCCACCATCTACAAGGCACAAGTCAGGAGTGTGATGGAATACTCCCCACTTACCTGGATGAGTGCAGCTCTCACAACACTCAAGAAGCACAACACCATCCAGGACAAAGCAGCCTGTTTGATCGGCACCCAATACACAAACATTCACTCCTTCCACCACCGATGCAGAATAGCAGCAGTGTGCACCACCTACAAGATGGACTGTAGAAACTCACCATGGCTCCTTAGACAGCACCTTCCAAACCCACCACCACTACCATCTGGAAGGACAAGGGCAACAGATACATGGGTACGCCATGGCCTGGAAGTTCCCCTCCAAGCCTCTCACCATTCTAACTTGGAAATATATCGCCGTTCCTACACTGTCATTAGGTCAAAATCCTGGAACTTCCTCCCTAACAGCACTGTGGATGTACCTACACCACATGGGCTGTAGCGGTTCAAGAAGGCAGCTAAGCACCACTTTCTCAAGGGCAATTAGGGGTGGGCAATTAATGCTGGCCTAGCCACTGACACCCACTTCCCATGAATGAATTTTAAAAAAGCAAGTGCTGGAAATACTCAGCTTGTCTGGGAGCCTCTGTGGAGACAGAAACAGAGCTAATGGGCCTGTCTGTGCCGTGTTGGTCATGCACAGCATGGTATGCAGGGCATGGTCAGTTGTTTAAAGATGTTGGTTCTAGGGATGGGAGGCTTCACATTGAGTGGCAGTTGGCACAGTCACAGTCAGGGAAGGCATCCTCAGCCTGCAAATTGGCACCTGGTAAGTCATGGGGGGGGCGGGTATTGGATGGTGTCACGGAGAGGGTCCCTGAAAGTCACAGTACATATGGCCTTGAGAAGGGGAGGGGCCAAGTCAACATGAGGCATTGGGACATCAAGAGAAAAGGGTTCAGGGGAGGACAGGAATATCAACCACAACGACAATTGGATCTAGGGTTGCAAGGGGATGCAGGAGAATGATCAGAGGAAGGGGAATTTGAATGTGCGAGGATGGAGGAGGATAGGAGGGACTTGGAAGGTAAGAGGGGGAGTTTGAAAGCAGGTATCAAACAGGAATTGAAGCACCACTATTTTGGCTAAGTGCTGGAACCCCACAGTTTAAAAATAACAGTGGAAAAAAATTTGCCTGGGGAGGGATCTGAGGGCATGTGTGAGGAGTCGAGCACTGAGATTTTGGGCCAAGTGCAGGGGCACCCTAACAATTGTTGGCTGAAGATATGGAGATCAAGGATCGGCTAAGAACCGTTAACATGTGACAAATGCCAATTGAAGGAATTTGACATCTTAACTCATGGATCACATTCTTACAAGAATCCATTAAGGCTTGGAGCAACATTTGATGTGGTCTGATTGTCCACATCTCCGTCACAGAGAAATATAAAAAGGGAAGAAGGATCAAACATAAGCAACATGTTCAAGACAAGCCTCCGCGTTATGGTCATGGTTTACAGGGTACAATGCTAACAGTCATTAAATTAGTGTAAGGCTGGACTAGTGTCTAGGTCAAAGGAGGCAGGCTGATAGCAGGCTAACTGAGGGTAAGAGCACATGGCTGTATTGACATTGATCAAAGCGTCTTTGTGAGTGCGCAGTCATGTTGGAGGGGTTTGCTCAGCCACCTGTGAACATTCAGAATGTTCCTCTGCTGCAAGTGGTGACCTGGGGATGCCATGTCTGGAATGAGGCCAGCCGAAGGGTTTTACACTGGCTTCTTGGCTTGGCGATGAAGGGAGAGCATTCCAGGGTAAGGTGCAATCATGTCTCTAATCTATCTGTCCAGAGGTACAAGGAGGAATGCAGAATGCAGGCAGCAGGCAATGCTGCCTTCTTGATAGTTTTGATGTGAGTGATGAGGAGAAGGGCCCATCACCATCTAGCACAGCTCAGGCGGGAGCCTTGCCATGAAGAACAAGAGCTAGTGGAGCATCATGAAGACTCAGATGCTGAGGAGGAGGGACCAAATCCACGGAAGAGTTTGGTGGAACCAAGGGTCTACAGAAGACGCTTCTCAAACATGGAGGTGAAAGAAAGACAGTGCCACAGACGCCTTGTCTGGGGGTCTGGTGGATCACATCTACCACATTCTCTGTGAGGATCTGATGCCTCACAGGCTGGGAGGCCATCCAATGCTGATCGCTCTGAAGGTGACTGCCGTACTCAATTTTTTTTGCTAGCGGTTCATTCCAGTGCTTCACTGGGGATCTATGCAGGTTCTCACAATCGTCCCTACATAAATATATGAAGGAGGTGACTGATGCCCTTTTCAGCAAAGCACACCACTACATCCAGTTCACCATGATGAAGCAAGCCAGGCTGCCAGAGCTGTGGGATTTGTGGTGATTTCCAACTTCCCACAAGTGCAGAGTGCCATTGACTGCACACAAGTGATCTAAGAGCTCCCTGGCAGCAGCCATTAAGGTTCGTTAGTAGAAAAGGATTCCACTCTCCAAATGTCCAGCTAATCTGTTATCACCAAAAGCAGATCATGCATGTTTGTGCCAGGTGCCCTGGGAGCTCGCAAGACTCTTACGTCTTGAGCCACTCCCAGGTGCCACAAATCCTTGAGGGGCCTTGGTGCATTGAGGGTTGGTGCCTCGGTGATAAGGGGTACCCACAAAAGACATGGCTAATGACACCCATTTGTCGTCCACAAAGTGCAACTGAGGAGAGATACAACACAGCACAATTCAGCCACAAGGTCCTGAAAAGAGCAAACTATTGACATCTTAAAGATGTGTTTCAGATGTTTTGACTGATCAGGCAGGACTCTCCAGTACTCTCCACAGAGGGTGTCCTGCGTCATTGCTGTTTGCTGCACACTACACAACCTCTCGCTGCAAAGGGGGTGGGGGTGAGTTGCCACGTGGAGACATGGATGAGCTACATGTCTCCTCAGACAAGCTGAAGAAGTTGAGGATGCAGACGCGACACTTGAGGATGTCACTGCATGGACATGATGTGGAAGACATGCCCATGACACCCTCATAGTGACAAGGTGCCAGGAGGAGTAAGGTGAAGACAAGCTGATATGAGTGCAGTTCTTCTGTCCCTTTGAGCCAGGGAAGACAGCAAGACCATCTTCATCATGATAGACATTGCAAGCAAGGTCATCAATCTCCAAAAGTATAGTAATCTTCAAGGTGATGGGCTCTTCTTTGGAACGCTAAGCATCATAGGGAGCATGTGGCCGTTGTGCAATGGGATAAGCACTCCACCAGTGCTCAATCTGAGGCAACGACACATTGTACAGTCTATTCTACCAAGACACAAAAATTGCACTTGGCAAGGCAGCTTTCACAGGTCAGAAACACAACTACAAACATCATCGCACTAATAGAAGTATGGTAGAAGTTTAACAGGGTGGCTGCGGAAATAAAGTGATCTGTCAATGGTTGTTGCATGACTGTCTGAAGATGGAGTTAAATCCATACAGCAGCATCTCTCAAAATGCCAGCTCTCATGCCTGATTAGTGGTGAGGCCACATCTTGATACCGAGCCCCAGGGTGGCATGGCTCCTCAGGATTCTGTGATGTGAACCTCTGCAGCATGGATGTCAACCTACGAGTTAGGTGACCTTTGAAAGCACTGAGAGCTTCAGCAGGACCATCATGTGATCACAGACAGGCACTCATGACCCTGCATTGGTTAGATGCAAAGCTGACATGCAGCATTCCCCTGGCATCTGGGAGAGACGTGGCCCACTCAGTATTGGCACATCATTTAAGTGATAACTTAATACCCTCGTTAATACTGAAGAGCACTCAGGAGATGTGCCAGTGCATCACTTTCATCCCATTCCAGTCCACCACATTTTTGACCTCCCAAAGTGCAATATTTCCAAGGAACCCTGACACACTGAGTGCACAATCAGGTGACGAATTCCACATTGAATGTCCATCTGTGACTTGGCACAGGTATTCTGTCAAGCCAACCTAGGCAGCTCTTCAGGTACAAGCTAACAGATTTACATGTAATAGGCTCGTGTCATCAGGCTGGATGCACACCTCTGACATCCCACACGCATTGCCATCTAGCAGACATTACAAATGACAGCGAGTAGAACCAACTTCCAGAGCTCTGCAACATTCCTGTGGAGAGTGTGAACTAATAAAGGATTAATGTTAAGCCATAAACATGGTAATGAAAGAATGCTACATTCAGCCATGAAAGACGATGTTCCTCAACAATGATTCATACTGTTACCAAAACCTGACAGTGATTAAATGCAGATCATTGAAAAGTGCATTTCGTTGGAGTAACTCCAACATGGCTGTCAACCAAGTCCTGTAACAGTCACATAGAACAGAGTTCAGTGCTGCTGCATCAGCATAATCAATAACCTTCCAAGAACAATACTCAAGAGGCCACATTATTAGATCCTCTGATGCAAGGCTTACATTTGCACTATCCAGCCATCATGTTCGGTCAGGAACTGTCTTTGTTCATTTTGCCCAGATGGAGCTAAAGGCAACGGACTGAGATGAGATTGAGTTGGACAACGTTGAACTGAGGGACACAAAGGAACACACTTGGCATGGGGCGGGGCATTTGTGACCCCAGAATGAGCATGGAACAGGAATCACATTGAACAGCCATTCAACACCTGAGACATCAAGTGAGAGAATCAAAATATATTTACAAAGGTGCAAACTATTTACAGTGATTGAACACCATTGTGCATTTGTAATTTCTTAATTTATCTCACTCTACTACTGTGTCTCGGTGCAGCTTGGACATACTCAGCAGAGGTGGAGGCAGCCTGCTCCATGCTGCCATGTTGTCTGAGATACCTTTGGCGGGCATCCTCTGGAGGTCCGAGGTCTGGAGGGCCCCCCGGCCTGCTGTGGGTCTATTGCTCAGAGGCAGGTGTATCCTCCTCGGCCTGACCAGCTGGAGTTATGGGGTCACAGGTGGAGGAGATTTGAAGCGGCAGGACCTGTGTGACAGGAGTGCCCTGTGTGGATGCACCCAGGTTGTCCGACTGATGTTCCTCCTCCCTTCTGGTGCACCTGTGGGCCCTTCCCTGACTGCTTGAGGAGAAGGGGCAATTAGAAGGAGGTCAAGGTGCCCCACCCCGCTCTTGCCTAACCACTGCTGGATCCCACTCATGGCTAAAGTGATGATGTGCAAGTCCAAGTGCAAATCCAGCAGAAACCGCTGGACCTGGGTCTCCAAGGCGGCCGCCATCTTTCCTATGGAGACTTCGATGCACCCATGTGCCAGAGTCATGACATCAAAGAGAAAGCGAATGGACTCCTCCACCCTTCGTTCCAGTCTGGGGACGGCATCTAGCAACTCTTCCTGATAAAAACAAAATACTGCGGATGCTGGAAATCTGAAACAAAAATAAAAATAGCTGGAAAAACTCAGTAGGTCTGACAGCATCTGCGGAGAGGAGTATAGTTAATGTTTTGAGTCCGTATGACTCTTCATCAGAATTCTTCCTGATGTTCCCCTGCCTCTCTTTGCATCTCCAATATCTCTCTCGGGGCCGATTGTGGAGGCTCATCATCAGACTCGGACTCAGCAAGGGCCTGGTCTCCAGCAGTCCTACAACTACCATCGACCTGGGCTGTCACTGCCCCTGCCTGCTGTGGAGATGTGTTGGTGAGGTGATCACTAGAGAGTGATCCCGAACCTACTCTAGAACTAGAACTAGGTACATGTCTCTGCGCTGGTGAAGGGTGTAAGTGAACTTAGTGACAGGTCTTCTTCAAATGGATTATTCTCCTCCTCTTCGGAGGTGGACTGGGGCTGGGGTTGATGTGCTGGCTGGAGGAACATCTTGGCCTCTTCCTGTTGGTATGTGGAACAGAGAGAAGATAGAATTAGTGACTGAGTAGGCAGGTGCATGCATTATACATAACTTAGAGTGATTGTCAGTATGTGGCCGAGGAATAGAGGGTGCATCCTCACTGGCTTCTTGGCGGTGGCCGATCTCGCCTTCTGCACAGGACCGATCCCTTTCTTCTCCAGCCAACTCTGCTGCCTCCTCTTCAAAGCGGGAAAAGTTATGCAACTCTGGGGTCTGCCCTACAGCCATGCTCCAGAAGAAGCAGCAGTAAAAGGAAGAAATGGGAAAAAACCTGTCTCTACCAGAGTGCTTTGACCACATGGAAGACTTGGATCAAGCGAAAAGTAGAAGAACTGGTATCAAAAGTTCACCAGGTACAGAACAACATCAGGACTAGCAGAAAAGACTAGCAAAGAGCAACTCAGTACCTTACTCTATGCCATCGGCAATAGTGCAGATGATGTTATGGTCAGTGAACGTGTAAACGAAGATACAGCATCGTACGAAGAAGTCGTCAACGCTTTCAAAACTTATTTTAATTTTTGCAAAAACACCATTATATAGAAAGCAAAATTTAATAGGTTCACCCAAAGACTGGGAGAGAGCATAGATTCCTTTATTAATGAGCTATATTGATTAGGAGAAAATTGTGACTACAGAGCCCTGAAGTATGAACTAACTAGAGATCACATCATCGTGTGAGTGTTAGAAGAGACAATCTCTGATTTTTTGAAGCCACGGGAAGACTTGACCATATTGAGGTGGTACAGATAGCGAGGCAGGCAGAAGAGAGAAAGCAAAACAAAACTTTCATTTGAGGTGAAAAGGAAATCTCTGGACAAAGCAGGCTGATAGAGTCTTATAACATGTAAAAACTACAGCACATCTAACCCCAAACAAAGGAAAAGAGCCACCGTTATTCATTGTTCTCGTTGTGGCAGGAAAAGGTGGCATCGGTGCAAAGAATGTCTTGCCAAAACTAAGGAATGCCATTCCTGCAAGAAGAGAGGCCATTTTAAATCAGTTTATCACAGCAGACAGCCTTTAACCAAACAATTCAGGCAGAAACAGCCAAGATCATGTACAATCCAGAAAATCGAAGACATTCAAGAGATTGAAGAAGAAAAAGAACCAGAAATACCATTGCTGGGAGAAGTCACAAGTTTAAAAGGAAATTATTGGAGTGCAGATATTATGGTCAATGGACATAAAAAAAACTTAAGTTAGACACTGGAACTGCAGTTTCAATTCTGTCAGTTACAGAGAAGTGGTTAAAACCAGACATACTCCAGCCATCAACCATAAGACTCCACGGTCCAGGCGTATTCAGCTGAAAGTCAAGGGACAGTTGACTACAAAATTCTGACAGAAATCAAGAGAAATCATAGAAACCTTGCATGGTATTCTCAATCAAGAATGCTCACTGTTAAGCTGGAAAGCTTGCACTGATTTACAACTTCTAGAAGAAACCAGAGAGAAAGCTTCCCTAGTACAGCAGGTGAGGGAACCAGCCGAACATGTGTATGACAAGCTGCAAATAACAGCAGATGCATTATCATGCATTCCTGTTGGGAAGCCAGAACAGGTGGACAAAAATCTTATTGAGGAGGTAGAATCATACAGCTCACTCATAACAAAATTCTGACCAGCAAACACAAGGAAGCTGAGTAAAATATGCCAAGCACAGAAAACAGATGAAAAATGAGCTAAAATCAGAGAAAGCCTCGAAAATGTCATTTTAAAACAGCACTTCGAGCAATACAAACATCTCAGTATTGTGGACATTTTATTAATCTACGATGAGAGGTTGGTCATACCAAGATTCCTCAGACTCGAAATCTTCAAAGAATACACCGAATTATTACAAAGTGTTGCTTAGGGCATGGAATTTAGTTTGGTGGTCATGAATTTCAAGGTCAAAAGAAGACATGATTTTGAGCAGCATCACCTGTGAAATCCATCACCAAAAGCAGAAGGAACCTTTGATGGTACATCGTTTCCATCCAGATCCTGGGAACACCTAGGAAAGGACTTACTTATTCGAGCTCAAGGGGAAGACATTCCTCATAGTTGTTGACTATATTCTAGATGGATTGAGGTTAAACATCTTCCTGTGACAACCTCGGAAACAGTCACCAATTTACTAAAATAAATTTTTGCCACACAAGACAGTCCAGATCTTGTCGTTTCAGACAATGGTGTGCAATTTGCGAATGAAGAGTTCAAGGAATTTACAGGAGGCTATGGATTTGTCCACACAATTAGTTCACCCAGGTACCCACAAGCAATGGTGAGGCGAGAGAGGAGTAAGAATAGTCAAAGCTTTATTGAAAAAGAATGATGATCTCCTCTTAGCACTGTTGAGCTGAGTTCCATAGCAGTAAAGAATGGGCTCCTTCAGAACTATTGATGGGAAGAAGATTATGCACACAACTTCCTGTTCTTCCATATAGGCTCACACCATGTCTAAAACCCTTTGACATTTTGAGGGTAAGGGAGAAGGAGGATGATTATCATGCAAATCAGACAAAGGATTACATTCAATGCCGAAGAGTGCATGAGTTACCAGGACTCCAACCAGGTGAACCAGTCTGGATTAGAGACCAGAATATAGAAGGCCAAGTACTAGAAAAGACACAAAGTCTGAGATCTCATCTGGGTGAAACAGAGAATGGGATAGTAAGAAGGAATAGATGCACACTCATATCAACAAGGAGAAGACCATCAATAAAATGGACAAACTATCTATATGATTAGGAAGACAACCTGAACAGAAAACCAATAGTCTCTGAAGATTCACAAGCTACTCAACAGAGTTCAAGGACAAATATGGAGAACCTGAATTCCATGTAATCTCAGAGAGAGATCCGAACAAGGTCGGGGAGATTGGTGAAACTACCACAATGCTTATCTCTGCAGCGGTTCAAGAAGGCAGCTCACCATCACCTTCTCAAGGGCAACTAGAGATGGGCAATAAATGCTGGCCCAGCCAGCGAAGCCCGCATCCCGTGAATGAATAAACAAAAACAGAGATAAAGACAGAGACTTTGGGGAAAGGTGTAGGATAATGTAAATAGTATTATTGAGTCAGAGACTTGGAGGGAGATGTAGTATAAAGAGTTCATATTGAATATGTAAATATATAGTTTATATCATTAGTGATGTAAGATCACATGTTAACAGAGCATGGAGTGAGATCGTTCCATGTAGAGCATCGTGTAGAGGCTACCTTGTAAATAGCTAAGCATAATGTTAAATAACATGTAGGGCAGGATTTTGAGGTCATCGGGCGGGTGGGGTGGGTGGGTCCCGATGGGTGGGTCCCGGAACGGCCGGGAAATGGGGGTGGGTGGGTCGGGTGGGTAGGTCCCGGAACGGCCGGGAAATGGTCTGCCGGGCCCCGGAGCGGCTGGGAAATGGTCTGCTGGGCCCCGGAGCGGCCGGGAAATGGTCTGCCAGGCCCCGGAGCGGCCGGGAAATGGTCTGCCACCCGTAATCAGCCCCGACTGCGATTTCATGCTATTAAGGCCCGCCCAGCATGAAACGCGGCTCATCACTGGTCAGGAAGGGCTGAGCAGGGGCGGGTGCCTGTCAGCTGCCGGGTCTAATGACAACCTGGAGGCCGGTTTAAAAATGGCCCAGGCAGCCGCTGGAAGGCTGCCACGGTGGAACTTCTGCTGTGCGTTAGCAAACTCAAATGATGGAGCTGAGTGCAGCTGGAGACGCCAGGCAGGAGGGAAGGTTGGGCGGGCACTCTGCTCCCCGCTTTTTGGATGAGTGCCTTGCCGTCCTCCTGGAGGAAGTGGCTGCCAGAAGGGAACACCCTTGTCCCAGAGATGGAGGTAGAGACCACCACACCTCACCAAGAGGACATGTCTGGTGGCAGCACTGGTGAGCAGCCATGATGTGGTGTAGCGCGGATGGATGCAGTGCCGGAAGAGTTTCAATGACCGGCTGCACTCAGGAAGGATAAGCACTGTGTTGGTATGGCTCAGTGTGCAAAAGTGTTCAGGTATGGCCGTCCCCCCGTGGGCCTCAAGGGTGCTAAAGTCTGAATGCCAACTGTCAATGACGCAGGAACTGGCCAAGGGAGGTGAGCCCTGGCTGCTTGGACTGAGTGCCTTGTGGCTTGAGGGCCACAACTTGGGTGTGCCCTGCGAGGTGTTCCTCAGCAGAGGTTGGACAGGCTGCTGTGGCGCTGCTGGTAGAGAGTGGACTAATCAATGCTCCTCTGTCCTTTCAGGAGAAGACAAGCCATAACCAAGCAGAGAGGGAACGTACAGGCGGAGGCCCGCCCAACATCCTGCTGCTCAGCATGTTCGAGAAGGACACTCTTGAGGTCGAAAACCAGCACACTCCCCATGCAACCAGGCCTGGAGAGGCGGGGGTGCCAGTCGAAGGTAAGAGTGCAGTGCACAGAGGTGAGAGTTTCGGATTGTGCAACCAATCCAGTGTAGTCTCTTCTTTGATGTGAGCCTCGAACCTGGATTCCCCATTGATCATTGAAAGACAATGGCACCATGATGCTGATCTCCATTGTCTCACCAGGGTGTCTGGCGTGCACAGTGACAGTGTGATGACTTTAACTAATGACATGTCGTTGTTCTCCCTTTTAGGTACACCAGCACACAATCATTCTGTGGACCCTGAAGGGCTATCCCTGACGCTGCAGGACCATGGGGCTTCACTTGCACCTGCGTCATATCTGCTCTCTGAAGCAGGCACCAGCACAGATACTAGCACCTTGATGGGCATTAGATCGGCGGCTGGAATGTCGGTGCACAGCAGTGAGGGCACTTCACACTCGCTTGAGGTGCAGGCAGAGGCAGAGAGTGCCCAGGGTGCCGGCAGTTGAAGGACTGCTGGGAACCAGGATGATGCTCAGTCAAAGGCTGACGATGAGCCTCTGGAGTCATCCATTAGGTGGCAGATGCTGGATGTCCAGCAAGATGTGTGGGAGGATCTGGCGGAGATCCATGAGGGTATGCCTGCTATGTTCTCCGTTGTGGAGGAGTCCATGCGGAGTGTGAGAACTGCATTGACTCTCAAGGCTGAGCGCTCTGCCTTCTCCATTGAGAGAGTGGCGACTCTCATGGAGAGGCAGCTGCAGGGACCGAATGAAAGGTTCCTGGGGGTGTGCTCGGACCTGCAAGCCCTCACACAGGCACTGACCTCAGGTGGTCAGTGCCAGTGTGGGAGATGGATGAGGTACCCAGTATCCCAGCTAGGTGCCCATCCATCAATGGTGAACAGGGAGGTCCAGAACGACCTTTTCTTCTTTTCCCACCTATTTCCATTATTTTTAAATCTAAAACTAAAACTTTGTTAGTCTTTCCACCCCACCCCGACTAGAGCTGTACCTTGAGTATCCTGTCTTCCATTCTTAATTAGCACTTTTCCTAGACAATATCACCACCTTCAACACCTCTTTGATCCTTTTGTCTGTGACATCTTTTGATTATCTGCTCCTATCACTGCTTGCTTATCTCCACAATCACCACACCCTCAACTTCTCTCTCCCCCCCGCCCCCCCACCTTAGACCAGCTTATATTTCTCCTTTCTCCTAACTATACTCAGTTCTGCCGAAGGGTCATGAAGACTCGAAACGTTAACTGATTTCTTCTCCACCAATGCTGCCAGACCTGCTGAGTTTTTCCAGGTAATTCTGTTTTTGTTCCAGAACGACCTCACGTAGGCGCACAAACTGCTCATTGGCTCTGGCATCGGAAGCGTATCTTGAGAAGACCTATGGTCCTCTCTATCACTGCCCTTGTGAAGGCATGACTTGTATTGGAACGCTTCTCTGCCTCTGTTCTTGGATGGCGGAGAGGCTTCATGAGCCACCTCTTCAATGGATAGCCTTGTCGCCCAGCAGCCATCCATCCAGTCGGGCTGGAGCACTGAAGAGCCTCGGCACCTGGGAGTGCCTCAGGATAAAAGCGTTATGGGAGCTGCCAGGGTACCTTTCACAGACGTGCAGACTCTGCAACCTGTGATCACACACTATCTGCACGTTCATGGAGTGGAAGCCCTTCCTGTTGACGAAGGCACCGGGCTCACCTGCTGGCGTCTTGATGGCCACATGTGTACAGTCGATTGCACCCTGAACACAGGGCAACGCAGCCTCTGGCTCGCTTAGCCTGGCTGGCCTCATCTGTATGGTAAAGAATAAAGGTCATACCCGCCTGAACAGAGCTTCTGTCACCAGCTTGACACAACTATAGACAGCTGATTAGGAGACTCCACAAAGATCCCCCAATGACCCCTGGTAAGAGCCAGAGGCATAGAAGTTGAGGGCCACTGTGACCTTCAGCGCCACTGGCATGGGGTGTCCACACACACAGTTGGAGCTGATCTCAGGCCCGACCCTCTGACAAATGGAGGTCACAGTCTCCCTGGAGAGGTGGAGCCTCCTTCGGCATTGCACCCCAGACATATTGAGGTAGCTGCATCGCTGCCTGTAAACCCTGGCAGCAGGATAATGGCATCTTCTGTGCCCCCTTCCACCTTGGACTACCTGCTGACCCTGTGCCCCTTGTGCCTGCGCCTCTCCTCCCACAGGTTGCTCCCCTTGGAGCTGCATTGGAACACCTGGCCTCCTCTCCCTTCTGAGCCCTCTCTTCCTCCTCAGAGGAGGTGCCTCTAGCGGAGTCCACAATCCTCATTACCAGGGTAACAAGAAGGGTTCATAAGGTCTGTATCCTCTGGGGGCTTTGGAAACACCAAGAAGTCCTGAAATGAAGCCTGGAAATGCAAAGAATGAAGTCCCGAACAGAGATTAAACTGCCAAGTACCAATAAGTTACCAGCAGCAAACTATGTACCAAACTCCCCACTTCTGACACTGACAATGCTGCTTACCCCTTTTATCCCATCCGTGGATGAGGTTTTTGAAAATGTTGTCTGGCTGCCAGCCCATCTTGCCCGTGCGATGAGCGTGAAATCACATGGACAATGAAAAATTAGTGTCAATTGGCTTTTAAATGGCCTTAAGTGGCCTCTCAATTAATGACAGGCGTGGCTCCAGCACCTGCTCGGCGACCGAAATGTTGAGGGAATGCGCAATGACGTTGGGGCGCTCACCTGGTGTCACCGTGCGCTATTTTACACCCGATCGGGTCGGGCACGCCCACGGGATGTAAAATTCTGCCCATAGAGTTTGCTAACAGTATTACATCCAGCCTTATCTGTAAGCCCAGGACCACAATTACTACATCCCTGACCAAAGTCAACAATAACGGGCAAATGTCATGCCTTCTAACATATTTAAAAGTAATCATTTCAGGGGAACCCTAATGACAGGCTATGAAAGAGTTGTTCAATTTTTTTTGGCACTTTTTAATTTGGTCTTTATGAGCTTCATGTTGTGGTTTGGTGCTTTTTTCTTTTCCGTTACTCTTGTTTAGTTCCTTCATGGGATGAGTGACGCTGGGATGGCCAGCATTTATTGCCCGTCCCTAATTCCCCTCTAGAGTATGTGGTGGTGAGCTGCCTTCTTAAACCTTTGCAGCCTTTGTGGCGAAGGTACTCACAGTGCTGTTAAGTAGGGAGTTCTAGGATTTTGAAGTAGTAATGATGAAGAAATGGCAATATATTTTCAAGTCAGGATGACATGCAGTTTTGGATTTGAGAGATGCTGGTGAAAAAGTCTTGATGAATTGCTGCAGTGCATCGTGAAGCTGGTACACACTAAGGAAAGAAAAAGACTGTATTTAAACAGTGCCTTTTATGACTACAGAACATCCCAAAGCACTTTGCAGCCAAATAAGTACTTTTGAGTGTAATTAATGTAGTAGGAAATGCAACAACCAATTTGCACACAGCAAACTCTCAACAGTGATCTGATAATGACCAGATAGTCTATTTATTTTCTGATGTTGATTGACGGACAAATATTGACCAGGACATTGAGGATGACTCCCTTGCTCTTCTTCAAAATAGTGCATGGGCTCTTTTACATCCCCTAAGATATGCACTGGTAATGGAGGCAGTGAATTTTTAAGATGGTGGATGGGATACCACTCATGTGGGCTAGTCTATCCTGGATGGTGTTGAACTTCTTGAGTATTGTTCAAGTTGCGCTCATCCCCCATAAGTGAAGAGTATTTCATCACATTCCTGTTTTGTGTTTTCTAGATGGCAGAAAGGCTTGAAGATTCAGGATGTGAGGTACTCGCTGCAGAATACCCAGCCTCTGACCCATTTTTGTAACCACAATATTTATGTGGCTGGTCCAGTTAAGCTTCTGGTCAATAGTGACCTGCAGGATGGTGGTGGGGGGGATTTGATGATGATAATGCAGTTGAATTTGAAAGGAATATGGAGATGGTCATTGCCTGGCATCTGTGCAGCAGAAATGTTCCTTTCCACTTACCAGCCTAAGCCTGAATGTTATCCAAGTCTTGCTAAATGTGGGCACAGACTGCTTCATTATCTGAGGAGTTGTGAATGGAACTAAACACTGAGAACTTAAGCTATGAAAAGAAATGGTCAGGATCTGAAATTTAAATTTACTCATATTTGAGTGTTTTGTATTCTCAAAATGGTGATTATAGCTATTCTAAATTGGTGCCTCCTCCAAACTAATGCTTATGAATTCAGTTCATTACAGTGTGGCAATTTATAATTATGAAGTGTTATTAAAAATCCTGATGTTGGAAATAAATAGCTAAATTTGATTTCAATGGAACAAATAAAAGATAACTCCAAAGACAGAATGGGCAGGATTATATGATCCCTTGCTGACATATATTTGAAGGCAAAGGGGGCTCATAAAAGAAAATGGGTGGCCTTCCCACTGCCTTTCCACCCACCCCTGACCTGTCTTCCATATTACGCTGGCAGGGAAGGTACCAAGCATGCCACCCGTCCTTGGGCCTATTGAGGTCATTCTGACTCTGTGCTATATTACATGATGTAGGGGAAGGCGGAGGCAAGGTTGGCAGACTGGCAGTTTTCACTGTGGTGACTGCTGTCAGGCAGGAAGCTGGGGTGGAGTATCTCCTTTGGGGGTCCCATGTGCCCAATGGAGGCACCAGTTCCAAGATCGTAACCCCCTATAACACTACACCCCCAGCCTCTAGAACCCGGTCCTCACCCCCTCTGCCCCTTGCTGGGGTCTCCCAACCAGGCCTGTCCAAAATACTGGACTTACGTCTGAATCTGAGCTGCATCACTTCTTCTTCGAGACTGTCTATAGTTTCAGCAGTGACCACTGTTTGACCCTGATGCTACTGGGACGTGCTCCCAGATGGGGTTGGGGGTCTCACTCTGAAACAATTAAGGCTGCTCCCAGTGTAATATCGCTGCACAGCAGCTGGCTTTAGAGTCAGTGGGCTAAAGACCACTGTTCCGTCGGGGGCAGGGCATTTGTTTCCACGTAAAATCCAACCCTATGTTAGGGTAGTCTTTATGCACTTCAATAAACTAATATAATAATCCACCTTCACCTGTACAATATGCTATGTATTATAATGCTGAACCACTTTCAACATTATAAAGATGTAATTGTTTAAATTTCTAATGCTTCAGAATGTTGTTCTAACCTCATGTTTTTCAGGTACTAAAATCCTACTTCTTATATTTTGAATAATTTCTACTGAACAAATAGCTCCAATACTTCACCTATTTTTAATGTATGTAGATGATTTGTAGGAAAGTTTCCAACATTATTTGCCTATTTTTAGGAGAATATGCAAAGTTCACAATTAATGTCAAGTTGTTACTGACCTCTGGGAATGAGCGGGTGAAGCAAACAGGGATTAGAAATAATTGCTACTAATCAGTAATTATTCTGCTTTTTGAAAGAGTTAATGGAACTCAGCTTGAGTTCAGAGATGTTCTGATGAGAATTCAACAAAGACTTCAATCATTTTTATACTTACCGATTCCACAGAATGGATTTATTTTAAAAGCCAGAATTTCCAAATAGCATGCTTAAAATCTTGACTGTTATGAATTACTATAAGGCTGCTCCAGACCATTCCCAGGCATGGAGATGAGTTAAACCCCAGTGAAGTGAGAGTTGCTTCCCTCAACAGAAAGCCAACTTTCAAAAAATTCTAACAAAATTGAGAGCAAAAGGAATCAAAAGAAGAACCCTCTAATGGCTGGAGTCACACCTAACTAAAAGGAGGTGGTTGTAGTAATCAGAGGCCAAACATATCCCCAAATCATCATCGGGAACTATCTTTATTCTAATTACTCATTGACAGATGCTTCACCAATGATCATGCTGAAAATCATACCTCTCTCAGCTCTGAGTCAGAAGGATATGGGTACAAGTCACTTTCCAGAGACTTGAGTGCAAAAGTCTAGGCTAACACTCCAGTGCAGTATGGAGGAAGTGCCTCCAGTAGGAGATGTTAAACCGAGGCCCTACCTGTTTTCTAAAGTGGACATAGGATCCAAGAGTACTATTTCGAAGAAAAACAGCTTAGCATCCCAACTCACACCAAGACCCATTCACAGACCTCTCCTATGTTTACTAATTTACATTGGCTCCTGGCAAGTAGTTCCTTGATTTTAAAATTCTCATCCTTGTTTTCAAATTATTCCATTGTTTCACCCCTCCCTTTCTCTGTAATCTCCTTCAGCACAACAACCCTCCCTAGATCTCTGTGCTCTGCCAATTCTGGTCTCTTGAGCGTTCTTGATTTTGATCACTTAACCACTGGTGGCTGTACCTTCAACTGCCTAGGTCCTAAGTTCTTGAATTCCCTCCCTAAGCTTCTTCACCTCTCTTCATCTTTTTCCTTCATTAAGATGCTCCTTCAAACCTACCTCTTTGACCAAGCTTTTAGTCATCTGGCCTAATATCTCCTTTTTTGACTCAGTGTCAAGTTATGTTTCCTAATGCTTTTGTAAAGTGTCTTGGGATATTTTATTACGTTAAAGGCACAATATAAATGTTAGCATAGAGAAGTCTGAGACTATCCTTGTACATGGCTTTCCCTGGCCTTTCCTGCGTGGAAGTGGTGGCCAATTCCATGAAAACACTTGCAAATCCAACCATGATGCATCATCATCTGAGGGCTGATATCTCAGCTTCCATTGCAGCCCAAGCAGAAGCCACCCAACATCTGAGTGATGCATTGGAAGCTCATACTGACATCATGCAAGCTCAGTTTGTCTTTGAAAATATCTCCATGTCCATGAGTTATGTTCCTTACCCTAGAACCTTCTCCAGGACTGGTGTTAGGTGAGTGTTGGAGGTGGCAGCTCGTGAAGTCTGAGGGGATCCTGAAGAGGATAAAAAGGAAAGAGCAACTACAAGTAGCTTAGAATGGTCATACTAACCTGACATGGCCAAGTATTTCACATGTTCCTAGTCTGTTTGAAAAGGTTCCTCAAATGGGGCATTGTACTGCACTGTAAGAAGCCTTAGGATATTAACCTCTTACTGGGTCTTGCTCTTCTGCTTTCAATATCCTGCAATCTTGAGGATTTGGTACCCTTTGATGGAGGTAGTCTGCTCCTCAAAGTGGGTGAGGTATCTTAAGGAGACTTCCCCATCTCCTGTTATCCAATGTTACCTTCTTTTGTGACATGCATTCTCCTGTAAGAAATAAAACGGAGATGAGAGCTATAACGTATTGAAAAATGACATTGAAGGGCAGTGGTAAGAGGAAAAGATATTACATTCTGAAGATGAACCATTAAAGCACTGGGCTTATTTGGCCTGTGAAGATGTATGACACTGAAAGAAGATATGATAACTTGATGGAGCAGCAGGTTCGGTGAAGAACAGGCTAAACTTTATTTAGGAGGCATTTAGGATCGCTAGATGCGATCTCTCCATCAGAAGCCCCGCCCATAGGATTACCCAAGCAATAAGCTTATTCGTCGAGGCCCCTGTAATCGCATCACATGATGAGTGATTGACAGGAGGGAGGGACAATACATCTAGCTACTACACTTCCTCCACCTGTAAGTTTCTTACATTTACAATAAAAAAAGTCAGAAAAACCAGCAAACCTTTGCAGTCTCTGGTGATTACAAATCAAGTCTCTGAGGAGCTTGGCAGAGACAGTTAGAGCAGTGTAGCTCTACCGAAGAAGGTTCCTGAACAGGATTAACGGGATCTGGAGCTGCACGAGGAGATACATCATTGGAACTGGGTAGTTCTGTATTTGGCAACTCGTTAGATACGCCTGGAATTAGCTCTAGGATGATCACACGCCTCAGAAGTCGGCAGCAAAACATCATTCACAAGATGATCTTGCACTTGAAAAGATAATGGACCAGTCTCTGAAATTATGGCTTCTGGAGTCCAACAGGGTCCACTTCCAAAATTACGCATGTACACAGGGTCGCCTATATGAAATGTATGAGCCTTGCTGTGTAGATCATGGTTCAATTTTTAATTATTCTGGCTCTGTGTTACCTTCCCCTCTAGATTTGGAAACACCAAGTGTAAACATGTACGCAAACAACGTTTTATCAGTAACTCTGATGATGCTGAGCCCATAGTAATATGTGGTGTTGTACGGTAATAGGAGAAATCGGGAAAGGTGAGACTCCAGAGTACCTCCAGATAACTTCTTCATATCAGCTTTGAAGGTCTGGACAGCTCTTTCGACAAGACCGTTGGATGAAGGATGCCAGGGAGCAGTCTTTATGTGCTGGATACCGTTCAGTTCCATGAATCTCTGAAATTCCATGCTGTGAAAGCTGTTCCATTATCAGAAACAATAATCTCAGGTAAACCATCTATACTGAAGAAATGACGCAGCTTTTCAACAGTTGCGGCTGAAGTTGGCATTTTTACTTCGTAGACATCAAGTCATTTTGAATGTGCATTGATGATTAATAGGAACATGGTGCCTAGGAATGGTCCCACATAGTCAACATGCAGTCTATCCCAAGGTTGACCAGGCCATTCCCATGGGTGAAGAGGAGCTGAAACAGGTGGCTTCTGGTGCTTCTGGCAAAGGGAGCAGTGTTTAACCATGCTCTCAATGTCACTGTCTATTCCTGACCACCAGACGCAGTTACGTGCCAGAATCTTCATCTTCGATATACCTGGTGTGCACTGTGGAGCCCTGCCAAGAGTGAGTCTCTACCCTGTGATGGGATCATGACTCCTGAACCCCACAGCAAAATTCCGTCTTGACAATTCAGTTCAGTGTTTCTGAAATAAAGTGACCGTAAGTCATCAGACACAAGTGTTATTGGCCAACCTTGTAAAACAAAGTCTTTGACTTTTGACAGTACTGGGTCTCTGTTTGTCCAAATCTTGATCTGTTTGGCACATATAGGTGATGAATCCAAGAAATTTAACAATAATACTAATTCTTGTGGAATGGGTGTATTGACAAGACTACGTGGTAATGGAAGATGACTAAGTGCATCTGCATTGGCTGTATGTGAGCCAGAGGGTGCATGAATGTGTATTTGTAAACTGATAGCATCAAAGCCCAAAGTTGGATTCTTGCTGAAGCTACAGGTGGAATAGCTTCATCTTTGCTGAACAAATCCGTCAGTGGCTCATGGTCAGACACAATTGTAAAATGTCGCCCATGTAGGCATTGGTGAAACTTTTTGACACCAAATACAATCGACAATCCTTCTTTTTCCAACTGAGAGTAGCCCTTTTCAGCTTGGGAAAGTGTTCCTGAAACATAGCCCAATGACTTTTTCTGATCCGTCCTCCATTTGATATGATAGAACAGCTCCTGCACCATAAGAAGAAGCATCACACGTCAACACTAGCTCTTTAGATGGGTCATAATGTACCAATGAGCATGATGAATGAAGCAGTTTCTTCGCTCTTACAAAGGCTTCTTCTTGCTGTGAACCCCAGGACCAGTGGAGGTTCTTCCTCAGCAACAAATGTAGTGGTCCAGCATAGTGGATAGATTAGGTAAAAACTGGCTATAACACTTAATCATACCTGGGAAAGATTTAAATTCTGTCACATTATAGGGTGATGCTGTATCTTTAATTGCTTCAACAGGAAGCGACCCCATGGTGTCCACTCTGTGGCCCAGGTAGATTACCTCTGATGCTAGAAATGTGCATTTTTCTTGCTTCAAACGCACACCTGCTTCCATAAACCTTCTCAGCGCTTCCTCAAGGTTGGCTAAATGTTCAGCTTCAGTCAGTCCAGTGATAAGAATGTCATCTAAGTAAACGGCCACGAGGAAGTCTTTGCAGGAGAGTCTCCATGCTGAAAAACAACGCATGCTGATGAAGCTCCAAAAGGGAATCGGATGTACTGGTAAAGGCCTTTTTTGGGTATTAATTGTCATGTATTCTCTTGATGTGTTATCCAATTCCAATCATTGATAGACATGACTCATGTCTAGTTTTGTAAATGACTTGCCTCCTGCTAACTTGGCGTACAAGTCATCGATTCTGGGAATGGGATATTTGTCTAACTTTGCTGCTTTGTTGATTGTCAGTTTGTAGTCACCGCATATGTGTGTAGTCTGGTCTGGCTTGACAATTGGAACTATGAGCACGGCCCACTCGGAAAACCGGACAGGCTGAATTATTCCCAGGTTTTCCAACCTGCATCACATGATGAGTGATTGATAGGAGAGAGGGACAATACATCGAGTTACTACAAAAGATTTTAAAAAGTGAAGACAGGAAGATCATAAACTTGTAAACTGAAAGAGATTGTGAAGGAAAAATTATTAAGGTGAAATATAGGCTGACGTGCCCAGCGGTGTGAGCGGACAAGATGGCGAGAAGGCCAAAAATTGGTTTCATGATGTCGTGAAACCATTTGTGATCATCCGCTCAGCCCGTCGATGGTGGACCACGTTTCCCACCATCAGACATCAGGAACATCATTGTAATACACCTGCATATCATTATAAGGTCAGCCTGCCGGACTCATCCCCCCCAATGCTGGATTGTCTGCCCAAATCGCTGTGATTGCACGCCGACGTGTTTCACAACTGTACATAAGTGACGTGCACCTGGAGAGCTGCACTTCGCTTGGGACTTCAAGGTTTGTTTGCCTACCTTTCTTCAGGCAGCACTCGTAGTCATCAGCACCAGGCTTCGCAGACAGCACCACATCACTTTTAGGGAGGCTCATGGGCAGGTCTCTATCTATCAGACTAGCCATAAGGCGGGGGTGGCTTTTCAATGGCTGCAGAGCTAGGGCTTGCTTGGAGAAGGGGGAGAAGTGGTCTCAGGAGAAGGGAAGAGGCTGCAGGGTGAGGGCTGTACTGGGGAAGGGGTGGTAAGCCAGGGTGTGTGTGGGGGCACAAATTGATCTGTGCAAATGGACTCAAGATGGTGAGGGCTGAGGAGGCAGTCGCCAGAGAAAATGAGGCCAGAGGAGATGTGAGGGTGTGTGTGAGAGAGTGAGTGGTGATGTCCCTTGAGCTGGAGGTGAGTGAGATACCAGTGAATGCGTGATGGGTTTGAGTGTGAGTTTAGACTGATGAGATGGTTGCGTTAACCTGGTGGCATGAATGAGATCATTCATCCTCTATCTGCATTGGATGGCCAACTTCTTCTGTGCAGCATTGGCACTGATCACCACTGCTGTTGCCAACCAAGCCGGAGTGGTAATGTAGCTGCCCCTCCTGCAGCCAGAGTGGGGGTAGAGGACATCACAGCGGGCCTCCACAGCGTCCAAAAGGCCCTTGAGGAACGCGTCACTAAACCTGAGGGCTGCAGTCTTTCTTGCCTTTCGGAACCATGTCTTATTTGCAGCAGTCCTGGGCTGGAAGCACTGAGAGGTGTGCACACGGCTGTACTTTAAATTTAGCGCCCGGTGTGATGAAGTGGCGAAGTGACGGTGTGGTGGGCAAATGAGAGTCCTCCCGCTTTAGAAACTGCGTGTTTCCCGGGAATGCATAATTAATGCGGCGGAATTGGGATGATACGACATGAGAAGCCGCCATTGCAGCTGGCTCCTGCACTTTCTGCAAATCTGGAATGATTCTGCCCACAGTATTTCAGTGCCCTCCCTTGATCCTTCTGATGAGCTCAATGAATTTCTTCCAGTCATGCATCCAGGCACTTTGATTGGAGAAGTGTAGCAGAGCCCAGTACTTCTGTTATCTGCTGCCACATTATAGGCAGGATTTTCCAATTAATGGCCAGCCAGCATGAAATGCATGCTGAGTAACTCAGCGCTGCCGGGGTGTGGGTGGGAGGAGGGCAAGCGCAGAAGTCTGAGCATGCGTGGCAGAGCGCACACTGACAGCTCCCTGAGGACACAGAGCTGCTTCAGGGAGGTGAAGAATTCTGGAAATAAAAATAAAGATTTTAAAAATGAGAAAAACATGTCCCCACATGTGACTCAATCACATGAACAGAGACAGATTAAAAATGCTGTGTAAAAATTTTTAGTTCAAAAAAAATTACTGCTGGAAACCTCAACTCGCCCGTGGATGAGGTCTCATAAAAAATCCAAAGGCCACCTGGTTGATTTGCCCGCCTGCCAACCATAAGGGTGGACGAGCAGTGAAAAGTAACATTCAATTATTTGATTAAAGGCCTTAATCTTAATTGTCGGCGGGCGCGCTGCTGACTCTCGTGTATGCCCAACCGAAATATCGCATGAGTGCGCAATGACATGGGGAACTTGCCCGACATCATCGCGCGCCCAATTTACGCCTCATTGGGTCAGGAGTGCGCGCGCCCGCCCGCAGGACATAACATCCTGCTCTATGTGCCTAGTTGTTCTTGGGAATATTTTGCGCAGTGCAGGGTACAACACTGCCTTCCACTTTGCCACGGCCCGCAGAAATATTTCAACGTTTGCCAATTCTTCCATTTGTTGTCGTCCATATGAACAAAAAACCACTATAAAGAAATGACACTTTAAAATCGGCAAAGCATGTTTATATACAAGAGCACATTTCAGTCAAAACACAATTTAAGTATTTTTTAAAATCAAAACCTTCAGGCAGCTTTAAGTTTGAACAGTTTAAAGCTAAGTAGAACAAAAATACTAAATGCTGGAAACAGTTGGCAGGTCAAGCAACATATGTGGAGAGAGAAACACAGCAATGCTTCCAATGAAAGATCATCAGCCTGAAATGTTAATTCTATCCTTATTTCAGATTTCCACATCTGCGATGTTTTATTGTTTTTTTAAAGTATCAGGAGCAGCCAAAATACATAGTAACTCAGGGCCAGTAAACAATAATTCTGCGACAGCTCTCCTAATTACCTTTTATTGCTCCATACCACTTTAATCAGCCTCTAGCCATTAAGCTGCTAAGTGCCCTGCCTTCCTGTGGGCTAGTAGCTTTATACCAATTGTGCGCCTCCACAGTTGGATATTTATCCCCATGTGCCCTGTCCAGTCATTCAGTTAAAATTAGACTGATCTGTATCTCAACTTCATGGCCAGGACTTTTTGGATGGCTGCGTTTCTCTTCCTGCCATTCGAGGAGTCAGCAGCGAACTCAGTGCCACCGATACTTGCTGCCCCACAGCCACTTAACAGTCCAACGAATGTTGATTGGCTCAAGGCCGAACTTTTGCCCCTCACTCGGGAGGAAGTCCTGCCTCAGAGAGCTACCAGCCAGTAGCTCTCTTGTCCCAGCAGTACCTGAAGCTGCAGTGGACAGGTCAGGGAATGCAGTCTCCAGAGTCTAACTCCCAGGAGTCCAGAACCGGGTAAGTTTTGGGGTTCTCATGACGGGTAGGGCCTAGGGAGGTGGGCAGAGTGGGGTAGGGTTGTTGGTGGAGTGGCTGTTGTGGGGGTGTGGAGCACCCGCAGGGGAGGGGGCTGCGGCCGATGAAGGTGCACACCCTCACCCCTCTTCCTGCCTGAGGCCTGAGTTAGGTCACTTTTCAGGATTCCACTCTGTCCCTGAACTCCTTCCACCAGTCTGAAAATTGAGGCTGGGTGGCAAACGGCCCTTAAGTAGTCATTAATTGGCAACTTAAGGGCCTCTATTGGGCCAAGGGCAGTGGGACCGGCCTAGGCCTCATCCATCCCACTGTAAAATTGCAGAGAGTTCGGGGCAGGTGAGAGCCTAGTGGGAATGCCATCCGAGGAATTTTATGACCACCCCCTGCCTTCAACCTGCCGGTGGTGGAATGTAAGATTCTGCCCAATTTATTCTGCTTGGTTTTCTCAATTAATACCCTTAATTAACAAAAATAGAACAGTGTAGAAACTGTTGGGGCGGATCACACAACTGAATAAACATTTTTAAGTGATAGGGTTTTGGCTATATATCTACTCACTGTAGCCTCCCCAGTTTGTTTGGAGGGATTATGCAATCCAACCAGGTCAAAACCTGGGAAAAGTAATTGCTTCATGTCTGATTCTGTTCATATGGGTGTTCGGGATAGCGTGTGTAGCCTCTGAGAAAGAAATGCTTCCTTGATTGCTTTATAGTGTCAGTGTCAATACTGTGGTTGCCATGGCAATGTGGTAAACTAAATGTCTGTTGATGCTCTCCAGAACTGTCATCACTGACAAAAACAAAAATACCTGGAAAAACTCAGCAGGTCTGGCAGCATCTGTGGAGAGGAATACAGTTAACATTTCGAGTCCGCATGACTCTTCAACAGAACTAAGGAAAAATAGAAAAGGGGTGAAATATAAGCTGGTTTAAGGGGGTGGCGGGTGGGACAAGAAGAGCTGGATAGAGGGCCAGTGATAGGTGGAGATAACCAAAAGATGTCACAGACAAAAGAACAAAGAGGTGTTGAAGGTGGTGATATTATCTAAAGGAATGTGCTAATTGTGGGTAGAAAGCAGGACGAGCAAGGTACAGATAGCTCTAGTGGGGGTGGGGTGAAGGAATCGAAAAAGGCTAAAAGGTAGAGATAAAACAATGGATGGAAATACATTTAAAAATAATGGAAATAGGTGGGAAAAGAAAAATCTATATAAATTATTGGAAAAAACAAAAAGGAGGGGGAAAGTAAGAAAGGGGGTGGGGATGGAGGAGAGAGTTCATGATCTAAAATTGTTGAACTCAATATTCAGTCCGGAAGGCTGTAAAGTGCCTAGTCGGAAGATGAGGTGCTGTTCTCCCAGTTTGCGTTGAGCTTCACTGGAACAATGCAGCAAGCCAAGGACGGACATGTGGGCATGAGAGCAGGGTGGAGTGTTGAAATGGCAAGTGACAGGGAGGTCTGGGTAATGCTTGCGGACAGACCGAAGGTGTTCTGCAAAGCGGTCACCCAGTCTGCGTTTGGTCTCTCCAATGTAGAGGAAACCGCATTGGGAGCAATGAATGCAGTAGACTAAGTTGAGGGAAGTGCAAGTGAAATGCTGCTTCACTTGAAAGGAGTGTTTGGGCCCTTGGACGGTGAGGAGAGGGGAAGTAAAGGGGCAGATGTTGCATCTTCTGCGGTTGCATGGGAAGGTGCCGTGGGAGGGGGTTGAGGTGTAGGGGGTGATGGAGGAGTGGATCAGGGTGTCACAGAGGGAACGATCCCTACGGAATGCCGCCGGGGGGGGTGAAGGGAAGATGTATTTGGTGGTGGCATCATGCTGGAGTTGGCGGAAATGGCGGAGGATGATCCTTTGAATGTGGAGGCTGGTGGGGTGATAAGTGAGGACAAGGGGGACATCTTCCCTTCACTCCCCCCTGGCGGCACTCCGTAGGGATCATTCCCTCCGTGACACCCTGGTCCACTCCTCCATCACCCCCTACACCTCAACCCCCTCCCACGGCATCTTCCCATGCTTGTCCTGCTTTCTACCCTTAATTAGCACATTCCTTTAGATAATATCACCACCTTCAACACCTCTTTGTCCTTTTGTCTGTGACATCTTTTGGTTATCTCCACCTATCACTGGCCCTCTATCCAGCTCTTCTTGTCCCACCCCCCCACCCTTAAACCAGCTTATATTTCACCCCTTTTCTATTATTCCTTAGTTCTGTTGAAGAGTCATGCGGACTTGAAACGTTAACTGTGTTCCTCTCCACAGATGCTGCCAGACCTGCTGAGTTTTTCCAGGTATTTTTGTTTTTGTTTTGGATTTCCAGCATTTGCAGTTTTTTGCTTTTATCTTGCTGCTGTCATCACTGACATTTGGAAGATATTACTCAGTGAGGTCCAGATACACAATTTGCAATTTCAACTGCATTACTCATTAATGCCAATGTGATGGTGAATAGTCGTTAACTTCTATGCTCCTTCCCAAAACTAGATAGTGATTATCCAAGAAACAGTAAGGTATTATGTGGATTTGCGCAAAAAATAAAATCATAATGGCGTTGTTTAAGAGAACACCAGTGTCAGTTGCATACGTAGCTGCACTTATTCACAATAAGGGTCAAGATTTAAGCAGAATAATATTCTTTGAAATGGTGTTTCGTACGAAAAATGTCATTGCATGTATGTGGTAATTACGTTAGCTCGAATTGTCACTTGCCATTAGATCAACATTGTGACCTGAATAGTCAAGGGGGATGGCGACTCTGAAGGAATATAATCTCAATAAATGGTTATGCTTCCAAGTTCAGGTAGGAAGCACAGAAATCTATTCATAAGAATATAAAATGTGCATTTAAAATGTTGAAAATATGTTGTTGATTGTCCTGACAGGTTGAAAGGGATTATAGAATATTAGCAATATTTTGCTGCTCAACATTTCCATTCATTTTGGCATTTCTGCATGCCTACCAGCATTGATTTTATGCTTTCATAGTGAAGAGCAAGAAGCTGCAATACCAGCCAGACGGTGGAGGCAAAAGAACCTGGGTCATAAGGCTAATTTAACCCAACCACAATTCTTCTTCAGGCAGTATTGCATCATTCTAGACAATTATTCTTGTTGACCATGGTACAGCCCTTTGAAAAAAAATGCTCCATATAAATTTGTGTAATGGATGGTTGCAATACATGCTGAAACCATTCTACCTTGAAATCAGATAACTGTGCATCTTTTTCATTTTAAAGATGTAGCTAGCTGATTTTGTTGTTCTTCTGGAGATGGTAGTGCTGGGTTGAAGTCTTTTAAGAAGTCTGTTTGCAGCTGGTGCATCTCTGGATGGGCATGGACAGCAAACAAGGTTCGAAGCTCAAAGGTGGGTTGGAGAAGTGGCAGAGGAAACCCCACTTAGGCCCCCTCTTTTAGCACCTCAGATGCTTGACCACAGTTCTGCAGAGAAACGGGTGCTTAAACTTACAAAGTGTTGGCTTGTCATGCGACCTCTTCTCTGCAATTGCCCAGGATATCCAAATAAGGTCATTCCCAGGGTATGGGCTCTGACAACATTCCGGCGATAGTGCTGAAGACCTGTGCCGCAGAACTTGCCGCGCCACTAACCAAGCTGTTCCAGTACAGCCACAAAACCAGCATCTCTCAGGCAATGTGGAAAATTGCCCAAGTATGTCCTGTACACAAAGAGCAGGATAAATCCAACTCAGCCAATTACCGCCCCATCAGTTTACTCTCGATCATCAGTAAAGTGATGGAAGAGGTCATCGGGAGTGCTATCAAACGGCACTTGCTTAGCAATAACCTGCTCACAGACACTCAATTTAGGTTCTGCCAGGATCACTCAGCTCCTGACCTCATTGCAGCCTTGGTTCAGACATGGATAAAAGAGCTGAACTCCCAAGGTGAGGTGAGAGTGACTGCCCTTGACATCAAGGCAACATTTGACTGATTGTGGCATCAATTGAGCTGACAAGTGGCAAGTAACATTCACGCCACATATGTGCCAGGCAATGACCATCTCCAACAAGAAAGAATCTAACAATCAACCCTTGACATTCAATGGCATTACCATCACTGAATCCCCCATTATCAAATCCTGGGGGTTACCATTGACCAGAAACTGAACTGGACTAGCCATATAAATACGGTGGCTACAAGAGCAGGTCAGAGATTAGGAATCCTGTGGTAAGTCATTCACCTCCTGACTCCAGCATTTACAATGCACAAGTCAGGAGTATGATGGAATACTCTCCACTTGAATGTTGTTGGAACTGCATTCATCCAGGCAAGAAGCTCGACACCATCCAGGACAAAGCAGCTCACTTAATTCGCACCCCATCCAAAAACATTCACTCCCTCCACCACCGACACACAGTGTCGTGTGTACTGTCATGAAACTATAATATTTTTCAAAATATTATTGTAGGCTTATGGGTGTGAACGTGGATGGTTCTGACTGTGTGACTGACTTAATTGAATTAGAGTCAAGTAGAATGCAAGGTTGAAATTATCAAAAAAGTTAGATGTAAAGCAGACTTTTGAAATGGAGATGAACAAGTGAGGATGAGGTTCCACAGATAAGGTGTGAATGAAATTTGCACTTTTAGGTTAGTGAAGTTGTTTGATTTTCAGAAGGATGGTAGGATGTTTACCACTAATAAGATAAATAGGGCAAGGTTACTAAGTTTATTTTTCCCAAAAGGAAAAAGGATATATTGACAACATGAAAGATTTTTATATTTTGGGAAAAGTAATTCCCTAAGACATGTAGAACAATGGGATTTTACACATTAAAGAGAGAGAAACATACATAAAGAAGAATGGAAGGCTATGTGGGGGTAGCTGTGTAACATCTTGAAAGGCACACTGTGTAAAGCAGCCTTGGGAAAAAGTCTCTAGCCACTTTTGCAGAGTCTGCTGTGTCCAGTAACTAAAGTTGTGTTAAAAAGCCTTTGGAATTCCACTGTTGAGTGAGTGAGTGTGGTAACCTTGCTGGATTGCCTATTTAAATTTAAAATCCATTTTGGACTGTTGCCTTAAACGGGGTGTGTAGTTGGGAGTCAGGTTAATTAGGAATTTGGGGATTTGTTATAATATCAAGTAACTGTAATCTTAGGTGTTTGAATTCTTTTCATTCATTAATAAATGTTTTAATTTACTTCTAAAATCTCTAAAGTTGTTGGTGGACTCACTGCTTCTGAATTCAGTCCACAAATCTTCTCAAAATAAATACAAACTGCATAACCGTTGTGATAGCATGGCCAAGTTTTCCTTGTGGATTTGGTCCACATATCACTCGCCACATCATAACAGTACCATCTACAGGATGCACTGCAGGAACTCACCAAGCCTCCTTAGATAGTGCCTTCCAAGCCCACGACCACAACCATCTAGAAGGACAAGGGCAGCAGATAGATGGGACAACCACTACCTGGAAGCCCTTCCAAGCCGCTTACCATCCTGACTTGGAAATATATCACCTTCCTTCACAGTCACTGGGTCAAAATCCTGGAACTCCCTCCCTAATAGTAGTGAGGGTATACCTATACCACATGGACAGCAGCGGTTCAAGAATGCAGCTCACCACCACCTTCTCAAAGGCAATTAGGGATGGGCAATAAATGTTGGCTTTGCCAGTGACGCCCACATCTCATGAATAAATGAAAAAAGATATCCCAAAGGTAACTTGATTAGATCATGTCTGGGAAGCACTCCTAGCCAGGGACCCATTGTCCAAGTGATTAGGCTGAATGGTTTGTCTCCAACAGCAGAATAGCCTTAATGGCTTGCCAATGGGTTTTTCACATTCCCCTAAGGTCATTGTCTTTGCTGGGATTTGCAGATGTGCTGTCTCTCTTCCAATAGTTTGGAACATGGAATGTACAGTAATGCAAATTGGGGTAACCATCTTTGGCCAATAGCTCAAGTCAACTTTATCCTCGCCAATCTCTTGATGGAGGATGCCTTATGTTCAGAGCTGAGGGTGACCGCAGCCCTCAAGTCCCACATGGATTCCTCCATTGTCTGGACCATGGCATGCAAACCCTCTGGAAAATCAGCCAGATCTCCTGTACTTCCTGCTGGACATCCAGCATTTGATACCTGATGGATGACTCCAGAGGCTTGTCATCTGCCTGGGGATCAGCATCTTCTTGGTCTCCAAAACTCCTCCGACTGTCAGAGGCCTGGGAAATCTGTCTCCGACAACTCCTTGGGCAAACGTAACCTGCTTCCCCCAGTATGTGCTACAGTCTATACTGACATGCTCAACCCCACCGAGGTGGCAGTATCTATAGTGTTGCGAGGTGCAGAGTGAGGATCTGATGCTGCAGCATCTGAGGGTCCCGCCTCCTCCTCCAATATTAATGGTGTACCGTCTGGATCCTCGATTGGTCTGGACAATGGTCCATCTGATGGATGAAAGGCAGCAGTGAGTATACCTGAGCATTAAAGAAGCAGAGTAAGTAGCTGCTGCTGCATTCCACACTTGGGCATTGTGCAATTCAAACATATACTGATGCAGGATCACAGAGAAACAGTGAACATAACCTTGCATTCCTTGCCCCTTTATTTCTGATGGCCCCCGCCTTTCCCATTGAAAGTATATCCTCTTCACTCTCACTATCGTCAAAAACCCCTACCTCCCCTCAAACAATAGACGCCTGCTCGAATGCCAACTCTAAAATGTCCTCCTCCATTGGCGTCAGGACTGCCAGATTTGGAACTCCACCACCTGTGCAGCTGTGTTCCAGCGCATTGTGCTTCCTCTTCTCCAGTGGAGACAAGAACACATTCATGTGTCCCTCTTCTGTATGGCTGAGGTGTGTACATGCTCCTCCATAACATCGCTGGTTTGTGTGCCCAACACACTACAGGACTTCCCCCTTCTAGGCATGCCTGCCATCCTATCTAGTTCTAACCAGCTTTGCTGTGCTCAGGTCTCCTTTGCATCTAGAGCCAATTGTATACCAGCTTCCAGCCCCACCAAACATCAGCCCATACATATACATTCATTCAAGATGTAAAATGGCTTCCTTACTCGTCCTTACAGAGCAGAGAAGCTCATTCACCCTCTTCTGACACTGCACCCAGGTCATATGCAGGAGCCAACGGCTGCCGTGCACTATCACCGCCACCTCTGTCCAGGCTTTCTTGGTAACGTTCGGAGGCTTCCTCTTGCCACCACCTGGCAGCAGTAGCAGCAGGGCCCGTGAGCAATCATTAGAGAAATGAGGGGCTGTGAGCATTCGCACATTTCCATGGCCACTTGCTTGGCTTTGTCCTCTAGCCGCCATGCCACAAATCCCTTCACAATATGGTCCTGCCTGTGATGCAGGATAGCAGAAATTGACTGTCTCTGAATATGGTCCTGCCACTGCCCAAAGCTCCAAATTTGCTCCCTTAGTCTTCACAGCATCTTTCCTAGTATCCTTTTAAACCCCTCCATCCACAGCTGCCTTTATGGTGGGGCCTGCCCTGTTCCTGCCAGCCACCCCACATCCCCCCGGCAGTGTTGGTCCTCTCAGCGAGCGAGTTTCCCGCTGGCCGGCTAGCCGGCACGTCATTGCTGTTGGCTGCATGTGTTGAGCAGGAGCGGAGTTTACATCCGCTTCTGGGCCCAATTGGGTATGGACGCTAACTGAAAAATTCAGGCCATGAAAATGCCAGGACATCCTGCTGCGCACTTGCTTCCTGTCAGCTGCTGCCTTTCCCAGGAGTCACGGTCACCTCTGGGAAAATTGGAAAGGGTGGGGCAAATCCCTACAGATTTCCTTATCAACTACCTTAACTTGACTTCCCGCCACTGGTGGTCATCACTGCTCTGACGCTGCCTCTCATAACATTGCGAGGAGGCAGGAACGTATTGGGGAGCTGGCCCATCACAGATATTTTCCCAGTCGCCTCTCTTCCAAGCCCACCTCCAAGGTGTTATTAAAATTTCCCTTTTTGTCTCTCAATTAGAGAGGGGAAGCAAGGCAGGATGCCCCTACTTGCTGCTTTCCAATGACCTCTGCTAGCAAGCGTACCTGTTTAAAAGTTAGCTCGATTGTGATGCCTCTAACTGAATAGTTTACTCCCGCTCAAGGTTTGGTCCTTAGTGCAAAATACCCTGAGTTCTGCCACTTGGAACTGAAGTAAACCAGTGACTAAAATAAATGGAAGAGGATTGCCTGTTTGTTTCTGGGGGCTTTGCTACAAATTTACCTAAACATTTCGTAAAGGGAGAACACCCTCATTCAGATTTAAGGAGCTGGGTGTCAGCTACAAGAAAAATCTGACACATAATGCTCCCTTGCCAACAGCAGTCTGCCCACTGTCTACCTGCCAGTCCCTACCCATACCACAATTATACCAGCGGCGGGGGTGTGTCAGGCAGCCCCTCGCCAGCATGCCAATTGAGGCCCTTATGTGGGCAGCCTGGCAGGTTTCTCTGCGCGGGCTGGTGGCGGGCAGGGGGAGGGTCCTTCCTTAACAGACCCCCTTGGCCAATTGGAGGCCCCCTCAAGGTTTTACCCTCCCTCCCCTCCCCCAGCCTGGTGCAGCTGGTGTTCCCCTCAGTCAGCTCACCCTCATCATCCAATTTTTAGTCAGGGGGTGATGGAGGTGGGGGGAGAAATCCGGCACCTTGTGTAATTCAATCCCGGAAACCAATGATAAGTAGAGTTAAAAAAGTACATAAAGTGGCTTAGCAACTAGAGTCAATTCATTGTAGGCTTATAGCTGCAGTGACCATGGAAATGTTTAACGATTAAATTTTAGTCTTATGCTGGGGAAGATTATGAGAGAGAAGATTGGGGTTATGTGCACGATGCAATCAGCAAGGTGCATTGGAAAAGTCCTATTGTAGCAGCAGTAAATGGAATGAGTTAATGGACCAAAAGACCTTTTTGTTTGGTCTATACTTAACAATTTATCCCCTTGCCTGTCCTATAATTCAGAATAGGTTTAATTGTCATGTAAATATTATGAATGAATAACCATTCCCACCTGCTAGCATAGCTGTTAAAAACAGGGTTCAGATGAAATATTCAATCTCAGCAAACTGTTCAACACTGGGGAAAGGAAATTGTAAACTTGTGTTTTTATTTTTTTGCTTTGGCCATAGATTAATTTTGACTGTCAGGTGATAAAGGCAAATACAACACATCCAACAGCTTCTACAAACAGCATTTATATTTAATATATACTTAATCCGTGAGATCTGATTTGAGGCATGCAAAGGGTGAATGGGGAGTTACACAGGCTGCAGAGTTATTTGCTGTTACCCTGCTAATGCAGGTTGTTAAACAACTGAGTCTCACTTTGGTATTAATCTAGTTGCTTTTGGCGTTCCTTAGCTTTGGACAATTTACTGAAGAGCTATCGCTCTACAACGTTCTTACACTGATGCTGCCTAAAAGGTTGTCTACTTAAACTAGATTTTACAATTAATAATACAAGTACAGTAATACAAGTACAGTGTCTCAAACCAGCAGCCTCGGGACTGAGGCCATGCTGGATTTTGGCTCATGGGCTAGAATTTTTAGCCCGGTGTGCAATAACGCTCGATGGTGTCGGCGGAGCATGCTGGCGTCAACTTGCAGTCACGCGATAGTTTGATAATTACAGGGCCTGTTAGGCCATTAAGTTATCAACCGATGTTAATTTTTTGCTGCCTGTTCAACCTAATGGTTGCCAGGCAGGCAAAAAGTCCAAGCGGCCTTTGCATTTTTTTGGACACCTCATCTGCGGGCGGGATGAGGCTTCCAGAAGCAAATACAATTAAGATAAAAACTTTATTTTAAATTAAAAACATGTCCCTGCTCATGAGACAGATGAGGGGACATGTTTTATTACATTTTTCTGTTGCTTATTATTTTTAAAAACCTCTCTTAGGGAGATTATTCTGCGCTGTCTTGCACACATGTGCGAAGCTCATGCTAGGCCCGCTCGCCCTCCACCCCCCCACCCGCTGAGGCAACACTCAGTGCCGCCGCTTGTGTATCACACTGGGTGGGCCTTAATTGGCCCTCCAGTGTGAAATCGCGGTGCACCGCCGATCGTGGATGGCGGGCAGCTTCCCGACCGCCCCCGCCAATCCCGCACGACAAGGGCCAAATTCTGCCCATGACGGTTTGGGTCAAGCCGGGTCGGGTGAGCTCGAGCGTCACTTGTAGAGCGGGAATAGGCCGGTGTGCAAGTAGTGAAAGGGATAAACAATCAGACGCTATACTGTGCCAGTGCAATGTCTAGCTGAATAGTCCAGATAAGTTTATTTATTTTACTCAATTAAAATTGATTTTAGCACATTCTAAAATTGTCTGGTATTTGGACAACTCCAGTTTTTGGACCAAAATAGGAAATGCTGGAAAAACTCAGCAGGTCCAGCAGCACCTGTGGAGAACCTCTCCACAGAAGCTGCTACACCGGCTGAGTTTCTCCAGCATTTTCTGTTTTTGTTTCAGATTTCCAGCATCCGCAGTATTTTGCTTTTATGTAGTTTTTGGACAGCTGGAGTTGAAACACTATACTATTCTTCTTTTTCTCTTCAAAAATAGAAAACAGAAACTTACTTTTATATAGCGCATTTCACAATCTCAGAATTTCCAAAAAAACTTTACAGCCAATGAAATACTTACAAAGAAGTGTAATTACTTTGCAGTCAAATTGCACACAGCAAGCTTCCATAAACAGCAAGGCGTTAATGGCCAAGTAATCTGTTTCAGTGATGTAGATTGAGGGATAAATATTGGCCAGGAGAACTCCTCTGCTTTACAGCAGATAGTGCCATGGAAACTTTTACATCTACCAGAGAGGGCAGGTGGGGTCTCAGTTTAATGTTTCATCCTAAAAACTCCACCTCTGACTGTACAGAATTTCCTCACTGCTGAATTGGAGATTTGGTGCTCACGGGCAGGATTTTTAAGTTGGCATGTGGGCGCGATTGGTGGCCCTGGGAGTGGCCGGAGAACAGACTGCCACCCATGATCGGCCCCTGACCACGATTTCATGCTGGCTGGCCAATTAACAGCCAACCAGCGTGAAGCGTGCGCAGATATGACCAGCGCTGCCAGGGTTGGGGTGGGAGGAGGGCGAGTGCTGAAGTGAGTGCGGGCGTGGGGAAGCACTCACAGAAAGCTCCCAGAAGGCAGAGAGCTGCCTCAGGGAGCTGAAGACTTCAAAAGTATCAAATAAAGATTCTTAAATCCAGAAAATAATGTCCACGCAACACAAGCAGTCACCTGAGCATAGACATTATAAAAATTCTGTGCATAGATTTTTATTTTTTTAATTTAATAACGGAAACCTCATCCTGCCCTTGGATGAGGTTTCCTGAAAAATGCAAAGGCCTGCCTAGCCGATTCACCCACCTGCTAACTGTAACATTGGACGGGCAGCAAAAAATCCCAGTTAATTGTGCCGTTAATGGACTTTATAGCCCTTTTAATTGTCGGCGGGCGCTCTTCCAAGTTTAGCGTGCGCCCGCTGACCGAAATATCGCACGGGTGCACGATGACGTTGGGACACTCGTCCGATATCATCACACTTTACTTTATACTTGAGCAGGTCAGGTGCGCACCTGCCTGCTCAGCGAAAAACGCTGGCCCCATGTTTCTGGAACGGAACTTGAGATCATGATCTTCTGTCTCAGGCAAGAGTGCCACAGCTGAGCCATGAGTAGCAGGATACAATTTTTAAAGGTCGGTGAGCATGGAGGAAGGGATTTTGCATGGCAGAAATTTAATGCCTACTATACATATTGAAGTGCAGAAGTGTAGCTACACAGGTGTAATATAGTTTCACAACCAGAACTAGGTTGGACAATTCACATTCTGACATGTCTTCCTTTTTCCTTAAGTCAGGGTTCCCCCCCAGCCATGGTTGACAGGGCCCTCAACTGTGTCCAACCCATCTCCTGCACCTCTGCCCTCACCCATTCCCCTCCCTCCCAGAACCATGATAGGATCCTCCTTGTCATCACTTTTCACCCCAACAGCCTCTGCATTCAAAATATCATCCTCTGCCATTTCCGCCAACTCCAGCATGATGCCATCTCCAAACACATCTTCCCCTCACCCCTGTCAGCAAACATGACCCAGACCTTGCTATCACTTGCCATTTCAACACACCATCCTGCTCTCATGTCCGTCCTTGGCCTGCTGCAATGTTCCAGTGAAGCCCAACGCAAACTGGAGGAACAGCACCTCATCTTCCGATTAGGCAATTTACAGCCTTCTGGGTTTACCATTGAGCCCAACAACTTAAGACGATGAACTTTCTCCTCAATCTCTAGTCTTTTTTTAATACAAGTTTAAAATTATTTTTATTTTTATTTTATTTTTTATTTTTAATATTATTTGATATTACTGCTGTAACAGAGACCTGGCTCAAAGAAGGACAGGACTGGGCATTAAATATTCCTGGGTATGAGGTGTTTAGGAGACACAGGAAAGGAAGAAAAGGGTGGGGGGAGTGCCAATATTGGCTTAAGATAGCATTACAGCACTGGTGGGAGAGGATGTTCCAGAGGGGTCAAGGACAGAATCTGTCCATCTAGAGGTAAGGAACGGGAAAGGTGCAATAACATTGATTGGTGTAGTATATAGACCACCAGCTAGAGGAAGGGATATGGAGAAACAAATTTGGAAAGAAATTACAGAGAGATACAAGAGTTATAGACTAATCATAATGGGGGACTTCAATTATCCAAATATAGACTGGGATAGGAAGAGTACAAAAGGACAAGAGGGGTGAGAGTTCCTGGTATGTGTTCAAGATAATTTTCTACAGTGGTCTGTTTCCAGTCCAATGAGAGGACATGCATTTTTGGACCTGGTTCTGGGGAATGAGTTGGCCCAAGTGGATCAAATATCAGTGGGAGAGCCTCTAGGGGCCAGTAACTATCGTATCATAAGGTTCATGTTAATCATGGAAAAGGACAGGGAACAATCCAGAGCAGGGATAATTAATTGGGGGAAAGCCAACTTCGATGGGATAGGAATGCACCTGAGTCAAGTGATTTGGAATCAAATGTTGGCAGAAAAGACAGTGGCCGAACAATAGTCCACCTTCAAAGAAAAAGCATTGCAGGCAATGTCAAGGTATATTCCCTTGAAGGGGAAAGGTAGGACAAATAAATCTGGAATGTCCTGAATGACGAGAGAGATAGAGGTAAAGATGAAAAGGAAGAAATGCATGTATGACGGATGTCAGGTAGAAAATACAGTGCAGAATCAGGCTGAATATAGAAGGACCAGAGGGGAAGTGAAGAAACTAATAAGAAAAGCAAGGAGAGGGTGTGAAAAGAGGCTGGCAGCGAACATAAAAGGGAATCCAAAGGTCTTTTATAAGCATGTAAATAATAAAAGGGTGGTAAAAGAAAGAGCAGGGCCGATTAGGGACAAAATAGGGGACTTGCATGTGGAGGCTGGAGAAATAGTGGAGGTGTTGAATGAGTACTTTGCATCTGTCTTTACAAAGGAAGAACTTGCTACCAAGGCTGAGGTGAGAGAGGAGGTAACTGATACACTAGAAGAACTTACAATCGAGAGGAAGGAGGTGATGGAAAGTCTATCTTTACTTAAAATAGATAAGGTACCAGGACCAGATGTGATGCATCCAAGGTACTGAGGGAAGTGAGAGTAGAAATTGCAGAGGCACTAGTGATAATCTTTCAGTCTTTCTTAGACACAGGGGAGGTGCCAGAGGGCTAGAGAACTGTGAATGTTACACCCTTGTTCGAAAAGGAGTGCAAGGATAAAGCTGGCAACTACAGGCCAGTCAGTTTGACCACATTGGTAGGGAAACTTCTGGAAACTATAGTATGGGATAAAATCAATATTCTCCCAGGCAACTGCAGCATAATTAAGGAAAGCCAGCATAGATTCATCAAGGGAAAATCATGTTTAACTAACTTGCTGGAGTTTTTTGAGGAGGTAACAGAGAAGGTCAATAAAGGGAATGCTATTGATGTGGTGTATATGGATTTTCAAAAAGCATTTGATACAGTGCCACACAACAGACTTGTGAGCAAAATTCTAGGTCAAGGAATAAAAGGGAAAGTAGGCACTTGGATAAGAAGTTAGCTGAGTGACAGGAAACAGAGAGTAGTGATAAATGGTTGTTTTTCAGATTGGAGGAAGTTTTGTAGTGGAGTTCCTTAGGGGTCACTGTTGGGACCCTTGCTGTTCCTGATATATATTAATGACCTAGACTGTGGTGTGCAGGGCATGGTTTCAAAATTTGCAGATGATACGAAGATTGGAAATGTGTGAACTGTGATGAGATAATCTTGAACTTCAGAAGGACATAGACATGTTGGTGGATTGGGCAGACAATTGGCAGATGAGGTTCAATGCAGAGAAGTGTGAGGTGATTCATTTTGGCAGGTAAGACATGGTGAGATGGTATAAAACAAAGGGAGAGCCTCTAAAGGAGGTGCAGGAACAGAGCAACCTTGCTGTATACGTATATAGGCTGTTGAAGATGGCAGGCTATGTTGAGAGAGCAGTAAAGAAAGCATATAGTATCTCTGGCTTTATTAATAGGGGCATTGAGCACAAGAGTAAGGAGGTCATGTTGAACTTGTATAAGACACTAGTGAGGCCTCATCTGGAGTACTGCATCCAGTTCTGGGCACCATACTTGAGGAAGAATGTGAGAGCATTGGAGAGAACACAGACGAGATTCACAAGAATGATTTCTGGGATGAAGAACTGTAGCTATGTGGATAGATTGAAGAGGTTGGGACTGTTTTCCTTGGAGAAAAGAAGGCTGAGAGGAGACATGATAGAGGTATTCAAGATCCTGAGGGGTATGGACAGGGTAAATAGTGAGAAATTGTTCCTACTCAAGAGAACACCAAGAAGTAGATGGCACAGATTCAAAATAATAGGCAAAAGGAGTAAATGCGATGTGAGGAAATTTTTTTTCACTCAGAGGGTGATTGGAGTCTGGAACAAACTTCCTGAAAGGGGTGGAGGAAGGTTCAATCGAGGTATTCAAAAGGGAAATGGATTGCTACCTGAAAAGGGAGAATGTGCAAACTTGGTGGGCCGAATGGCCTCCTCTGCACTGTAAGTATACTGTGATACTGTAATTTTAACTTTTATTTTTATTCCTATTTATTTTCATTATTTTTATTTATTTATTTATTCATTTTTTAAAAATCCTTTTTCCTCAAACCATCCCCCAACCACCACAGGGCCATCTGTCCCTGGTTTCTATGGTGTGCTTTCACAGAGTGCTCACCCTTGTTCTGCTATTAACACATTCTGCCACTATCAGAACCTTCTTTCGTCTTTACCACTATCATTAACACTCACTTTGTCTTGTGTCCATGACATTTTGTCAACCTCTCCTTAGTCCCACCTATCCCTGACCCTCTATCTTGCTTCACCTGCTCCAGCCCCTCTTAAACAGTATAAGATAGTTCTGAAGAAGAATCATACAGACTTGAAACGTTAACTCTGTTTCTCTCTCCACATAGATGCTGCCAGACCTGCTGAGTTTTTCCAGCATTTTCTGTTTTTATTTATGAACAATCCAAATACTGCATACAACATTAAGGCTGGATTTTGTAGTGCCAATGACAGTGACACAGTCAGTGTTCACCATTATTAGACATCGGAGAGACCTGGAAACTTCAGGAGTGCACACTGTAGTACATAAATCCCGAAGTTGCAGTGGGCCAATCAATGCTATTCCAGGCATTGAGTATTGTCCTCTCATTTCACAACTGCTTCAATGAGGAGGCTCACCTAAAAGGATCTTTAAACGTTAAATGGGTTGATTATCTTAAGAATGCTCATCTGACTTTTAAAATGTTTTAAGACGATTTATCACACTTTTCATTGTTTTACTATTAATACATATAAAATAAGATTTATGAGTTTTTTATTTTAAGATAAATCCCTGTTTAAACAAATCAAATCAATCTTGTTAAAATGCCAACAATTAAATCTTGCAAAAACCTGGTAAATCTTGTTAAAAAGTAAACTCTATGGAGAAGATTTTCCCTGTGGGCTTCTGAACCTCATGGTCAGGCTGAAATGTGGGTCAGAAGCCCATCCTGTCTGGGGAACATCCTTTCAGGGTGGCCAATTAATGACCAGAAAGCGGGCTCACCATCCAATTAAGGGCCAATCAGAGGTCTTAAAGAAGCAGCAAGCCGTAACGGAAGATAAGTAAGGAAAATGGAGGTGCCCTCCCACCAACTTTTTCAAAGTTTAAATTAAAAAATTGGTTTTGCAGCCAGGCCATGGCTGTGCGGGGCAGGGGAGAATCCTTCCACATGGCAGCCTGCGAATGCTGCAGCACTTTAGACAAGTAAGGTGCACCTCTAGGGCCTGTCTGGAGCACTGGCCCCCTTTGTTCTGCTGCCATGAGGCTGCCTCCAAGCAGGTGAACTGATACCTTCTGCCTGCAGGAACCTGGGGGCTAATTGGAAAAGCCCAGTCGGTCTCCTCTAATTTTCCTTAAGTGGCTGTTAATAAGTTGGGTCATCTACTTCCTCATCCTTGAGGTGTTGATGTGTCAGCTGTGGCTCAGTTCATAGCACCCTTGCCTTTGAATCAGAGGGTTGTGGGTTCATGTCCCACTCCCGGAAACCAAGAACTGTGATTGTACTCAAAAGAGTTGCAATCTGTGACTGTTGATAACTCGAAAGAGTATCCTTGAGGTGTTAGCTGTGGCTCAGTTCATAGCACCCTTGCCTTTGAGTCAGAAGGTTGTGGGTTCATGTTCCACTCCCGGAAACCAAGAACTGTGAATGTACTCGAAAGAGTTACAATCTGTGACTGTTGATAACTCGAAAGAGTTACTTCCTCATCCAATTTCTGCATTAATGGTCTGGGTGTGGGATTGAGTCAGAGAACTGCATGTGGCCGACGGGGCTATTTTTAGCACTCATCTGTCTCCAGTCCCAGTCTGGTGGGAACTATAAATCAAGCTCTAAAACTTATTATCATGATTTATCAGACTTTTTAAATGTTTCAATATTTATCACTTTTTAAAATGATTTTATTTCCTCAAAATTATGCATGAAAATGGTTCAGATAAAAATTATTGCACTTTTCAAAAATACATTTATATTTTTAATTTTGTAAACTGTATCAATAAATCAGCTTTTCCAATGCCTTTCCCCTGAAGCAGCCTTGTTTTGTACAGTTGTTGTGGTGCAGTCAGTGGAAGCTATGACCAAAATTGCCTGCTGTTTCTGCCTGCGCTACACATCACTCCCACGCCTCACTGCAATCCACACTAGCAGGGGACCAACTCTCCTTCATTCTGAAATTGCTGCCATGGGGGGTCATGTTATGTGGGTGTGTTGACTGATTCGATGCACCACTGACCGTGAAATCTGGCCTGATGTTGCTGAGTCTTCTTGCAGAAAAGAATGGCAGATCAGTCTGAATGTTCCTGTAGTTCCACCCAGAAAGGAGAGTGAGCATCCACCACTCTGAACCAGCATGCAAACTGAATTTGATGGAATGGGTTGGAAGATAGAGACAGAAGCCACTGAAGGTGTGAGTGAGAAAAATGGATTTTTCAGGAAACTAAAAAAAAATTACAGCTAAATAAAAATATTGCAACACTGTAGAGACATGATACACTAAAGTTATGTACATATTGCTGCAGTTATGCCCATGGCAGGCTGAAAGGCTTCTTTACTGGCATAGATAATACATCACTCTGCAATTTGTTGCACCAAGTTGTGTTTCAAAAACATGTCATGTGCAGAAATATTGTCAAAGGTAAACAGCAAATGTTCAGCATAGCCCCACATCACTGTGTACACAATACATGCATTTATAAGAAAACATTAGTAAGTGCTTTTCTTATTTTGCTGTTGACAGAAGTCTGGCTGCTAGGCTTTGGGAACATCTTCCCTTGGACACAGAGGATGGTAATCTGTTTTGATAACTTTTAAAGCACAGGAAAAGCAAATGCTTCCTACCTTTTGTCATGAAGGCAAGGTTTTATAAAATTGCTATGTTTTAAATTGTCTGTTTAATTTAAGGTAAAATGGTGTAGTGAAGGGTGTCATGTGACCTGCTCCAAAATCTGCCTGACAACAAGCCTGGCTGGCCTGGTTGCTATGGGGACAAGAGGGGCCCATGCCAGGAAACTTCCTGAGCAAGGTGTGCAGTTCTCACACCTGGAAACAAAGGCAGCTGTGCAGACAGTGAATAGACTTGAGTCGCCAGTGTAACATAAAGAGTTAACAGATAAAATATGCTAATGTATGACATAGATGATGATGTACCACTGACATCAGTCAGGCATGTGTTCGACTCTCTCTCGAGAGGTTGGAATCATGCCTAGAAGCAACATGCCTACCCTGTAAACTGTTTGGATGTAGTACCAATAAACAAATGTTCAGCAGATACCAGAGTATGTCTAGAGTCTGTCTACTAAATAAGTCCCATGCCTAGAGTCCAAGATAGAAGGACCATCTCAGAACAGCAAAGCTAATGGACAGAAGGTAAAGGAGATACAGAGGATAAGGACTGCAGTGTGATCAGCAAAGAGAAGCTACGAGTTCTCTGAGAGCCACGGAAGAAGAACGCGGGAGGGAAGATGGTCTCTGGTCAAAGAGATGTATCTGTAGCCATCTAAGGAATCCGGGAGATTTGTCCTGGAGTGGCCGGTGGTTGGAGGTGGGTGGGGAGAAGAATCATTGGAGCAGGCTTTACTGCTGGTAATGGATTTGGAAATAGTCTGAAAACTGAGGGAAGCACCTTTAGATGATCACTTAAAGTTACTAATTGACAAAATGGGAAACGTGAACCCATTGGAAGCTGGGAAGGACTCTGGACTGTTCCCTCAAAGGCCTGTAATTCCATGGAGAGTGCAGTGTAACGTATAACCAAGGTGTGGAGTTAGCAGTCACGCTAAAGCATTAGCAAGGGTTAACTTTTCTGTAGTTTAGAGAATAGGTTTCTATGAAATAGTGTTTACTCAATGTTGCTTTTAGTTTATTACAGTAAAAGTCTTAAAACGTGAAATCTTGTTGTGCAATTCCTTTAAGTTGGTCACTGGGAATTCAAATCTCTTTTTAACAGTTATTGGTCTTTATGGGGATCATAGCATTTTACCCAGGACAGAAAGGTTTTCAGATGTGTCTACTGAGCTCTGTATGTCTACCTTCAGTGTGCAATGTGGAGGTTTGTTGTTTTGCACCTGTTTGTTGACCTAAGTAGTCAGAGGGCTCATCCTACTCAACAAATTCTTCTCATTCCGCCTGCATATTAGGCAAGCAGACCCCGTCAGTGTTGGTCTTCTTGTTGCCAGATCGCACATTGCTCCCGATATTGTCTATGGGCTGCTGCTTCAATAATGCTATATGCCTTCTGGCACTGGAAAGTGACTAAATCGCTTGTAGCTTGTGGCTGACATGATTCCATGTTCATTGGTGCACCAGTTTGAGGCACATCGGGGTAGATCCAATAGATGTTCAAGAAAAGACTGTATGTTCCCGTTCCTGGGTAGATACCTCCCCAAATAATTTTGTAAATTTGAGAGTCTCTGTTGATCTGATCCATCAATTTACTGTCAGGGGCCCATAGCTCACAGTCAGTGAGGCAAGAGAAACATCAAACCATTTGATTCTTTGTGCCTCCTGCAAGCACTCAGAAATGACAATGTTTCTGAAATTGATGGATTTGAGCTGGAAGCTGAAGGCCTAGCTAAGCAGAGGAAAATTGACACCAGCAGAGACCTTTAAATGATGTAGAGGTTTGATAGAGTAGTCATATCAAAAATGTTTCTACTTGAGGGGGAGGATTTTTTGGCTTCTTGCTTGTTAACTTTAGGCACAATGCAACTATTTTGATCATACTTGGAGACTACATGAATGGAGCAACTGTAATGTTGTTTCCAGACACCTGTCACTCCAGACTTCCCACTTCAACAACAATTTTGAAGATATTTGCAATTCCTCCTTGGGTTAACTTAGCTTTTCCCATTTCCTCTTTTGAGGTTACTTTTTTTTTTCATTCTTGGGCTGTATGCATTACTAATAAGGTCAGCATTTATTGCCCATCTCTCATTGCTCTTGAGAAGATGGTGGTCAGTCTCCTTAAACCATTGCTTCTCATTATACTTTTCACAAATTGTTTCAGGTCAGTGATTCTTTTCTGACCATCATGTGCAATTCTAACAGGCTTAGATATTTTGTTAATTTTATTTTCCTATAATTGTTTAGTCACATGCTACACCTTTTAATGTTGTTGGTAGCATGACAGTTCCTGGGAACGCAGATTGGCAGAATGTTTTAATCAAAAATACAAGAACAAACTGAGAGTCACAGTTGTCTCTTACTGGACTGCATTTTTCACCTTTACCAGCAGGTTTTGAAATCATAAAATGCAGGAAGCTATTCATCCCACAATGCCTCTGGTGGCTCTGTGAAAGAGTTATAACATTTGTCTCATTACCCTGCTCTTTTTCCATAGTCCTGCAAATTCTCCCCCTTTACATATCTATCCAATTTGCTTTTGAAAATTATTATTGAATCTGCTTCCACTACCCCTTCAGGTAGTGAATTCCAGACAATAACAACTCATTGCATAGAATAATATTCTCCTCCTGTCCTCTCTTTCTTTTGCCAGTTACTGTAAACCTGTCTCCTCTGGTTATCAATCCTCTGTCAATGAAAACAGACTCTCCTTATCCACTCTTAAATGTCTTTATGATTCTGAATATCTCTATTTAATCTCCCCTTAACCTTTGAAGTGTTTTCAAAATTCCCACATTTTTCCTATCATCAACAAGGATATGACTTTTGGACTTTTACCTGAAACCAGACAACGAGAGGAGACAGAATATGCATTCTTCCCTTTAAAACAATCAACATGAAACTAAAGCCCATCAAAATCTTGCATAAATAATTGCTACTAACTACTAAGGCAGGAAGAGAACAATCAATGCAAATTATGCGAACTCCACATATACATTGGCTTTCAGTTCAAGACTAGCTACGGGGGCAGGAAGACAATGATAAACATCATGTGAGCCCATTAAAAACAACGAGACAACAATCACATGGGGAAGCCCACCAAAATCAAACAAAGAACTAACCTTGATTTGGATTGAGATAAGAAATTCGAAAAAAAGAGTATAACTGGGACAGCAGATCTGAGTTTTGAGAGCAGTTTTTGGGCAGTGACACAGAAGGGTGAGCGGTTTTGAAAGCTGACTCAGGGCAGTGAGCAGTTGGGAGCGGTTTTGCAGAGTTTAAACAGGGAGCTGAGCCAAGCGGAGGAAGGAGATCTGGAGGTTTGCATGCACACAAGCAAGATCACGGCGAGGGGCACGGGGTGGCAGGCTCAACCGAAGACAACAAGGCCGCAACCGCAGCCCTCAACGAAGATCGACCACCCACAACCGCGCCCTCCACCCAACTGAAGAACCTTTGCAGATTCCACAGACCAGGACCACGTGGGGACGGCAAGCTCCAGAGGACACAAAGAGCGTACTCCAAAACTGCAGCCGCCTTACCTGGCTGGATTTCGAACTGTCAAGGAACCCTGGTTGGTGAGCATGATCCCTGACTTCTCCTAGTTCAATTTAGTTGGGTTTTGGGGGTGGGACAAGGGTAAGGGGATTAGTAGCGTGATTTTCCCTCGTTATGCCGTGTGTTCCTCATTCTTAACTAAGTGTACTTTGTAAGTCTGTATAATATCAGTGTAATCCTAATGTTATAAGTTCATTTGTGACTTCAATAAACTCAGTTTTTTTCTTGCACCAAAACCAGTTGTCTGCTGCACTTTGTCACAACCCCCAAATAAGTCCAAGGTCTAGAACCCAGGGAGTGGGAGCGATTCGAACCACTCAGAAGTCAGAGGTGATGCTGACACACACACCACCATCCCCAACACCTTCTCTGCCTTAAGGACAAAAACTCCAGTTTCTCTGCTCTTCTTCAAACTAGCATCATGGGAATCTTTTAAAATCCACTTGAAAGAGTAGACACAGCCTCGTTTTAATATCTCATCTAAAAGGCGACATCTCCAGCAGTACAGCACTGTACTGGAGTGGAGTGACAGCTTAGATTTTTGTGCTTACATGCACTGAGTGGGACTCTGAAAGCCTCCAGTTCTCATTTATTATTTTACCTGAGGATTTTTGATTTCATTCCACCTGAGTCAGGCTTCTTTTCAACTCAGTGGAATTAGCTCTCCTCCAGTTGGTATTTTCATGTTTGATTGTTCCTGGTCCTTTTCCATAACCATTCTGAAAGGAATGATATTATGTTCACTGTTTCCCAATGCTCTGGCAATGAAGCATGATCCACTTCATTTGTCAGAAACAAATCCAGCGCTGCTTCCTTTCTCATTGGGCTGGAACCACATTGATCAAGAAAGTTCTCTTGTGTATTGCTGAAAAAAGAAACACGTCAAAGCCTTTCATCTTGCACTCATCAGGACACTTTGCAAGAATACCAATATAAAGGGAAAACAATTTATACTGTATGAGAAGATAATGCTGATAGGTTGGCAAGTGGGCTCTGATTGGCAGAGGCATTGCCATGGAGAATGCACTAGTGATAGTGACTGACAGTTAACTGCCAAGCATAGTTTGAAATTTAAATTAGGCAGCTTGCCCCTGATTGGTCAAGGCATTGCCCTGAGGAATGAGTCAGCGAATGGCTGTCACTTATTTTTTTGCTGAAATAGGTGAATGTGTGTACATGTTCTTTCTGTCTGCAAAGGACAGGGCCCTTTTTATTATATGTAGCTTCCACTACGCACACATGTGCCACATTGCGAGCCCGGCTGACAATCTTAAATTGGTTCTCAGCATAAATCTTAGCACACTGAGGATTATTTAGCAAATGTTGTCCAATCATGGAATCACATCTCATGTTGATCACTGTGTTTTGAGTTTTGCAAGCATGAGCTGGTTGGGTATGGTCTGTGCCTTGCCCGTTGCAAACAGCAGCTGGGACGTGCTGTTTGATACGATCTGTGATATACAGCATGAAAGATTGGTCTTATCAGCAACCTTGTAAATAGGGCCCGAGCCATTTGCTCACCATGCAACCCTGATGCTGAAATAGAGCGCATCAAAGGCATCCTGCAGGATAATGGCTACTGTGATCAGATCATTTCACCATTTATATCTTGCAAAATCATGAACAAGTTAAGGCTGTCACTTTCAGCCCTGAAAAGTTCCCAGTCTACCTCAGATTAGCTTGGAAGGGCAAGATGGCTCAAAAATTTGTGCAACAGGTGAAGCTAGCCATTTCACCACAGAAGGCTGTGGAGGCCAGGTCACTGAGTATATTCAAGGAATAAATTGATAAAGTTTTGGATTTTAGGGTCATCAAGGAGTATGGAGAGAAAGCGGGAATATGGTGTTGAGGTAGAGGATCAGCCATGATCATAGTGAATGGCGGAGCAGGCTCGAAGGGCTGAATGGCCTACTCCTGCTCCTAGTTTCTATGTTTCTACATTTCACACTGCTGCTATGCAGTAGCAACATGAGTGGTATTCGCCACTAACAGGATGTTGCCGTCAAGCCAAAAAGACATTCTGCCTATCACACAAATGAGTAATGTAGTGTATGAATTTCAGTGCCAGTGTGACGCTAGGTGGGTAGGCCGTATGTCCCAAAGAATGCCGGATCATATCAAACAGCATGTCCCAGCTGCTGTTCACAACAGGCAAGGTACAGGCCATACCCAACCAGCTAGTGCTTGCAAAACTCAAAACACAGTGTCCAACATGAGATGTGATTCTGTAATTGGACAACATTTGCTAAATAATCCTCAATGTGCTAAGATTTACGTTGACAACTAATTTAAAATTGTCAGTCGGGCTTGTAGTGTGGCACACTTGCGTGTATTGGAAGCTACGTATATTAATGCACAGGGCCTTGTTCTTTACAGACAGAAAGAACATGTACACACATTGCGCCTTTTTAAGCAAAACAAAATAAGTGACAGCCGTTCACTGGCTCATTCCTCAGGGCAATGCCTTGGCCAATCAGTATCAAGCTGCCTAGTTTAAATTTCAAACAATGCTTGGCAGTTAACTGTCAGTCGCCATCACTAGTGCATTCTCCATGCCAACGCCTCAACCACTTGCCAACCAATCAGCACTCTCTTATACAGTATGTCATTGATTTCCCCTTATATTGGTATTCTTGTAAAGTGTCCGGATGGGTGCAAGATGAAAAGCTTTGACATGTCTCTTTTTTCAGCAATACTCAAGTTCTGTACTTCCTCCCCTCTTTGCCCTTTAAAAGTTACTATCCTGGTCTATAATAAGATAAATTGAAGTCCCTCATTATCATTACTCTGTACATCTTGCATTTTAGTGTAATTTGACTGCAAATTTGCTCCTGCATCTCTTTCACTATTTGGTGGCATATAGTATAAACCCAATGTGTAAAAACTCATCTGCTGTTCCTTAATTCTAAACAAATGAATTCTGCCTTTGAATCCTCAAGTACACTATTCCATTCCAGTATCTTTAATCAATATTGGCACCTCTTTTTCTTGCTTTCCCTCTGTTTCCTCAATACTTTATAGTCAGGAATAATGGGGGAGAAATTTATTCACAAAGTGGTGCTTCACAGACTTATTTTGCTTTCCTGGGGCAGGCAGCATCATGGGGTATGCAGATAACAGCCTGCGCGGCTTTATTCATTGATATTATTGAAGAACACTGGCGGGCCATATAGGCAGAGTCCACGCACTGCCTGCCCCCAGAGGATCGATGTAAGGCTGTGTAACGCCATGAATGAATTTCTCCCCCAATAAGTTTACAATCCGCCACTTGCTTGAGCTAGGTTTCTGTTATTGCCACTAAATCATAATCCTATATGACAACTTGTGCCTGCAGTTTTATTTACCACACTCAGTGCATTTAAGCATCTGTATTTCAATCTATCTTAGTCTGACTTTCACTTCCCTCCTGTCTGATCCTTACTCTTTGAAATATTCTTTATTCTAATGTTGTCTACATAAGAACTAGGAGCAGGAGTAAGTAATTCAGCCCCTTGAGCCTGCCCCGCCATTCAATACAATCGTGGCTGATCTCATTTCAGTCTCAACTCCAATTTCCCACCCTCTCCCCATAACCTTTCAACCCATTATTAATTAAAAATCTGTCTATCTCCTCCTTAAATTTATTTAGCATCCCGGCATCTCTGAGGTAGTGAATTCCACAGATTCACGACCCATTGAGAAAAGTAATTCCTCCTCATCTCTGATTTAAATCTACCACCCCTTAGCCTAAAACTATGGCCTCTCATTCTAGAATTCCCCACAAGGGGAAACACCTGCTCCACATCTACTTTGTCTATCCTCTTTAGCATCTTATATACCTCAATTAGATCTCCTCTCATTGTTCTAAACTCGAGCAAGTATAGGCCTAAACTGCTCAATCTCTCCTCATAAGACAAGCCCCGCATCTCTGGAATCAATCTGGTGAACCTCCTCTGAACCGCCTCCAACGCAACTACATCCTTCCTCAAGTAAGGGGATCAAAACTGTGCACAGTACTCCAGGTGCAGTCTCACCAATGTCTTGTACAGTTGGAACAACACTTCCCTATTTTTATACTCTATTCCTTTAGCAATAAATGCCAAAATTCCATTTGCTTTCCTTATTACCTGCTGTACCTGCATACTAGCTTTCAGCCATTCATGCACGAAGACACCCGGATCCCTCTGCACTGAAGCATTCTGAAGTTTCTCTCCATTTAAATAATAAGTCGCCTTTTAATTCTTCCGACCAAAATGGATAACCTCACACTTATCCACGTTAGACTCCATCTGCCAAATTTTGGCCCATTGACCTAACCTGTCCATATCCATTTGTAAATTTCTTATTTCTTCATTGCAACTTACTTTCCCACCTATTTTGGTGTCATCTGCAAATTTAGCTATAGTACCTTCTATCCCTGAATCCAAGTCATTAATATAGATTGTAAATAGTTGGGGCCCAAGGACCGAACCCTGTGGCACCCCACTAACTACAGCTTGCCATCCAGAAAAAGACCCATTTATCCCGACTCTCTGCTTTCTGTTGGTTAGCCAATCCTCTATCAAAGCTAATATTTTCCCCCTAACTCCGTGTGATCTTATCTTGTGTATTAATCTTTTGTGTGGCACCTTATCAAAGGCCTTCTGGAAGTCCAGATATACTACATCTACAGGATCCCCATTATCCACTTTGCTTGCCACGTCTTCAAAGAGCAATAGCAAATTAGTCAAACACGATTTACTCTTCATAAAGCCATGCTGACTCTGATGGATTGCATTTTGATTTTCCAAATGCCCCATTACTACTTCCTTAATAATGGATCCCAACAATTTCCCAACGACAGACGTTAAACTAACTGGTCTATAGTTTCCTACTTCCTGCCTCCCCCCTTTTTGAATCAGGGCATTATATTAGCATTTTTCCAATCCACTGGAACCTTTCAAGAATCCAGGGAATTTTGGAATATTATAACCAATGCATCCACTATCTCTGCTGCCACTTCCTGTAAGACCCTGGGATGTAGGCCATCAGGCCCTGGGGACTTGTCACCTTTGAATCCCAATAGTTTGCTCAGTACTTTTTCTCTAGTGATGGAGATTGTTCTAAGTTCCCCCTTCTCTATACCCTCTGCACTACCTGTTACTATTGGGGTGGTACTAATGTCCTCCACTGTGAAAACTGAGGCAATATATTGATTAAGCGTCTCTGCCATTTCTGCGTTCCCCACTATTAACTCCCCAGTCTCATCCTCCAAGGGACCAACATTCACTTTAGCTACTCTCTTTTCTTTTATATACTTGTAGAAGCTTTATTTTTATCAGTTTTTACATTTTGCGCTAGTTTTCATTCATAATTTACCTTTTCTCCTTTTATTATTTTTTTAGTAACCCTTTGTTGATCTTTAAAAGTTTCCCAATCTTCCAGCCTGCCACTGACCTTTGCAATTTGGTATGCCTTAGTTTTTGCCTTTATGTTATCTTTAACTTCCTTGCTTAGCCATGGATGCTTTTTCCCCCTCTTACCATCTTTCTTCCTCTTTGGAATATATTTTACTTGGGAGGAATTGAATATCTCCTTAAATATCTGCCACTGTTCATCAACTGTCCTAACTTGTAGTCTTCCTGCCCAGTCCCTAGGGCCAAATCTGCCCTCATACCTATGTAGTTACCTTTGTTTAACTCCAGAACACTTGTGTGAGACTCAAGTTTCTCGCTCTCAAACTGAACTTGAAATTCTTGCATGCTGTGATCAGTCTTCCCTAGAGGATCCTTTACTATGAGATCATTAATTAATCCCACCTCATTTCACAAAACCAAATCCAGAATAGCCAGCTCCCTGGTTGGTTCCACAACATATTGCTCCAAGAAACAATCTCTAAAACACTCTATGAACTCTCCCTCGAGGCTACCTTTGCCAATTTGATTAGTCCAGTCTATATGCATATTAAAATCACCCATGATTATTGCCGTGCCTTTCTTACATGCTCCCAGTATTTCCTGGTTTATGCTGTGCCCTACTACTGAACTACTGTTTGGGGACCTATAGATTACTCCCATCAGGGGCTTCTTTTCCTTGCTATTTCTTATTTCTACCCAGACTGACTCTACTCCTTGCTCTCCAGTGCCTATATCATTCTGCACTATAGCACTGATCTCTTCCTTTACTGACCAAGCTTCACCATCTCCTTTTCCTTCCTGCCTATCCTTCTGAAACACTGAGTATCCTTGGATATTCAACTCCCAAAACCTGTTCTCCCTGTAACCACGTCTCAGTAATTGCCACCAAATCATACCTATTTACCTCTATTTGCGTTTGTTTCTCCCAGTCCTCTGTGCACCTTGTTTCTCTTCTCTAATGCTTCATCGTTTGGCCACTTGCCTTTGCAAATTAGTTTAAATCCTCCTGTACAGCACTAATTAATTTTCCTGCAAAGACATTGGTCTCACCCTATTGAGCTGCTATCTGTCCACCTTGCACAGTTCGTCCCTGCCCTAGAACTAGTCACCTTGCTCCAAGAATCTGAAGCTCTCCCTTTCGTACCATTTCTTCAGCAATGCATTAACCTGTCTTGTCATACGGATCCATAACTCCCTTGCATATAGCATTAGGAATAATCTAACTTCTTCCCTAGCTTTTGAAACTCTGACTGCAGGACCTCAGTCATTTTTCTTCTTATGTTGTTAGTCCCAACACAGAGCATGATTTCTGGCTTCCCCCTTTCTCCCCCTAGGATGTTCTTCACCATTTCTTGATAACCTTTACCCTGGCACCACGTACCTGGAGGATTCCTGCACTGCCTGCCTCTCCCTATTCTTCTGGATGCCAGACACATACTGTCCTTCGGAGGTCCCTGTGGCTGTGGGGTGATCACCTACTGAAACTCACGACGCAGGAAACTTTCAGACTCACATATGACTTGCAGTGACTCCAGCCACTGCTCCAGGTCAGAAACTCTGAGCTCAGTTTGAGCAACTGGATGCATTTCCTGCAAACGTGGTATCCAGGACACACAAAGTATCCTCAAGTTTCCACATGACACAGGAATTGCAGGCTTGTGTCTCAACAGTCTTTTTTTCATAGATCTGTTTGCTTACCTGAGGTTTAGTTCAGCTCTTTTGATTTTGTATATATGTCATTATAGTTTAGTATTTGCTTAGCTCCTATATAGATAATGTGAAAACACATAAATGTCTCCAATCCTCAGGCTCCACTGTTTGTCCCCCTGTGCTGTGTCTGATTTGACCTTTCAATATTTTTCTTCCTTTTGTTTAAAGGGGCTCCACTGAACTCCCAAGATGCTTCCTATTACATTTCTTTTACAGCAATTAGCATATATTATGATATGCAACGAGTTCTGTTGGGATTGTAGATTTGAATAATGGCAGCCAAATTCTGATAGAAGTCAATTTATCACTGGCAGCGCTTTTAAGACATTGATTTATGTAAATTGCTTTATCTTCGTTCATGCAATGATTTTGTCCTGTTATCACCACATCAACTTCAAGAAGTACAGACAGGATTGTCAAACTGTAACCCCTTTGGAGGATTCTAGTACAATTTTTTGAACGTAGATGGTGTGTTCATTTGACACATTGAGTACACAACAAAACAAAATGACAGAGCAAATGCCTGTTTATGGCTCAGCTTATCTGAATATTTAGGTCAGTTCAAAAATATAATCTGAATCTCAATGTGTCTCTGGTAAAGTATGACTTTTGGTTCACAAACAAGGTTTTAAAACCTTTTGAATTTCAAAGATAAACGTTACATGGGTGAGATTTCCCTTAAAATGGTAGTAGCTGTATGAATGCTGTGGAAGATGTTTTATATTGGTTCAGAATTTAAGCTTGGTATCAATCATGAACTGTATTTTATGTCCAAGGTATTAACCAATTGCATTTGGAAAGTAAGTAGAAATAATGATCCCATGCTATTTTCAACTAGAAATTCAATGGATACTTTATGGTGGCAGTTAGTCCAGATTGACATTGGTCATGATGACACAGCATTCTAATTGCGTTGTGATGTATTATGTGTTGGCTAGAAACATCACAAAATTTAGGCAGCCTTTTATTACGAGTCTTCACTATGAAAAGGTTTCTGTATAGGACTGCTCTACCTGTCCTGAGGAAGAAGGTCTGGAAGTTGGGCTGCGAACAAATTGCGGAAGTTGCGCATCAGCTCAGCTCCCCAATGCAGTCCTGCCTCTGAGCGATCTTACTTTAAGCAGCAGCAGTGATAAACTAATTAGGATCAATTAAGGGCCCACTTGGGGCCAATGAGCAAACACCACCTAGGTTCTCCCAGCATCAGACAGGCCCTTCCGGGAAGCTGGCAGCAATGGGGGGCATGCAGGCCGGACGCCCATTAGTTCCTCATCTCACTGGCCCTATTATTGTGTCACATGATTTCAAAGACTGGAGCCTAGGCCATGACCATTCCTGTGGAATTGTCAGCCTTTGTATTTTCAATTCGTCGACAGGCTTCCGAAGGCACCTCTATTATAAGGCTCCCTCATGCTCCTCTATCTGCTTGAGAAGGGCCTACTTCTCCTGGTGGAGCTGCCATGTCGAGTTCCGATTAGGCATCCTGACTCGGGAACCCACCCGCAGTTCTTAATTGGACGTTGAACATATAGGTGGCCAACTGAAGACTCGGTGCACCTCTGATTCACGTGGGGTCGGAACCAGGAAATGGTCCTGAAGCCTGGAATATTTCAAAGTGTTTAAGGTTCCGCCCTCAAGGACTAGCTGGGATGATTTCCTTACAAGTAATCCATTTCATTTGATTAAATAAATAGTCAAACAGATAGCTTTACAACATAGCACACATATCAACAAAGAGCTGTCCGAGCTGCTGGTTGAGTTGAGTGCCAGAGGTTCAAAGATGGATTTGGTTAGCAGTGAATCGGCCTTTCAGCCATATGCTGCAGTTGATTTGCACTTGGTGGGGTTTTCCATTAGGGTTAATCCTATTTCGATCACAAATCTGTGGTGAGAGAAACAGAGTTAAACTTTTAGGTCTGTGACTGTTCATCAAAACCAAATGAAAGTTCACAGACCTGAAATGTTAATTCAATTTCTCTTGCCACAGATGCTGCCAGACTTGCTGAGTATTTCTAGCATTTCTGTTTTCATTTCAAATACCACATTTGTATTTTGGAGGTAATTGTGTTGGTATTCAGCAGAATTATTAACAGAAAACCGCTAACCTCTGCTAAGAACAAAATCTAACCCATAAAGTTCAGCTGTTTAATAATTCAATACCTTTTTAACCTCCATGTTTCCCTCTTGAGAAATGAAAATAACTGTAGTTCAAACCTCCCCTTTGTCAGACTGGGAGAAATCCATAGGAAGGACTGTCATCTCTCTCTGTATATTATTGTTTGGGATGGACCAAACACTCTGTGGATAAAATTGGTACAATTAAATCAGATGAGGGTGAACCTTCACTACTAGTGCTAAACAGGCAATGGCTTTTTGACAGTCCACTTTACACAGTAACCAAGGCCAGGATTTTATGGCCCCGCTGCGACATCTCCCCTGGCGGACACAGTGCGCCGTTTAAATCTGCATTCGGTTTGGTGGGACCATAATATCCTGCTGAGCAGGAGGCTGTAAAATCCTGGCCCAATTTTCTGTTCTCCAAGGGCGTAAAATGGGCTACCAATTTGGTGCCGCCTAAGTTAATGGCAATCTGTAGGCACCAGGGCCATTTCCAGGGGCAGCTGGCCAGCAGCTGGATGGGTTGAACAATGACCTAAATTACGGTTATGGGAGGAGGTAATTGGTTTGCTGGAGTGATTGTGCAATGTCAGCGGCCCACAGTTCTCATGTGAAGCAAGGAAGAGTGCTCCTCTTCCTCTTCCTAGGACCACTTTTAGATAAGGAAAAAAATGTATGAGTGACTGCCTCCAGCATGTACTTTAAGGGCCGCTGGTTTTCTGCTTCTGAACCTGCAAAGACTGGGCACAGCACAGCCAGAAACAGGTACTAGGTCCCAAATTTGCATAATCAATGGCCATAACACCATTTACAGGTGGGCACCTTGGATGACTCAAGGGCACCCTATCTTATATGGCATTTGATGCACTTCTGGTGCAGACTAAGCTTGCACAAGCTGGAACCTCGTGTTGGGATCAACTGATCTATTATTTAAGAAAACAAGCAATGCACAATCAAATTTTTAGGTCAAGATCTTTGCTACTGCGAAGAAGAGCTAATACTGCCAAAACTTTTTGGTGACAAATTGCATGTTTGCAACCAAACTAGCTCAGATAGCTGACGCAGTTGCATATTAAGTTCATTTCTTAATTCTATTGATGGTATAGCAATCCTGATAGCATGTTATAATACTTTATAACATCTTAAAATAGTCTAAACAGCAACTTTGAAATGCGTGAAAGCCATAATAATGCACTTCTGACAGTATGATTCTGTTAGATATTTCTCATTTAGCCTCATTTTCTGAGATGCTGCCACTCATTTAATTATGAAGTGTAAAGTTGAGCCCAGCTGACACTGCAGTTTTTGAGATTTTGATGGCTCTTGTGAGAGTAGACTTAAATGGAAATTACATCATATTTTCTTGCAGTATAAGCAACATTATCAAACATTAACTATTTTTTAATGCTCTTGTAATTGCAAACTACAAATCTGAGCATGTTCTGGACCATTGTAATCATTTAGCAGAGTAGCGATTATGGATCTGAAAATGATATGCAGCATTCAAAGGTACTTCTGCTTAAGGGAGATACCCTCTGTCTCACTTTCAAAGGCCCTAATTAAGGATAATAAATTATTTGACAAATTTGAAGCCCTATTTTGTCTGCTCTTCTAGTGGCTCGTTGCTGCAATATTCTATATTCTACACTGACATTCAGAATACCCTTTGGAGATGCACGGGAGCTGAAGTGACCAGAAATCATGTTGGACTAATCAAGGCTAAATTGATAATGTAATTCAGCACTAGAAATATTAGTGCCTCCTATAGTTACTGCATTGAAACAATTCAACTAAAAATGAAGTCATAATAATACTGACAGGATTTTCAGCTTCCACAAATTAAAGTATCTTTCCATAATTGTATTATTATATTAAATTAAATATTAATGAAATCAAAAAGACACCTGCTTTGATACTACAAGAAGAGAACACTTAAAACTCAAGTCAATGCATTTCAAAGTAATTTGTTGCTTATGAAGTGTTTTGAGATGTTTCTTAGAGAAGTGATAATTTTGAAAATTCTTTGACAGGGTGTGAGATTCACTGGTTAGGCCAGCATTTATTGCCCATCCCTAGTTGCCCTTGAGAAGGTGGTAGCAAGCTGCCTTCTTGGACCACTGAAGGGCATGTGATGTAGGTGCACCCACAGTGCTGTTAGGAAGGGAGTTCCAGGATTTTGACCCGGTGACAGTGAAGGAACGACGATATATTTCCAATCCAGGATGGTGAGTAGCTGCAAGTCTTCTTCTTTCGAAAAAAGGACATTGTTTAGCTGGAAAGAAATGATTAGCAGCGGTGGCCTACAAATTAGTTTGTGCAGGCCTACATCTGAACAGGTTTACTAAAAAGATATCTGGGATAAGGGACTTTAGTTATATGGGCAGATTTGAGAAGCTGGAATTATCCTCCTTAGTGCAGAGAAGTTTATGGGGAGAAAAGCAGGGGAGTGAAATGATTTGGATAGTTCTTCCAAGGAGCTGACACAGGCATGATGGGCTGAATAGTCTCCTACTGAGCTGTACGATTCTCTTTGTAGATACATAAAGCGTAATGGTAATGACATTGGACGAACTAGCCACAGGGTTGAATTTTCGGGCCGCACTGAGATCAGGGATAGAGTTGGATGGGGCTTGAAAACACTGGTGCCAGCCGGCATGCCAGTTTCCCGACACAGATCCGGTACAGGCCAATTTTGCCAAGGCAGATTAGGGGCTAGCAAAGGCATCCGCCTCCAATAGGCAGGCAGCCAGTTAGACTCATTAATAATTAAAGGAGTTTGCCTTGAATTTTTCAGTCAGCCTGATGCAATGTGGGGGGGGGGGGGGGGTGGCATTTTACCCGCTGAAGGTAGGCACCCAGCAACAAGCTGAGGGACCAGGGCTCTAGGCAGGCCCAAGGGCCCTCCCACCCTCCTTATCTGAGTGCAAGTGCTGTCAAAGGCTGTCCTGTGGAGGGATTCCACCCCTGTCCCCAGCACCCACACCCCACCCCACCCACCCCGCCCCCCACCATCCCAGTAGTGGCCTGGCTGCTGCTATTGTTTTTTATTTAAAGTTTCAAAGAGTTGGTGTCTCCATGTTGAGGTTCCCACTCAGTTACTTACCATCCATTGCAGACTGCTGCTCTCAAGCTGGAAGGCCTCTGATTGGCCCTCCAGCTTTGAGAGCCTGCCTGCCATCCTTAATTGGACAAAGGCAACTCCCCACAGAAATAACTCCTCTGCCCTCATTAACCATCCCTCATCACCCACCCCCCACCCTTCCCCACCCTGGGGCCTGCCTTACTAGCCATAGTCTCCCCAGATGTCACTTACCCCATTGCGAGGGCAGCCTGCTCCAATGACACCGTCCCAGCAGCAACCACTGCTCCCAGCAATGCTGCTGTAACTGTTCAGTTGACAGCTCTCCAATTGGCCGACAGCTCTTGGAGGCGGCTATCGTTCTTAAAAGGGAGTCCCAACGGCAACTAATCATTTGCTGGACGGGTCACAAATGTGGCTGGGGTTCCCACAAATGGCTAAGGTGGGGTTTCCCTGGGCTTTTGAGCTGGTCGTTGTGGTCTTAGCCACCCTGACTAAATTCTGCCCTATGTACGTTGGCTGTTTATCACCTCTGAAATGGGGTAGCAAGCTATTCACTTTTAAATCAAGCACTTTGAAAGTAGTCTCACCACTAACCTCTCATCAATATTATGGAAGGAAAATAAATGTCTTGTGTGTGTCTCTCCCATCATATGATCAAAATAATCTTTTGGTCCAGGTGGTTAAATATTGATAGATAGACTCTGAAATTCTGGAGGTGGCAGAACCGCAGGAAAGCTGCCTGAATGGCTGAAAACAACTGCTTACCCTATTTCCTGGGCAGTTCTGCCAATCCCAACCTGCTGGGTTTATGGGAGAAGACTGGTAGAATTTGAGGACCATGATTTGTTGATCTTAACAGAGCAATTGTAAACTATTCCTGCAACTTCAAAGAGATGGCCAATAACAATATTGTTAATATAATATACACAAGGTACCCATAGGCTCATTGTGAATTTAGACTAGCAAAATATTAAGGGCAGAATTTTCCAGCTGGTGTGTGGGGGGGTGGGCCTGACACATTGGCTCTGATTTGCTCTGTTTGGCTTGCTTTGGCTCAGCCAGGCTCTGTTTGGCTCTGTTGGGCTCTGATTGGCTCATCCAGGCTCTGTTTGGCTCTGTTGGGCTCTGTTTGGCTCTGCTTGGCTATGCAGGATCTGTTTGAATCTGCCAGGCACTTTTCGGCTCTGCCAGGTTCTTTTTAGCTCTGTTTAACTCTGCCAGTCTGGCTCTGTTCGGTGCTGCCAGGCTCTGTTTGGCTCTGCCAGCCTCTGTTTGGCTCTGCCAGGGTCTGTTTGGCTCTGCCCGGTTATGTTTGGCTCTGTTTGGCTCTACCAGGCCCTGTTTGGCTCTTCCAGTCCCTGTTTGGCTCTGCCAGGGTCTATTTGGCTCTGCCCAGTTATGTTTGGCTCTGCCAGGGTCTGTTTGGCTCTGCCCGGTTATGTTTGGCTCTGTTTGGAGCTGCCAGTCTCTGTTTGGCTCTGTTTGGCTATGTTTGGCTCTGCCAGGCTCAGCCAGGCTCTCTTTGTCTCTGTTTGGCTATGTTTGGCTCTGCCAGTCTCAGCCAGGCTCTGTTTGTCTCTTTTTGGCTCTGTTTGGCACTGTCTGGCTCTGTTAGGCTCTGTTACACTGTGTTTGGCTTTGCTTAGCCCTGATTGGCTCTGCCCGGCTCTGTTTGGCTCTGCCAGGCTGTGTTTGGCTCTGCGTAGTTCTGCCAGGCTCTTTTTGGCACTGCCGGGCTCTGTTTGGCTCTGTTTGGCTCCGTTTGGCTCAGCCAGGCTCTGTTTGGCTCCGATTGGCTCTGTTTGGCTCTGTTAGGCTCTGCCAGGCACTCTCTGACTCTGTTGGTCGCTGTTTGGCACTGCCTGGCTTTGATAGGCACTCTTTAGGCCTCTTTGGATCTGTATGCACTGCCAGGCACTTTTTGGCTCGGCCAGGCTCTGTTTCGTACTGTTTGGCTCTGTTTCTCTCTGTTTGGGTCTATTAGGCTCTACCAGGTTCTGCCAGGCTCTGACAGATTCTGTTTGGCTGTGCCAGGCTTTGTTTGGCTCTGTTTGGCACTGCCGTGCACTTATTGGCTTGGCCAGGCTCTGTTTGGATCTGCCAGGCTCTGTTTGTCTCTGTTTGGCTATGTTTGGTTCTGACAGGCTCAGCTAGGCTCTGTTTGCCTCCGTTTGGCTCTGTTTGGTACTGTTTGGCTCTGTCAGGCTCTGTTTCTCTCTGTTTGGCTCTGCCATGTTCCGTCAGGCTCTGCCAAGCTCTGTTTGGCTCTGCCAGGATTTCTTTGGCTCTGCCATGCTCTGTTTGGCTCTGTTTTACTTTGTATGGCTCTGCTAGTCTCTGTTAGGCTCTGCCAGGCTCTGCTGGATCTGCCAGGCTCTGTTTGGCTCTGTCGGACTCTGTTTGGCTCTGCCAGGCTCTGTTTGGCTCTGTGTGGCTCTGCCAGCCTCTGCCAAGTGCTGTTTGGCTCTGCCAGGCCTTGTTTGGCTCTGTGTGGCTCTGCCAGGCTCTGTTTGTCTCAGTTTGGCTATGTTTGGCTCTGCCAGTCTCAGCCAGGCTCTGTTTGTCTCTTGTTGGCTCTGTTTCACACTGTCTGGCTCTGTCAGGCTCTGTATGGCTCTGCCAGGCCTTGTTTGGCTCTGTGTGGCTCCGCCAGGCTCTGTTTGTCTCGGTTTGGCTATGTTTGGCTCTGCCAGTCTCAGCCAGGCTCTGTTAGTCTCTTTTTGGCTCTGTTTCACACTGTCTGGCTCTGTCAGGCTCTGTATGGCTCTGCCAGGCTCTGTTTGGCTCTGTTATGCTCTGTTTGGCTCTGTTTAGCCCTGATTGGCTCTGCCCGGCTCTGTTCGGCTCTGCCAGGCTGTGTTTGGCTCTGTTTGGCTCTGTTTAGCTCTGCCAGGCTCTGTTTGGCTCTGCCAGCCTCTGATTGGCCCTGTTTGGCTCCCTTTGGCTCAGCCAGGCTCTGTTTGGCTCCGTTTGGCTCTGCCAGGTTATGCCAGGCTCTGGCAGGCTCTGCCTGGTTCTGCCAGTCTCTGTTTGGCTCTGATTGGCTCATCCAGACTCTGTTTGGCTCTGCCAGGTTCTGTTTGTCTCTGTTTGGCTCTGTTTGGCTTTGATTGGCTCATCCAGGCTCTGTTTGGCTCTGTTTGGCTCTGTGAGGCTCTGCTTGGCTATTCAGGATCTGTTTGAATCTGCCAGGCACTCTTCGGCTCTGCTAGGTTCTTTTTGGCTCTGTTTAACTCTGCCAGTCTGGTTCTGTTCGGTGCTGCCAGGCTCTGTTTGGCTCTGCCAGCCTCTGTTTGGCTCTGCCAGGGTCTGTTTGGCTCTGCCCGGTTATGTTTGGCTCTGTTTGGCTCTACCAGGCTCTGTTTGGCTCTTCCAGTCCCTGCTTGGCTCTGCCAGGGTCTATTTGGTTCTGCCCGGTTACATTTGGCTCTGCCAGGGTCTATTTGGCTCTGCCCGGTTATGTTTGGCTCTGTTTGGCTCTGCCAGACTCAGCCAGGCTCTCTTTGTCTCTGTTTGGCTCTGTTTGGCTATGTTTGGCTCTACCAGTCTCAGCCAGGCTCTGTTTGGCTCTGCCAGGCTCTGTATGGCTCTGCCAGGCTCTGTTTGGCTCTGTTATGCTCTGTTTGGCTCTGTTTAGCCCTGATTGGCTCTGCCCGGCTCTGTCTGGCTCTGCCAGCCTGTGTTTAGCTCTGTTTGGCTCTGCTTAGCTCTGCCAGGCTCTGTTTGGCTCTGCCAGGCTCTGTTTGGCTCTGTCAGTCTCTGATTGGCTCTGTTTGGCTCCCTTTGGCTCAGCCAGGCTTTTCAAAGCAAATAAAAATAAAATAAAAATGTTTATTTTTCATTAATATCATGCCCCTGCTCATGACAGTCATATGAGGGGAGATGTTTCATTACATTTCTATTTTTAAATTTGTTTTTTCATATCTCTTCATCCCTGTGAGGCAGCTCTGTGCCTCAGGGAGATAATGAAACATTCACTTACGCGCATGTGTGAAGTTCATCCTCGGCCCGCTTGTACTCCCCACCCACACAGGCAGCGCTGGGCACTGTCGCTCATGTTTCACGCCGGGTGGGCCTTAATTGGCCTGCCGGCATGAAATCGCAGTCCGGTGCCAATTGCGGGCGATGGTCAGCTTCCCGACTGCCTCCGCCGAGCACCCCCGCCAACGGCAAAATTCTGCCCTTGATCTACTTGGCCCAAAGAGATATGAACAGGTTAAATGATTATTTTACCTGCTTGTCTGCTTCTTCAAATTATTTTAGTTGTAGGTAAATCATGACAGAAGGTTGCCCTGTACAAAGCGATCCAGAATTCTGACGGATTGGACACACATTGTGGAAGATTTCCAGTGTATCTGCCAGGCAGAAAGAGTGTGGCAGTGCCCCTGCTAATTATGGAAAAACCTGATCACCCATTTCTAGTCTGATGTAGCGAAAACCATTCTGAAAAACACTGTGATTCGAGTGCCCACTTCTTTCAAGTGGTAGACTCAAGGACACAATAACACAAGAAATAGGAGTAAGAGCCTGCTCCACCATTCAATACAATCATGGCTGATCTTGGACTTCAACTCCATTTTCCCACCAGCTCCCCAGATTCCTTAATTCCCTGAAACACCAAAAACTTGTCTCTCCTAGCCTTAAATGTATTCAGTGATGGAGCATCCACAACCCTCTGGGGTAGAGAATTCCAAAGATTCCCAACCCTTCTGACTGAAGTAATTTCTCCTCACCTCAGTCCCAAATGATCAGCTCCTTATCCTGAGACTGTTCCCCTGTGTTTTAGATTCCCCTACAAGAGGAAACAATCTCTCAGTGTCTACCCCATTAAGCCCCATCAGAATCTTCTATGTTTCGATGAGATTGCCTCTCATTCACCTAAACTGCAGAGAATATAGGCCCAATTTACTCAGCCTCTGATCATAGGACAACCCCCTCATCTCAGGGATCAATTTAGCGAACCTTCGCTGTCTCAGCTCCAATGCAAGCATATCCTTCCTTAAATGTGAAGACCAAAACTGTACACAGTACTCCAGATGTGGTCTCAGCAAAACCCTATACAATTGTAGCAGGACTTCTTTATTCCTGTACTCCAATCTCTTTATAATAAAGGCCAACATGCCATTTGCCTTCCTAATTGCTTGCTGTACCTGTATACTAACTTTCTGCGTTGGTTGTAAGATCCCAGCCAAGTCTCTTTGAACATCAACACTTACAGGTTTCACATCTTTTAAAAAATATTCTGCTTTCCTATCCTTACGAGCAAGGTGAATAACTTTACCTTTCCCTACATTATACCCCATCTGCCATCTTGGTGCCCACTCACTTAACTTGTCCATATCACTTTGTAGTCTCTCTGTGTCATCACCATGGCTTACCTTTCCACCTAGCTTTGTATCATCAGCAAATTTTGATACATTATTCTCTGTGTCTTCATCTAAGTCATTAATATAGATTGTAAATAGCTGAGGCCCCAGCATTGTTCCTTACAGCACTCCACTGTTCACTGTCAGCCAACTTGAAAATGCCTCGTTTATGCCCACTCTCTGCTTCCTGCCCGTTCACCAATCCTAACCGTGGGATGAGATCACAGGGGATAGTTGACAAGGGGTGGAGGGAAGAGCCAGAGATGATGTAGAAGAGTTGGCATGGGGGAGGGAGTTGGCGTGGGGGAGAGAGATCGTGTTGGGGAGAGAGTTTGCTGGGAGAGAGAGTTTGCATGGGGAGACAGTTCACATTGGGGAGTTCACATGGGGGAGAGAGTTTGCAAGGGGGGGAGAGTTTACATGGGGGAGAGAGTTTGTGGGGGAGTACTCCTGGGGGAAATGAAGATGGTGGGAGAGATTGCGGAGCAGAGAGAGACAGAGAGAGAGATCGCAGGCAGAGAGCAAGAGAGAGAGATTGCTGGAAGGGGAGAGAGAAAGAGAGGGTGAGATCGTCGGGGTGGAGGAGAGAGAGAAAGATCACGGAGAGCAAGCAAGAAAGAGAGACCACGGAGAGGGAGGGAGAGAGAGAAAGAGAGAGAGTGACCACAGAGAGAGGAAGGGAGAGAGCGGGAGACCACGGTGAAGGGAGGGGGGAGAGAGAGAAAGAGGGAGATCGTGGTGAAAGGAAGAGCGGGAGAGAGAGGTTGTGGGGAGGGGGGAGAGAGAGAGAGATCACGGGCAGGGAGAGAGAGAGAGAGATCACGGAGGGGAGAGAGAGAGAGAGATCGCAGGGAAGGGGACAGAGGGAGAGAAAAAGATCGCAGGGAGGGGAGTGAGAGGGAGACAGAGTCCACGGGGAGTGAACGAGAGAGGGAGATTGTGGGGAGGTGTTGAGAGAGAGAGAAAGAGTGAATTTGCGGGCGGGGGGGCGGGGTGCGGGGGGAGGAGAGAGGGAGAGAGACCACAGGGAGGGGGGAAAGAGTGAGAGTGACAGAGAGACAGACCATGGGGAGGAAGAGGGAACGAGAGAGATAGACCGCAAAGAGGGGTAGAGAGAGGGAGAGAGAGAGAGAGAGACTGCAGGGGGAGGAAGGTAGAGAGAGAAAGAGAGACTGTGGTGAGGCGAAGAGGGGGAGAGAGAGAGATTGTGGGGAGGGGAGGGAGAGAGAGATGTCGGGGAGGGGGAGAGAAAGAGATTGTGGAGGGAAGAGAAAGAGATCGTGGGGAGGGGAAGAGAGAGAGAAAGAGATCGCGGTGGGGGCGTGAGAGAGAGAGAATGCGGGGAGAGTGAGAGCGAGAGAGATCACGGGGAGCGAGCAAGAGAGAGAGAGAGAGACCACGGGAAGGGGGAGAGAGCAAGAGAGATTGTGGGGAGGGAGCCAGAGAGAGAGATCATGGGAGGAAGCGAGGGAGAGAAATTGCAGGGAGTGGGAGCGAGACAGATAGATTGCAAGAGGCAGAAAGAAAGAGAACGCAGGGAGGGAGCGAGAGAGAGGGATGTTGGGAAGGGGGAGAGAGAGCGATAGATCATGAGGAGGGGGGAGAGAGAGAGATCACGGAGAAGGTGATAGAGAGAGAGAGATCGCGGGGAGCAGAAGAGAGAGAGAGAGACCGCATGGGGGAGAGATAGAGAGGCTGCAATGAGGTGGGGAGAGAGCGCGATTGAGAGAGATCATGGGGAAGGGAGAAAGAGAGAGAGATCGCAGGGAGGGAGATAGAGAGAGAGAATTTGCAGGGATGAGAGAGAGAGAGAGATCGCGGTGAGGGGAGCGAGGGAGAGATAGAGGTCACAGGGATGGAGACAGAGAGAGAGTGAGGCTGCAGGGGTTAGAGAGAGATAGAGACTGCAGTGAAGGGCAGAGGGAGAGAGTGAGTGATCGCAGAGAGGGAGAGAGATAACGGGGAGGGGGAGAGAGAGATAAGAGATCACACAGAGGGAGACAGAGAGAGGGAGAGAAATCTTGAGGAGGGGTGAGAGACAGATCGCGGGGAGGGGGAGAGATAGAACATGAGGAAAGAGAGAGAGAGATTGTGGGGAGGAGGTGAGAGAGAGAGGTCGCTGGGAGGGGTGGAGGGAGAGAGAGATTATGGGGAGGGGTAGAGAGAGAGAACGTGGGGAGGGGAATTGAGAAATCGCGGTGAGGCAGAGAGAGAGAGATCACGGGGAATGAGCTAGAGAGAGAGGTCGTGGGGAGCAAGCAAGAGAGAGAGGGTGCAAGGGTGGGGATAGGGGATGATAGAGATCGTGGGCAGAGGGAGAAAGGTAGAGTGAAAGATTACTGGGGAGAGAGAGACAGATTGTAGGCAGGGGGAGAGAGATAGATCACGCAAGGGAGGAGAGATAGAGAGATTGCGGGGACGGGAGAGAGAGATTGCGGGGAGGCATGGAGAGAGAGAACGCAGAGGGAGAGGGAGGGATTGCGGGCAGGGTGAGAGAGAGAGAGGTTGCCGAGAGGGAGAGAGAGAGAGAATTTGGGGAGAGCAAGAGAGAGAGACCACAGGGAGTGAGCGAAAGAGAGAGATCGTGCGGAGCGCCAGGGAGAGAGAAAGCAGAGAGAGGGAGAGATCGCGGGTAGGGGAGAGAGAGAGTTTGCCGGGGGGCGGGAGAGAGAGAGAGCGAGGGAGAATGCAAGGGGAGAGTGAGAGAGAGAGATTGTGGGGAGGGGTAGAGGGAGAGAACGCAGAGAGAGAGAGATCGCGGGGAGAGAGCAGGAGAGAGAGATTGCAGGGAGTGAGTGAGAGAAAGAGAGAAATCGCGCG